>NC_133335.1:140208745-140514202 GCF_042186555.1 Aquarana catesbeiana | reverse complement strand
AGCCTTGTCAGTGCAGCCTTCCCCAGTGCAGCCTTCCCCAGTGCAGCCTTCCCCAATGCAGCCTTCCCCAATGCAGCCTTGCTTCCTGTGATCCCTGCCATCCTGTCTTTCAAAATCGCCGACCGCGATTTGAAAATGGCGGCGCCGAAATACACAGAGCTGGTCCTCGGCTCTTCTCGGCGGCTCTCGTTTACTTTCGGCTCCACTCGTAGTCCCGAGCGGAGCTATCCGAACCTAGCTGAGTACACTCGGCTAGGTTCGGGCGGCACTCGAGTGAAGACGAAAGTGGCCGAGAAGAGCCGAGGACCGGCACTGTGTATTTCAGCGTCGGCGCCGCCATTTTCAAATCGCGGTCGGCGATTTTGAAAATCTGACAGCTCCGGATCGCAGGGGATCGGCGTATAACATGCACCCGCGATTTTCCCCTGATTTTAAGGGGAATAAAGTGCGTGTTATACGCCGATAAATACGGTATATGACATTTTTACATTTGACTTTGACGGTCTATTTGATGCTTCTATAGTGCAATATTTAATTTGAATTTTTATTTGTCTCTTTCCAATTGAAGTAATTAGTTTGTTGCCCTTTCAATATGTACCACAATCTTTGTAAAATTCAGATTGTTCTTCTTTATTTTATTCAAAACAATAAACAAATTTGACAAGGAAAAATACTGGTAGTGGTTCTACACATGGCCTTGTGTTGACCATGCCTTACGGTGAGGGTCAGGCTGTTGCTACAGCTGTGCCCTCTGTACAAGTGGCTCTGCTTCCTCATTTCTTTCACACTTTTCTCCCACACCCCAGTCCCCTTTGGACCCAAGCTGAGCCAGATGGGGCAAGGAGATTGAGCCATACCTCACAGGCCCTCCTTTGATGATGAAGCAGGTCTAAAAGTTATCAACCTGTCTTCATATTCCCTCTCCTTGGCGGAAACTCAGGTTGTATCTCTGGGATTGAGCTTCTGTCCAACCTCTGACATTGAAAGATTCATGTTTATAAAAGATCTCCATCTCTGCGTGTGAACAGGTTCTACATTTATGCTATGACAAAACATCTGATCCAAATCCTGAGAAACTCTCTGCAAAGGAGTGTAGAGCCCTTTGGGACCCCACTCTTTTGTATGGAGAAAGTAACCCGCCTTATCCCGCTTATCAATTTGAGGAAGACACATCCTTGGACCTCATTGATCAGCTGGATATAGATTCTTTAATACAGAATCTCGAATCAACATCACCTTCACCTGATTCCTCTATCCCACAAATTATTCTCCATCCATTCAAATCCGAGTGTTTCTGCCTTTGTAAAATGTGTTACTAAGAGGATTGAGGGCATGTCATACCATAGACATCTGGATTCCAATTTTTCTCGAACACCTTGATGCTCTATCTAATTTAGAAAAGAATAGATCAATAATTATCAAACCAGCAAGGGTGGCAACACTGTAGTCATGAACCAGGAAGAATATTTTAGGATGTGCATGGACATCCTTAATAAATCTGACTGGTACAGCCCTATTTCAGTTCATCGTACAGAAAAATGAAACAAAAAGTTTTGGTCTCTGATTTCTCAGGCACAAATTGATTGGATCATTACTAAGGATACTTGGGAGTTTTAAAACAACAAATTTTCTAAGATACCAGCATTTTATGCATTGCCAAAAATTTACAAACAATCCATCAATACTTCTGAAAGACTGATTATTTCAGGGAATTCAAATTTAACTGAAAATGCTAGCAAGTGGGTGGAAACTTTTTTTAGGCCTTTTGTTCTTAGTTTGCCCTCCTATGTTAAATATACTATTCACGATTTACAAATTATAGAGAATCTCACCATACTTGTTACCATCGCTGTGGAATCTCTATATTGCTCAAGGGATCAATGTAATTAAGATTTTTTTTTCTTGTCAAAGTACTCAATATCTTACAACTGTATTTGAATGTGTACTGCAAGTTCTAAACTTTATTTGGCACCACAATGTATTTGTGTTTAATGGGTCCCACTTCCTCCAGGTGCAGGGCGTAGCGGTGGGAACATGTTGTGCCCCATTCTACGCCAATCTGTACCTGGGGAGAGGGAGCGATCCTTTTTAATTTCTGACAATTCATCTAAATATTCTGAGTGTATCTTAACCTTGTTGAGATACATTGAAGATATTTTCTTGATTTGGGATGGCTCTCTTTACATAGTTACATAGTTACATAGTAGGTGAGGTTGAAAAAAGACACAAGTCCATCAAGTCCAACCTATGTGTGTGATTATGTGTCAGTATTACATTGTATATCCCTGTATGTTGCGGTCATTCAGGTGATTATCTAATAGTTTCTTGAAGCTATCAATGCTCCCCGCTGAGACCACCACCTGTGGAAGGGAATTCCACATCCTTGCTGCTCTTACAGTAAAGAACCCTCTACGTAGTTTAAGGTTAAACCTCTTTTCTTCTAATTGTAATGAGTGGCCACGAGTCTTATTAAACTCTCTTCTACGAAAAAGTATTATCCCTATTGTAGGTTCACCAGTACAGTATTTGTAAATTGAAATCATATCCCCTCTCAAGCGTCTCTTCTCCAGAGAGAAAAGGTTCAGTGCTTGCAACCTTTCCTCATAACTAAGATCCTCCAGACCCTTTATTAGCTTTGTTGCCCTTCTTTGTACTCGCTCCATTTCTAGTACATCCTTCCTGAGGACTGGTGCCCAGAACTGGACAGCATACTCCAGGTGCGGCCGGACCAGAGCCTTGTAGAGTGGGAGAATTACCGTTTTATCTCTTGCGTTGATCCCCTTTTAATCCATGACAATATTCTGTTTGCTTTATTAGCAGCAGCTTGGCATTGCATGCCATTGCTGAGCCTATCATCTACTAGGACCCCCAGGTCCTTTTCCATCCTAGATTCCCCCAGAGGTTCTCCCCCCAGTGTATAGATTGCATTCATATTTTTGCCACCCAAATGCATTATTTTACATTTTTCTACATTGAACCTCATTTGCCATGTGGTCGCCCACCCCATTAATTTGTTCAGGTCTTTTCTCTTTCTCTACTACAAGAATGCCTCAGAGCCATGAATTCTAATTCATATAATCTGGCATTCGCCGTGGCATTTGATCGTCATGAAGTGACATTTCTCAATTTGGAAATTGAAGTAAACAATGACGGTGTCCTGAGAAGTAATTTTATACAGGAAGCCCACAGCGGGCAGCATGATCCTTCAGACCAACAGTTTCCACCTGGTTCCTATCCTTTACTCACAATAATTTTGTGATGATACTTTATTCACAAAACAGCAGATGAACTGAAATGCCTTCTTCTGGAGAGAGTATATAGCAAGTCCTGTCTATGTAGGGCATATAATAGAGCTGTACAGCAATCACAATGTAGCTTACGCTTTGCACCCAAACAGAGAGTGAATGACAATCAGTCCCTATGCATTATCACCATCTATAATGCACAGTACGATAGTGTTTAAAAATATATTCAAAATGACTGTCACCTTTTGACATCAGATGCAAAGGTGGCCAAAATAGTTCCTGTACATCCTCAAATCACTTTTAGGAGAGCTCCGTCTCTTTGCGACAAATTGGTCTCCAGTAATTTTCTCTCTTCCAATGTTGGATCTAATATATCTACTACGATGGGTACTGTTCCCTGTGGATCATGCAATTATTGCAAGTATATTTGCCCACACTCCCTGTCATCCTAATAGACGGACTTTCCACCCAAAACATTTTGTAGATTGTTCCTCTATGGGTGTCATTTACATTATGACATGCCCCTGGGGTGCTTACTATATTGGTATAGTAAGCACCCCAGTCTACACCCACAAGAGTTTTGGAGGATAATCCATGAACACATTCAAGCAGTACAGATAGGCAATATATATTCCCCCATTGGAAAACACATAGTGAAAGCCCATAACTACCATGTCCCTGGTCCCCTCTTCTGGGCTCTGGAACATGTTTCTCCAGATGCCAGAGGAGGCGCCTGGAACAAGAGAATTTTGCAAAGAGAATCCAGATGGATTTATAATTTGAAAGCCACTTTTCCACCAGGCCTCAATAATGTCCTCAGCTATAGACCATTTCTAGATAATTTCATTTCAGGAAAAACTGAACGCTTGATGTAATAATTAATTACATTTTTTATTTTTTTTCTTCTCACAATTATTGGTTCCTGCTTGCTATAGAGTAATATCATGAACAATATCTATGTTGTGTATTTTCAATTTGTTTTGAAAATACAATCTATGTAAAATTGCCTACTGATGTCAGTCTTTCACTGGGATGTCTTTATCTCAGGGTCACCCGCCCCATATGAGAAGAAATTCCCAGCATGCATAGCCCCCACACTCGCAGATTTCTGTGGGTGAGGGGTGCTTTATTGCTTTCCATGGGTAGTGAGAAGCGAGGGTTGCATACCCACTCTTCTACACTAGGTGACTCCCACTATCAGCCCTGGATGTCCTTACATCCTTTACCTCTGGCCCAGGTGTTTTATCGCATGTCCTGCTGTTGATGCTGGGGATGTGCGCCTGTCAGGGCTGGGCTTAGCCCTTTCTTCTCTGTGCTGGCCGCTCAGCTGCCAGCTACATGCCAGCTCCCATCTCTCTCCACAGTTACCCAGCTGTTGATGATCCTGCTCGTCAGTTCTGTCTACTTAAGCCGTCCAGTCCAGAAGAGCTCTGCCTTCGCCTTGGTCACATCACAAGAAACTATCTCCTGCATTCTTGTTTAAAGACTGGCTTTGCTGACATCCCTTCTGGCTCCAGATCCTGCTTGCTGTTCCATTACTTTGATCCCTGACTTCTGCTTGGCTGACTATCCATTCCGGTTACTGTACTTTGGCTATGTTTTGACTACGTTTGTTCTTTTTACTTTTATTATTAAACAAGTGTGATTTAACTGTACTCCTGTCTCAGTCTGATTTCATTGTTTCTGACAGCACCGCTATTGTGGCTATTGATATGCTGGATTAGGTGAGCGTTATTTAACCACTCTCACAATATTACTGGCCAAGTAACATTTGATTTATGTACCCGGTGAGGGACATGCATGAAATTGGCTGGTTGCTTCTAGCCACCACCAGTCTCCTTTATGACTCAGCTTGCCTGCATTCTTGATGCACCACCCAAGGAGACAGCATTGACCTGACGCACATTTATCTTTTATCATGATTGATGTATCCTGTCTATTGCTCAGAACCGAAGGGTAATAATATTACATAACATACAATCAGTAAAATGCCAAGCAATAGCACTAACGGGGATCTCATCTTTGATATCAGCTGCATGTTCCTTCATACGTTGCCAAAGCATATGTTTGGTCTTTCCAACGTAGAAGGCACCGTTAGTAAATAGTTTCACAATTGGCAAAGTGCTTCAACTTATTTAGAGTAGATCCTATGTAGATAGGTTCATTTTCCATATTAATGTAGCAACAACAGTCACAATGACCACATTTAAAAGTGCCTCTAGGGTGTGTACAACACTGGTGCAAGCCCTTCTGTCTCTCAAAGTGGCTAGCCATTAAGGCATCTCTGAGTGAATATATATACAGTGCAGTCAGTGTACAGTATGAAATACAGTGTATTGAAGTGGTTAAGGGGAACCCTATGACAGAATTAAGAGGAAAAACGGTGCCCCCCCAGTCCATACCAGGCCCTTTGGGTCTGGTTTGGATATTAAGGTGAACTCCACACCAAAATGTAAAAGAAAACAGCGTGCCCCCCCCCCCCAATATCCATACCAGACCCTTATCTGAGCATGTAGCCTGGATGACAAGATAGGGGGGACGAGCGAGCCCCCCTCCTGAACCATACCAGGCCACATGCCCTCAACATTGGGAGGGTGCTTTGTCCTTCCCCGAAGCACCTTGTCCCCATGTTTATGGGGACAAGGGCCTCGTCCACACAACCATTCCCAGGTGGGCCAGGGGGGCCCCCAGATCCTGCCCCTCCCCTATGTGAATGTGTATAGGGTAGACCTAACCATTCACCAAATAACAGTGAAATATAAAGAAAATAGCCGGTTTTTCACAAGTCCTTTATTGTAAAATAGCTCCGAGCCATCTTCTTCTCCGAGCTGTCTTCTCCTGCCGACATCTTCTCCTGCCGCTGTCTCTCCCACTGCCATCTTCTCCTGCCACTGTCTTCTCCATCCGCCATCTTCTCCTGCCGCCATCTCTCCTCCTGCTGTGTTCTTCTGCACCGCCAGTTACCCGCTAATAAAAATTAAATGTCAGAAACCATGAAATCAGACCGAAACAGAAGTACAGTTAAATCACACTTGTTTAATAATAAAAGTAAAAAGAACAAACGTAATCAAAACATAGCCAAAGTTCAGTAACCGGAATGGATAGTCAGCCAAGCAGAAGTCAGGGATCAAAGTAATGGAACAGCAAGCAGGATCTGGAGCCAGAAGGGATGTCAGCAAAGCCAGTCTTTAAACAGGAACGTAAGAGATAGTTTCTTGTGATGTGACCAAGGTGAAAGCAGAGCTCCTCTGGACTCTACGGCTTAAGTAGGCAGAACTGATGAGCAGGATCATCAACAGCTGGGTAACCGTGGAGAGAGATGGGAGCTGGCAATTAGCCGACAGCTGAGCGGCCAGCTCAGAGAAGGAAGGGCTGAGTCCAGCTCTGACATTAAAAAAACGTTTCTCTTCTGTGGCTTTCTTCCTCCCCTGTGTTGTCCCCCGCTGTGTGGCATCTCTTACATAGCCATAGAGCGTGGCCATCCGATAACATCACCCGGAAAGCACACCCCATGGCTACGTAAGAGATGCCACACAGCGGGGGACAACACAGCACAAAAAGACAGCCACAGAAGAAGAGCGGCTATTTTTTTATTTGAGGATAACCGGCGGCGCAGAAGAACACAGCAGAGAAGAAGGTGGCGGCAGGAGAGACAGCTCAGGGAGAAGACGGCGGATGGAAAGACAGCGTCAGGAGAAGACGGCATCAGGAGAAGAAGGCAGCAGGAGAAGATGGCGGATGGAGAAGATGGAGGATGAACCATACCAGGCCACATGCCCTAAACATGGAGAAGCTACTTTGGGGTATGCCCCATGGCCTTGTACATATGTTACTTCCCTTATTCCCCCTTCCCTTATTCCCCCCTCACACTGGTATAATAGGGGAGCATATTGGACAGTGGGAGGAAACCTGACAAATGAGGGAACAGGTATTGTTACAGCCCAGGCTCTTGGCAGAGGAAAGTGCCTCGGTGCATGTTGGGTGTATAAATGACTGTATAAATGCCAAGGGCATATGTGAACAGGGTAGGGATGAACCGAACACCCCCCCGGTCCGGTTCACAGCAGAACATGCGAACAGGCAAAAAAAATTGCGCGGACATCTATGGGACACGAACATGAAAAATCAGAAGTGCCCATTTTAAAAGTTTATATGCAAGTTATTGCCATAAAAAGTGTATGGGGACCTGGTTCCTGCCCCAGGGAACATGTATCAATGCAAAACAAATATTTAAAAATGGATATTTGTAATTTTAATAATGCTTAAAGTGAAACAATAAAAATGAAATATTCCTTTAAATACCGTGCCTGGGGGAGGTCTCCTTAGTCTGTCTGTAAAGTAGCACTTATTTCCCGTGTTCATAACAGTACCACAGCAAAATGACATTTCTAAAGGAAAAAATGTCATTTAAAACTGCTCGTGGCTGTAATGTATTGTCGGATCCCGGCAATATAGATACAAATCATTGAAAAAAACGTCGAGTTCCCCCCAGTCTATTACCAGGCCCTTTGGGTCTGGTATGAATATTAAGGGGAACCCTGCGCCAAAATAAAAAATAAAAATTGCGTGGGCGCTCCCCCCAAAATCTATACCAGACCCTTATCCAAGCACTCAACCTGAAAGGGGAGACACAGGCCACATGCCCTCAAAATAGGGAGGGTGATTTCGGGTCCCCCCAAAACACCTTGTTCTCCTGTTGATGGGGACAAGGGCCTATTTCCCACAACCCTTGCCCAGTGGTTGTGGGGGTCTGCAGGCAGGGTCTTATCAGAATCTAGAAGCCCCCTTTAACAAAGGGACCCCCAGATCCCACCCCCCCATGTGAATCGGTATCAGGTACATTGTAGGCCTACACATTCACCAAAAAAAGTATCAAAAAAGGAAAAATGTCAGGAGACAGTTTTTGATAATTCCTTTATTATCCATCCATCCATCTTCAATCACAGCAGCGACGGATCGAAAAAAAATGGAAAAACTCTGCCTTGATGGGAGGCATCCCACCGACTGCAGTCTTTTTGTGCTGACAGCTCTTATATAGCCAAGGGCAGGGCCACCCAGTGATGTAACCGGGTGAGCCCGCCCCTTCTGACATCATGTGACGTCACGTGACGTCAGAGGGGGGCGGGTCACCCGTTTACATCACTGGGTGGCCCCACCCTTAGCTATATAACAACTGTCATCGCAAAAAGGCTGCAGTCACGGGAAGGCCTCCCATCGAGGCAGAGTTTTTCCAATTTTTTTTTCTCTGGACCGTCGGACGCTGTGATTGAAGATGGACATCGTGGGACACATTTGAATTGTCCAAAACGGTCTCCTGTCATTTTTACTTTTTTGACACTTTTTTTGGTGAATGTGTACAATGTACCCGAAACCCATTCACATGTGGGGGGCCGGGATCCCCTTGTTATAGGGGGCTTCCAGATTCCGATTAGCCCCCCCCGCCCGCAGACCCCCACAGCCACCGGGCAAGGGTTGTGGGGATGAGACCCCAAAGCACCCTCCCCATGTTGAGGGCATGTGGCCTGGTACAGTTCAGGAGGGGGGGGCGCTCTCTCGTTCCCCCTTTTCCTGCAGCCTGCCAGGTTGCCTGCTCTGATAAGGGTCTGGTATGAATTTTGGGGTGGACCCCCACGCCAGTTTTTTTTTTCATTTTAGCACAGGGTTTTCCTTAATATTCATACCAGACCTGAAGGGCCTGGTATGTATTTTAGGGGGGGCCCCCACACCATTATTTTTTTAAATTTTGGCATGGGGTTCTCCTTAATATCCATACCAGACCCAAAGGGCCTGGTAATGGACTGGGGGAACTCACACCTTTTTTTCAATGATTTTTATCTATATTGCCGGGACCAGCAGTACATTACAGCCGCTATGTAAGCAGCCTTACACAGTGTGGGGCGTGGACTTAGCCCCCTGAGCCATGATTGGCCAAAGGCACCCTGCCTTTGGCCAATCATGGCTCTCACAGCAGAGTGCACTGTGATTGATCAAAGCATGCAGGTCAGGTGCATGCTTTGGCCAATCAGCAGCCGTCAAAGCACTGTGATCTTGCAGTGCATTGACAATCTCACAGTGCATTATGGGGCATTCCACGGGCATTTAAATTTTCCGCGAACACCCCATAATGTTCTAAATTCTGCAAACGGGAGAACACCTGATGTTCGAGTTGAACTTATGTTTGACTCGAACATCGGGCTCATCCCTAGCTCGAGGTCTTCGGCTGGAGAGTGGGCTCCCAGAGGGAAGGGGCGGCTGCCCCTCTTCTGTAGAATCTGCGATGTGGCCTTGGGTGTCTGACCTGAGGGCCTGAATCTGAGAATAGCTGCAACCCAGATGCCCTGCAGAGCTGACTGGATGGGAGATACGCTACAGAGGATCTGCTTCGGCCTACACTGAGTACAGATCTCTGTCTTGGGGCCTGTCCTGTGAGGGCCATCCCTTCAGCTATTAGAGTCAGAGGACAGGTGTAAGTGAAAGGGGATGCTAGTGAGTGTCCTGAAGAGAAGCTGTTTTATCAAGTCTCCTGCCAAAGCAAGCAAAGGACTTATTCTTCCCAAACAAGTGTTGTATGATATAAGATCAAGTCTGTTACCACATATAACCTGTGAGGCCGAGTGAAAGTTGTTCTCAATTGTAATTAGTTCCAGTTGGAGTATCCCACTATTCCCTTCTCCTATCCAAGTTCCAACAATAAATACCAAGAAAAAAAAACCTGGATTGATTATTGGAAACGAGCAGGTGATAGTATGGACAGTTGTGTGAAAACCTCTAGTAACTGGCTGCAAGATAAGAAGGGGAAAAGCCCAGGGAAGTCTACACACAACAATCCCAATGGGGGCAGTGTTACATAACAATTATTATTTTACAAAATTAAAATTTCACAGGTGTGCAGGGTTGGGTGCATATTGTTTTACCTTACTAAACACTAAGACCCCTTTCACACTGGAGGTGTTTTTCAGGCGCATTCCGCTAAAAATAGCACCTGTAAAGTGCCTGAAAAATGCCTCATCTGCAATCCCAGTGTGAAAGCCCGAGAGCTTTCACATTGGGGCCCTGCACTGGCAGGATGTCAAAAAAAGTCCTGCAAGCAGCTTCTTTGAGGCGCTTTAGGAGCAAATAGTCAAATAGTCCTTGAAAACAATGAGGGGAACCAATCCGCCCATATTGTGTGGACTGCTTGTTGATTAAACACATGCCTGCAAGCGCTTAATGGAAGATGAAGGATCAGATCAACTAGCATGTTCAAAGGCTGACAGAAGAACAGAGGCAGAAGAGACTAACTATCCCAGGATTCCTTTTGGATCCATCTTTCAGGGAACCACTTGTTCATTACCACTATTTATTGTATTACTTGCAACCTTCACCATTTCCAGAGTGTGCACCCTTTCACTATCCACAGCAATTTGTTAGGCATTCCCAATGGTGTATGTCATAGTGAAGATATAGAGGATGAAATTAGAGCAGTATTTTCACAGGAGCCCTGTGAGATTGCATCTTCAGATAACGATCAAATTAGGCGGTTATTTAAACAACATAAAAAACTCACAATCAAATCTTTAAACCGCAAGTGGGACATACACTCCTTGGAGTCTTATGTACGTGACCGCATGATACAGCGGGCCAACATAAGAGAGTAATCCCAGCACAACATCTACACACTGAGCAGTTCCTGAAAGACTGGAAGGACTTATGCATTGCTCATGGTCTGGCTGTTATGAAGCTTATAACTGAGGAAGAATCAAGACAATTGTTAGACTTTAACAAGCAGATTGAGGAGAGTACCAAACTTTTGGAACCATACAAAGATAAATCTGAATTTCCCAGACACAATGACATTCTTAAAAAACTACAAATGTTTACTGTTATCAAGTACCGCAATAGTCCCCCTTTCTCCCTTTGGCGGGGGTGGAGACATTGGCTCACAGTAGCAGCAACTGCGGCCATTACCCTGCCCTCTCACTCCTTTTGACATTCTTAAAAAAGAAATTGACAAAGCACAAAGACATCTTAGACTGACTAAACATTCTAAATTTAAACGTGACCTGCATGATTGGGCCCGCGGGGAGATATTTGACTTGACCATTAATCACGGCCGTAGTGGTTCTAGAAGACATTGCTATTGCTCGTGATCCCAATCCAAGGGATTCTCCGATCTTTTACTTTTTTAGAGGAGGAAATGGCTTGCCAACAGGAGTCACCACCACCATGTGGAATCCTAAAAGCGCTAGGACAGGGGCCAGAACACCAGAAACGTAAAAGGCGGAGGAGAAGGAAAATTGCCCACAAAAGAATCAAACAAAACAGTTATGAGGAGCCAGAAACACAAATAGAATGTACTGAGGAGGAGACTGGGTCCCAAAGTGACAATATGGATACAATGGAGATAATTAATCTCTGATTTTGATTTACAAGATAGGCATATACGATTATTACATTGTGGTCTGTCTTTTTCACCTTCTAACCATATGAACCACTTTGAGGTTTTTAAGGACCTTAATCTCTTCCTCAGAAAGATCTATTACAGACTTGTACATGCAACAACATCACAGGACTGCAGTAGTCAGGAGCCCCTTGGGGACACCAGGGAACAGCAAGCCTTGGATGACCTTGTCTTTCTGATGGGAGAATCCTCCTCAGACACATACGAGGAGGACTTTTCTCTTGACCCATGGAAGAAACAATCGAATGTCAACATCAAGTCTACCAAGATGCCACAATTCAGGAATAATCGCTGGCTTGCGATTTTTCTTGACTTAGTCCAGGAGGACCTTAATGGGATCAATTGAGACAAAATTACCAATGACAATCTTTTACCAAATGAATGAGTAGCACTTAAAGAACTAAGGGAAGCCCCTAACCTAGTTATTAAATCTAGTGATGGGGGGAGTGTTGAACAGGACTACGAAGCCGAAATAATGAGAAAACTAGGCGACCACCTAACTTATTCTAAACTTCAATCCAATCCCTTTCCTGAGTTAATTAGCTCACTTAACTTTAAACTTCAACTCGCTTATGAAGCTCAACTACTCACCAAAAAAGAATTAGATTTCCTTATGGTTAAAGATTTCAATATTCCCACTATATATGTGATCCCCAGGGTCCATAAAAGTTTATCTAAACCACCTGGAAGGCCAAAAATCTCTGCCAATGGAGGTCCACTGCAACAGATTGGTCGGTTCCTTGATGCCCTTATCGGTAGGATGGTTAAGGAGTTGCCATCTTTCGTTCAGGAAACAAGGGATGTCCTCCAAAAGATTGCAGGGGTGGAGGTGCCAGAGGGCTCAATGCTGGCCAGTATCGATGTGGAGTCCCTCTACACCTCCACCCCCCATGAATGTGGCATCTCTACAGTAGCCCATTTCCTAGATGAAAAACTATGGGCTCCCAAAATTAGTTAATCTTAGACCTACTCGACTTTGCTCTCACCCACAACTGTTTTCAATTTGCAGGGATGTACTACCATCAACTTAGAGGTACCTCCATGGGGGCACCTTGGGCACCTGCCTATGCCTGCCTTCATCTTGGCAGGTGGGAACAAAGTGAGTTCTATGTGTCATCGCTGTATTTACGTCATGTACAGCTCTGGATAAGATACATCGAAAATGTTCTGTTAATTGGGGGTGGGACCAAAGAAGAACCGCATCAGTTAATTTCAGAACTTTTTTTATTTTATTTTTTTATAATTTAAATTTTTATTATTAGAAAATTTTCTTCATACAAAATACACAGTTTTCATTTACATCCTTAAACCTTACATCTCCTCTCTTACTTCTAATCCCCTACCACCCCTCCCCCCCCCCCTTACCTCTCCTCTTCCCGATCTGTTATCCTCATTCTGGTTCAATCCAATTCAATCATACCCTGCGCATATTTCTCTGACATTTTGAAAACATTCCATTTCCCCCAGACTGCTCTGTAACTTTCGGCCCGACCCTGCTCTCCGCTGCAAAGGTACTCCATATTACAAATGTGGTCTACCCTTTGTAGCCACTCTTTTACAATTGGTTTCCTTATGTCCAGCCATTTTTTTGGGATGAGATCCTTCACTGCGTTGAGCAGGAACGGGACCAAAGTTTTCTTATATTGTTTTCATGTTTTATTTGTCCCATGAAACAGACAATTCCAGGGGTTTTGTGGAATCTTCTCTCCAGTTATCAGCTTAATATATTCTAATATTTTTTGCCAATAATCTTTTATCTTTGGACACTCCCACCATATGTGCATTGTTGTTCCTGTTTGTTTACAGTTCCTCCAACACTGGGAGGACCTATCTGGCTGGAATTTGTTGATTCTCTCTGGTGTCAAATGCCAACGCACCATACACTTATAATTTGCCTCTATAGTAGTTATATCAGATGCGTAACTATACACTGCTCCTATCATTTGTGTTTCATCTAATTTTATACCCAAATCTTGTTCCCATTTTTCTATGAAGGGTAACGTCCCATGTACTTCTATTTCTGATGGTATATTGTACATTTGAGATATTCCATGTTTTACAGGTGTTTTTGTATTGCACAACTTTTCGATTGGGGTTAATGCTTTCTCGTCTCTAATTGGTTGAGGGAATGTGCTTACTAAGTGTTTTATTTGCAAATATTCCCAATCATCAATCTGGTGCCACCCGTGAGTCATTAATAGATCCTGTTTTGTCCTAATTTTACCGTGCATAATATCTTTTAATTGTGCGTTTCCTAATTGGTTTCCCAACCGTGTCCAATTTCCTGGAATAAAAAAATTTGTGCCCGTTAGTGGGATTAAAGGTGAGTTATATTTCCATTCTTCTTTTTGATATAGTGCGTCCCATATCTTAAATACATTTTTAGTTAATTTATGTGTATCACTGCTATGTGATCTCAGTTTCGATGGAATCCAAATGATTTTTTGAAGTTGTGTCTTGTTTAATGTGTCTTCCATTTTCACCCATCTCTTTTTAGTGTTTGTGTTTGCCCATTCCACTAGTCGTGCCAGTATAGTCGCCTTATAGTATCTTTTTACATCCGGAAGTGCCAACCCACCTTTTTCTTTTTTCCTAGTTAGGAGAAAGTTATTTACCCTAGCTTTTTTATTTTGCCATATGAATTTCAAAATTATTGTTTTTATTACTTTAAAAAAGCTTAATGGTATTTCTGTCGGAAGCATTTGAAATTTATATGTTATCTTTGGTAAGATCACCATTTTAAATATATTTATCCTCCGTATCCATGAGATTGGTCTCCTCAAAATATTTTTATCGCTGTTTTAACTTAATTTAGTAGTGTAATATAATTAGCTTGATATAACTTACCTAGGGTAGGTGTTATTTTAATTTCTAAATATACTAATTCTTCTTTCTCCCAGGTAAAAGGGAATTGCTGTTGTAGTGCTTTTTCCTCATTTTTATCTACTCCTAGGTTTAATACTACTGTTTTTATAGGATTAATCTTAAAATTCGTGAGCTCGACGTATTCTTTTAATTCTTTTATTAGGCTGGGTAGGGACAGTCTTGGTTTGGTCATATACAGGAGTATGTCGTCTACGTAGGCCACCACCTTATGTTCTTCCTCTCCCACCTTGATCCCTCCTATATCCACATTATTCCGTATTTTTATTAGTAATGGTTCTAGTGCAATTACATACAGGAGTGGAGAGAGCAGGCATCCTTGCCTTGTACGGTTGAACATCTCAAAGGCAGATGACATACTCCCATTGACCCCAACCCTAGCTGTTGGATGTTTGTATAGATTGTTCATCCATCTCATGATTCTTGGTCCCAATCCTATACTCCACAGTGCATTCATCATAAATCCCCAACCTAGTCGGTCAAATGCTTTTCAGCATCAATCGAAATAAGAAGCATTGGGGATTTACTTTTCATTAATAACATAGTTCTTATACTATTATCCCTACCCTCCCTTCCTGGCACAAAGCCTGCTTGGTCTACATTAATCAAGTCCGGCATGAGGTTTTTTAGTCTTGATGCCAGAATTTTTGCATATAGCTTTGTGACTGCATTTAACAGTGCAATGGGGCAGTAGTTAGAACTAGAGATGAGCTGAACACCCCCCTGTTCGGTTCGCACCAGAACATGCGAACAGGAAAAAGTTAGCTCGAACACGCGAACACCGTTAAAGTCTATGGGACACGAACATGAATAATCAAAAGTGCTAATTTTAAAGGCTTATATGCAAGTTATTGTCATAAAAAGTGTTTGGGGACCCGGGTCCTGCCCCAGGGGACATGGATCAATGCAAAAAAAAGTTTTAAAAACGGACGTTTTTTCAGGAGCAGTGATTTTAATAATGCTTAAAGTCAAACAATAAAAGTGTAATATCCCTTTAAATTTCGTACCTGGGGGGTGTCTATAGTATGCCTGTAAAGGGGCGCATGTTTCCCGTGTTTAGAACAGTCTGACAGCAAAATGACATTTCGAAGGAAAAATTCCATTTAAAACTACCCGCGGCTATTGCATTGCCGACAATACACATAGAAGTTCATTGATAAAAACGGCATGGGAATTCAACACAGGGAAACCCCGAACCAAAATTAAAAAAAAAAAATGACGTGGGAGTCCCCCTAAATTCCATACCAGGCCCTTCAGGTCTGGTATGGATATTAAGGGGAACCCCGCGCCAAAAAAAAACAAAAAACGGCGTGGGGTCCCCCCAAAGATCCATACCAGACCCTTATCCGAGCACGCAACCTGGCAGGCCGCAGTAAAAGAGGGGGGGACGAGAGTGCGCCCCCCCTCCTGAACCGTACCAGGCCACATGCCCTCAGCATTGGGAGGGTGCTTTGGGGTAGCCCCCCAAAACACCTTGTCCCCATGTTGATGAGGACAAGGGCCTCATCCCCACAACCCTGGCCGGTGGTTGTGGGGGTCTGCCGGCAGGGGGCTTATCGGAATCTGGAAGCCCCCTTTAACAAGGGGACCCCCAGATCCTGCCCCCCCCGTGTGAAATGGTAAGGGGGTACTTACCCCTACCATTTCACTAAAAAACTGTCAAAAATGTTAAAAATGACAAGAGATAGTTTTTGACAATTCCTGTATTTAAATGCTTCTTCTTTCTTCTATCTTCCTTCATCTTCTTCTTCTTCTGGTTCTTCTGGCTCTTCTGGTTCTTCCTCCGGTGTTCTCGTCCAGCATCTCCTCCGCGGCATCTTCTATCTTCTTCTCCTCGGGCCGCTCCGCACCCATGGCATGGGGGGAGGCTCACGCTCTTCTTTTCATCTTCTTCTTCATCCTCTTCTCTTCTTCCTTCTTCTCTTCTTCTCTTCTTCATTTTCTTCTCCGGGCCGCTCCGCACCCATGCTGGCATGGAGGGAGGCTCCCGCTGTGTGACGGAGTCTCCTCATCTGACGGTTCTTAAATAACGGGGGGCGGGGCCACCCGGTGACCCCACCGCCCTCTGACGCACAGTGACTTGACGGGACTTCCCTGTGACGTCACGGGGAATGCCACAGGGAAGTCCCGTCATGTCCCATGCGTCAGAGGGGGCGGGGTCACCGGGTGGCCCCGCCCCGTTATTTAAGAACCGTCAGACGAGGAGACGCCTTCACACAGCGGGAGCCTCCCTCCATGCCAGCATGGATGCGGAGCGGCCCCGAGAAGAAAATGAAGAAGAGAAGAAGGAAGAAGAAAAGAGGATGAAGAGAAGAACGGGAGCCTCCCCCCATGCCATGGGTGCGGAGCGGCCCGAGGAGAAGAAGATAGAAGACGCCGCGGAGGAGATGCTGGATGAGAACACCGGTGGAAGAACCAGAAGAGCCAGAAGAACCAGAAGAAGATGAAGAAAGATAGAAGAAAGAAGAAGCATTTAAAAAAAAGGAATTGTCAAAAACTGTCTCTTGTTATTTTTAACATTTTTGACAGTTTTTTAGTGAAATGGTAGGGGTAAGTACCCCCTTACCATTTCACACAGGGGGGGCCGGGATCTGGGGGTTCCCTTGTTAAAGTGGGCTTCCAGATTCCGATAAGCCCCCCGCCCGCAGACCCCCACAACCACCGGCCAGGGTTGTGGGGATGAGGCCCTTGTCCTCATCAACATGGGGACAAGGTGTTTTGGGGGGCTACCCCAAAGCACCCTCCCAATGTTGAGGGCATGTGGCCTGGTACGGTTCAGGAGGGGGGGTGCACTCTCGTCCCCCCCTCTTTTACTGCGGCCTGCCAGGTTGCGTGCTCGGATAAGGGTCTGGTATGGATTTTTGGGGGGACCCCACGCCGTTTTTTTTTTTTGTTTTTTGGCGCGGGGTTCCCCTTAAAATCCATACCAGACCTGAAGGGTCTGGTATGGAATTTAGGGGGAACCCCACGTCATTTTTTTTTAAATTTTGGCCGGGGTTCCCCTTAATATCCATACCAGACCTGAAGGGCCTGGTATGGAATTTAGGGGGACTCCCACGTCATTTTTTTTTTTTTATTTAGGTTCGGGGTTTCCCTGTGTTGAATTCCCATGCCATTTTTATCAATGAACTTCTATGTGTATTGTCGGCAATGCAATAGCCGCGGGTAGTTTTAAATGGAATTTTCCCTTCGAAATGTCATTCTCTGTCAGACTGTTCTAAACACGGGAAACATGCGCCCCTTCACAGGCATACTATAGACACCCCCCAGGTACAAAATTTAAAGGGATATTACACTTTTATTGTTTGACTTTATTAAAATCACTGCTCCTGAAAAAACGGCCGTTTTTAAAACTTTTTTTTGCATTGATCCATGTCCCCTGGGGCAGGACCCGGGTCCCCAAATACTTTTTATGACAATAACTTGCATATAAGCCTTTAAAATTAGCACTTTTGATTTCTCCCATAGACTTTTAAGGGGTATTCTGCAGCATTCAAATTTGCCGCTAACACCCCAAATTGTTCGCTGTTCGGCGAACTTGCGAACAGCCAATGTTCGAGTCGAACATGAGTTCAACTCGAACTCGAAGCTCATCCCTAGTTAGAACAGATAGTTCTATCTTTTCCTACTTTTGGTATTACTGTGATATTGGCCAATAGAGATTGTTTCCTTATTTCCTCATTTTCCTCTATTTTATTTAGATAATTAGATAATACTGCGACAAGTTGTTCTTTAAATCTTTTATAATATTTAATCATGTAGCCTGGGCTCTTCCCCCCTGGTGTTTCCTTTAAGGCTTTATAAATTTCATAGTGGGTAATTGATTTGTTTAATATCGCTGCACTTTCTGCTGTTATTTTTGGTAGATTGACTTCCCGCTAGATACTCCTGTATTTTAAATTTCCTACTCTCCCCCTCCTGTTGTGTTTCATTGTTTCTGATTGCATATAATGCACTGTAGTATGTTTTAAAAGCATTTGCAATCTCAGTTGATTTATGTTTCATTTCACCTTTTTCGTTTTTTATGATTTCTATATAATTTGAAGTTTTTTCTCCCCTTTGATATTTTTGCTAAATATTGCCCGGGCTTATTCCTCCACTTATACCTTTCTTTTGCCACATTTTTAAATACCTTTCTAGTTTCTTATTCCAATAGATTTTTATTGAGTTTTACATAGTACAGGTTATGTAGTCACAGTAAGGAACGAAAATATTAAAATGCAAGTATAAAGACTAGTTATTGCAAGTACAATCCGGTTGGAGATCATATGAACATTGTTCCTAAAATCTGGAATGCAGTAGGAAAACAGAAGAATAACCAATAACAACATTATTATAAAATATAGTGTAGAATAGTTAACTTGGGATGGTAGGGTGAAGGGTAGGGTAAGGAGGGGAGGGAGGAGGTACAAGAGGAAGGGAGAGGAGGGAGGGATAAGGGGGGAGAGAGCATCAAGTGGATAGTGAGTTTTGAAACAGGACTTTTAATTGTTAATTCTTTTTGAGTACCAAAGGATCCATGGGTTCCAACGGGCTAGTGACTTTGTGTGAGATTGCTTACTGCGTGACAGGAGGGTTTCATAAGTAAAATGAGTTTGTACTATGTTGATAACTTCAGTAAGGGAAGGAATGTTATCTGATTTCCAGGTTCTAGTGATCAAAAGTTTGGTAGCTAGAAGGATGTGTGTGGTCACTGATCTCTGATAAGTTGGTGATGTCTATGTTCAGATTGAGAATGGCTAACTGTGGAGTTATTGTTACCGAGCTGTGGAATATGTCTTGTAGTGTGGTTTCCACTTTTTTCCAGAGCTGGGTTACACGTGAGCAAGACCAAAGGATGTGAAAGAGCGTGTCTGGGTGGCCACAGTTTCTCCAGCATTCATGTGAAGTGTGTTTGTGGAATCTGGCCAATCTGGACAGAGTCAGGTGCCATCTCATTAGTGTTTTTTTGCGTGAGTTCCCATAGGGAGGTGCAAGTTGTAGCTTTGTAAATAGATGTGATTGCTGTTTGCCATTGAGCATGTGTGAATTGTGTTTGTAAGTCTTTTTCCCAGTCAAGGAGGGGTTTGGATTTGATGAACATGTTTTTTTCTTGTAAAAGTGAGTATATGAGGGAGGTACCCTTAGTGTTATGCTCCGTACACACGGTCGGATTATCCGATGGACAATGTCCGATCGGAGCGTGTTGTCGCAAATTCCGACCGTGTGTGGGCGCCATCGGACATTTTCCATCAGATTTTCCGACACACAAAGTTGGAGAGCAGGAGATAAAATTTTCCGACAACAAAATCCGATCGCGTCAATTCCGACCGTGTGTGGCCTGTTCCGACGCACAAAGTGCCACGCATGCTCAGAAGAAATTCTGACACGGGACAGCTCGTTCTGGTAAACTTAGCGTTCGTAATGGATACAGCACTTTCGCCACGCTGCAATGTTAAAAGTGGTTTAATACAGCGCACTCTCTTCTTCTTTATAATGTGACAAGAATTAAGTCGTTTTGCTGCTCATATTCACACACACTTCTCACAAAGTTTTATTTGTGTTTTTTTAGTGGGATTCCCTCAATATATTGTTATTAGTTGTCACATCTGACAGTTTTATTTTTTTTTAATTTTTTTTTTTTTGGATTTTCAGCCTTTCTTTTTCTTTAATGTTTGGATTTTTTCCAAGGTTGATCTTTGTTCAATGTTATTTTTATTTTTACTCCAGAATATTTTTGTGTGTGTTTTGTGTGTCAAGTTACCCCAACACCATTGAGATCTTTTATTATTTAATCTCCAGGAGATTGTTTGGTGTTGGTGTCCCTTGTTCATTTCACATTGTATATTTGAAATGTACCTGAATCCTCACAAACCAACTGTCATTTTTGAAGTTAAACACATAGGAGAGTATAATTCAAAACAAAAATCCTTTATTAAGGGATCAGAACCAAACAAAGAGGAAGGCAACACTGGATCAACAGGAGAAATTAGCGAAGCCTGGGACCCCCACGGCAGACATCAATTCTTCAACATCAAAATTGGTGGCCTGAGGAGTCCATATGTAAGGGAGGGCAGTCTGGTCCAGAAGTCCCAGAGATCCGGATAGCAGCAGATGACATCTGTGTCCCCAGGCTGTGGTACCACAAGAGGCTGCATCTTTTGGCCAACCAGACTGAACCCAGGGCAATCACTGTCTGGTCTTCCTTCCACGCTTCCTTCCGGGCTGTGGCTGTGCAGTTGGAGATGTGGCAGGAGGAGGAGTAGGACCTGGAGGAGGAGGAGGAGGAGGACTGGGAGGACCTGGAGGAGGACTGGAAGGACCTGGAGGAGAGGGAGGAGGAGGAGGAGGACCTGCAGGAGGAGGAGGAGGACCATCCCAAAGCTGTGTGTGAGGTGTAATTTGGCCCCTCATACCTTTCTCCAGAGCCTCTGATATGAGGGCCTCACACATGGCTTTTTGGCCCTCCTCCATCCTCTGCATTTTATATGCTATGAATGCAGCAATGTTCTCCTGCCTGGTGTGGGGTGCTCCCAGGACCTCTGTAGCCCTCCAAAAGAATGCTATAGCCGCCTCCTCTAGGGTACTCATCCTACTGCCACTTTCTGTTTTCAGGTGTGGTGGAGGGACCTTGATATCAGCCAGCCGGCTCGGCCCGGCCACCTCCTGGCTGAGACTTCCCTGTGTATGAAAAAGGGACATGGTTGTAATGTTTTGCATCATCAATCACAATCCTAAATTAGTACTCCCAACTAACATCTAGTTATCATCATTTATTGGACAAGCAGAAATATTTAGAGGAATGCTATACCTGGCTCAATCTGGGCTCCTCCACATGTGGCCTGGAAGGCCCAGGTTGGGCGTCAGAAGCCTCAGCCGGGGGGGGAAGGAAGCGTGGAAGGAAGACTGGAGAGGGATGGCCTGGGTTCAGTCTGGCCTGCCAGAAAGTGCAACATCCTGGGGACATAGATGTCATCTGCTGCTCCGGATCTCTGTGAATCCAGGACTTTCTTGCGCTCCCTTAGATATGTGCTCCTCAGGCCACCAATGAAAATCTTTTAAATAAGTGATGTCTGCCGTGGGGATCACCTGCTTCACAATTTCACACAATTGCTCCAGTGCTGCCTTCCTCTTTGCTTGGTTCTTGAAATGGGGGTGTTTAATCTCCCACAGACAGGGCAGCTCACTTAGCATATCTATGAATACTGACATGAAGTCATTATCTTTCATTAAGATATCCATGTTCACTGCAAGACACAACACAAGACAAAGCCTAATGTCAGACAAAATTCTCCTAATCTTGTTACAATATAGGCCTCAATCTAGAAGCAGTATAGGCACAAGTTTGGCTCTTACCTTCGTTCTTACGATCGGCGCGTCCAATGCTCCTTCCTCCGCTCACAGATCGTACGTAATACGCACGCGTGTTACGCTTTATACACACTGCGCATGCGTGTAACTCCGCCCGCCCCTGACGTTCTTTCTAGTCTATTCCCCGCCCCTTTTCGTTCGGCGCAGTGGGTGAAGAGCACATGGCGGAGTTACAGCAGGTGCATGCTAATTCTAACAACGAGGAGGAGGAGGAAAGCCCGGATCCAGGCACGTCCCGATCCAGAAGGAGACGTTTTAAGGCCACAAATATGTCGTTTGGGGAGATGTTGGAGATGGTCGACATCATGAAGAAGTCCGACTATGACGGAAAATATGGGCCTTACCCCAACCCGAACATCCGAAAGGCCAAGATCATGTCGAAAGTGGTCAGGAGTCTTGAGCGGAATTTCAGGGTACGAAGATCAAAAGATCAGCTCAGGAAGCGGTGGTCGGACCTGAAGTTGAGAGAGCCAGAGCAGTACCGAAAGATCCGGAGAGTGCTGCAAAAAAGTAAGTAGTTGTGCTGTGTTCCTATTCTTTCTGTCTTTATTCCGTTCGTTCTGCTCCATATGCTTTTAGTAATTGTAACGTTTCAAAAGGTCAACTTTAATGTTCATGGGCCCATTATTCGTTCGTAGCAAACATTTTTCTTTCGGCCTCTAGAACACCATTGCATTTTCACACATTTTTGGGGGCCTACTTGGATGCCAAATATTTGTTTGTGTAGATGGGTTTGTTACTAGAATGAAATGCCAACTAGATTGTGTGTAAGGAGAGGACACTGAGCAGCTGTTTTCACATCTGAACACTGGAGCACTAGTGTGGGACCCCAGAACACCCTTTTTATTAGGGGGGCCACACAGGTGCTCCAGTGTATACTATAGGGGGGGCTACATCTGTGAAGCTTGTACCAAACAGGTAAAATATTGCAGCTTGACAAAGGGCAATAAAAAATATACATCTTGGAACTCGGCTAAAATAGATAATTGTACCCCACTTCCAAGCAATGTTTCCTATTTCTAGTTCTGCCATCAAATATCTGTGTGCTAATTATACCATTTTTGTTTTACATAGGGGAGAAAAGACTCGGACACCCCTCATCCCAGGAGACCAGAGACCCCCCCCCCTCTGGAAGAAGGGGAAATACCAACCCAAGAAGCTGAGCAGGAGGAAGAAGAAGACGTGGTGGAGATTGGCACCACAACAGGTGGGTGTCTGCGACCACAGACTCAGGTAAAAGAGATGGATGGTGGCAGATTTTTGAGACCTTTTTTTTGTTCTTTATCTCTTTTTAGGTGATCGTGATCCAGAACGCTTTACATCTGAAAGTGCCCAGATACTCATCGGGGAGATCATGGGGTGTAATCTCCAATTGCAAAACATCCAGCAACAAATCACTGATGT
This sequence comes from Aquarana catesbeiana, assembly GCF_042186555.1. Classification (NCBI taxonomy): domain Eukaryota; kingdom Metazoa; phylum Chordata; class Amphibia; order Anura; family Ranidae; genus Aquarana; species Aquarana catesbeiana. The sequence continues at coordinate 140,490,880 of NC_133335.1, read as the reverse complement.
TATTAAAAAAAATAATAACATCATTGATGTTTTGGGGCGAATTTAAACCCCACAAAATCACCTGTTTTATGTTACTAAAATTTTTACAATGTTTAGAAAAGCCAAATTTGGAGGATGCACACAGTGTGCCAACATGTGCTATCTGCCATCACGGGAGATCAATGGACGCGTTTTGGGGGTGCAACCCCTTCCTCAATTATAAAGTCGCATTGAGGAAGGGCTTGCTCCCCCAAAACACGTCCCTTGATCCCCCCTGATGGCAGATAGCACATGTTGACATTCTGAACTTGGTGTGCATCTTCCAAATTTGGCTTTTCCAGGGGTGATTTCCCCCCATTTGAACGCTATATCAAACACAGTTCCTAAATACTCATGTCTGATATAGCCTTCAGGTTTTACCATATGTGAACTTTGTAAGTTCAAGTTTTTTGGCTTTCTTGTTGGTTTTACACAGGCCTGTTTTATCTGAAATGGATATTTCGATTTTTGATAATGCTACTGCAAACATTGTTATACAACAAACATGTTGGTTTGTTTTAAAAACCTTGCGCAAATGCACATGTGATTGTGCAGCTATAAAAAAGTGCCTTACTCAAGAATGTGTGGATTATTGTCTCAACACTACAACACTTTTGGGGTGATGTAATTGCTGTTTTATGCACAAATGGGGGTTATTTCCTAAGGTCAATTACACTTTGCACTACAAGTGCAGGTTCAGTGCAGTTGCAAGTGCACTTGTAGTGAAATGTGTTTTGGCATTTAGGAAGTACCAGCCAACACTATTTTTATAAGGTTACCCAATCACGACATTTTCTGCACTCACAACATTTCTGTCAGGGTCAGCTAAAACAAACACAAGCAGTAAATGTCCACCAAGAATTTCTTTTGTTTGTTTTTTATTTTAAAAAGGTGTCACAGATTCTCTGGCATATTGATAGCCCCCCTACCCGCAAAGCACTCCAGGTAGCGTAACCGGACATCACGGGCATTCAGGGAGGGCAGGCCAGGACGGCCACTTTCAAGCGCCGTCAGTGTTGATGGATTAGGGATTCCGGCCTCAGGCCCAACTGAGCCAGCATAGTTGGCTGAATGTTTTCTTAAAAAATTATGGAGAACACAGCAGGCAAGTATTATATGGTTCAGTTTATACTCCGCCATATGGATGGGTGTCAGAAATAATCGGAACCGGCTGGCCAGGATTCCAAATGTGTTCTCTACCACTCTTCGGGCTCTGGCCAGCCGGTAATTAAAAACCCTCTGTTCCGGGGTGAGGGTCCTCATTGGGAATGGCCGCATCAGGTGGTCCCCCAGCGCAAATGCTTCATCAGCAACGAACACAAATGGGAGACCTTCAACATTGTCCTCTGGAGGTGGCAAGTCCAAGCTGCCATTCTGGAGACGCCAGTAGAACTCCGTCTGGGCGACCACTCCACCATCGGACATCCGGCCATTCTTCCCCACGTCCACATACAAGAAGTCGTAATTAGCCGACACCACCGCCAACATCACTATACTATTAAACCCCTTGTAATTATAATAGTACGACCCCGAGTTGGGTGGTGGGACGATGTGGACGTGTTTCCCATCAATTGCCCCTCCGCAGTTAGGAAAGTCCCACCGCTGGGCAAAGTGGGAGGCCACAGTCTGCCATTCCTGTGGCGTGGAAGGAAACTGTTGAGGAAAAAACAATAAACATTACTATTTTTTCACAGAAACATGGCAAACAGATTATACACAAACATTATGGGGCAACCTCCAGATAGCATTTAATAAGGGGAATTTAACAAGGCCAAAGTATAAGGTACACCTATCATATTCCCCCCCCCCCCCTCATGGGCCATTTCTAACATTATAGGGGGGGGGAACTCTTGGACAGGTAACCCTCTTCACTTCATTTTGAGATGAATGCCTAAATACAGGGTATTACTTGGAACAGCCCCTCCTTAGTTACACTATTAGCAGACCACTGGACAGGTAAGAAGTGTCTGAATACAAAGATATAAATACACATTGTACACATTTGAGGACATTTGGACATTCTGCTATTACCTATCAAGATAATAATAGGATACAAAAACTTTAAACAGTTCAATTGGAAAGTATACAGGCAGGCCCTTGCACTACATGCTTTGGGGAATTCATCCATAAATCTGACCAGTAAAGAGATGGGTATAGTGTGTATGGGTTTGGCAAAGTCAGCAGATAGATGATTGAGGATAGAGAATTGGGATCAGCTGACTTAGCAGTTGGGGGGAGGGAGGGTTACCAAAAATTTGTGGACACCACAAAAAAAGCCTCTGGCACTCTGCCTGAATTTAAAGCTAAAATAACATTAACAAACATTTTAGGGGGTGTTTGGGGTAAAGCACTACTATGGAGCTGATAAAATACATTGTTAAGTGACTACATGAGGTGAATATAGGGCAGGAGACACCATGCTGGAGAGGTTATTGAAGGGCAAATATGTATGAAGGACATAAAATAATAATTACATAAAAATCCAGCATGCATGAGAACAAAGGGGACATTCACAGCATATTACAATCATGGTAATTAGGGAATGAGGAAAGAAATACAAGATATTAGCAAACATTCAATACAATAAAATGTGATATTAAAGGATAAAAATCTTACCTTCATATACTCCTTCTGTAGGACCTGGATGATGGCAGAACAGGTCTCTGGGATAATGATCCCCAGAGCCTGGGGGGAGATGCCTGTCGAGAACTTCAAGTCCTGCAGACTTCTCCCTGTGGCCAAATACCGCAAGGTAGCGACCAACCTCTGCTCCGGAGTGATGGCTGGCCTCATGCAGGTATCCTGCCTGCTGATATAGGGGGTCAGCGAAGCCAACAAATGGTGAAATACGGGGTCCGTCATCCTGAGAAAGTTCCTGAAATCATCAGGATTATTCTCACGGATCTCACGGAGAAAAGGCATATGAGAGAACTGGTCACGCTGAAGCAACCAATTCTTGGTCCATGAACTCCTCCCCACCCTGTTCATGGACTGGACTTGTGTCAAGGTCAGGACCCCAACACCAAGCCCCCGCACAGCACGAACTCTACGAGGAGTACGCATACGAAACATGGCTAGAAAACGGTCGGCTGCTCAGAACGAAGTAACAGAACGCACTGAAGAACAGCAAGGCCTGTGAAGAGCGACCTGAAAAACAGCAACGAGCAGGCAAGATCACCCAGAAAACTCTGATACGAACTGACTGCACGCACTGAAGAGCAGATACAAACCCACAAGCACAAACTGAACGGCAGAAAACGATCTGAAAGCCACGAGTCTGAAAAAGCGCGAATCGTCTCTCACCAAACTTTTACTAACACGAGATTAGCAAAAGGAGCCCAAAGGGTGGCGCGCTTGGTTCTGAACCGGCCTTTTCTAGTCTCGTCGTACGTGGTGTACGTCACCGCGTTGTTGGCGATCGGAAATTCCGACAACTTTGTGCGACCGTGTGTAGGCAAAACAAGTTTGAGCCAACATCCGTCTGAAAAAATCCTAGGATTTTGTTGTCGGAATGTCTGAACAAAGTCCGACCGTGTGTACGGGGCATTAGAGTGTTCTGTAAAGAAGTAATTCCAAAGTTTTATGGGTAGTGCTCCTTCTATAGATGTGGTTGCCGTTAAGCATTTTTGTAACCTGAAGTAGGTGAGGAAGTCTTTGGAGGGTGCATTGAGGTCTTTGCTGATTCGTGAGAAGGATTTGTCGGTTGTTATGTCACAAAGTTCATGTGTGTATTTTACCCGGTCAGTAATCCAGGTCGGGAATGTTAAGTCAGGTGTAAGGAGTTTTAAGGTGTTTAAAGGAATGTGTAATGGTTTTGTCATCAATTGTGACCATTTGGTAAGGTGTAGTGCGCGCCATACTTTAACTGAGGCCTGGACAGTTGGTGAGTAGTGGAGAAGGTGAGAGCTATGTGTGGAGGTAGTAAATAACCAGGTGGCGAGGTTTGTACCCGGTGTCATGTGATTTTCTATATCACTCCAGAGAGTTGTGGGTGTTGTATTCATCCATGCTTTCATTTGTGATAGAATGGTGGCATAGTAGTAGTCTATGTATCCCATCCCACCTGCAGATCTGTGTTTAATCAGCTTCGTATGACTGCATCTAGATTTTTTTCCCATGCCAAACATATTGGCTTAGCATGGATTGGAGAGAATTCAGGTAGGAAGATGAGAGTGGTATAGGCAGTGTGCGAAAGATGTAGAGCAACCTGGGTAACACCATCATTTTAAAGGCCGCTAGTCGGCCTGCCCATGAGAATTCATGTTTAGATAGTTTTGTAGTTTCACTAATCATCATTTGTTTGGTGTCTGTATAGTTGTGTGCGAAAAGACCTCTAGTGGATTTGGTAAGAGTAATTCCTAGGTAGGGAATACCATCATCAGCCCATGGGTAGGGATATTGGTACCAAAGTAGATTACTAGTGATTACATCAATGCCTAGGTGTAAAATGTATGATTTATGTTCATTAACTTTATAGTAAGATAAAGTACTAAACCTTTTCAACAGCGATTGAACCGAAGCCAGGGAAGAGTGGGGGTTTGTGACCATCATTATCACGTCGTCTACAAATAAATTTATTTTATGTTCTATGGTGCCAGTGGTGCAGCCTGATATGTTAGTGTGGGATCTGACATGTTCTGCCAAGGGTTCCATGATTAGATTAAAGATGATTGGTGAAAGTGGACAACCTTGCCGGGTGCCATTAGTGATGGAGAATGGCTTAGACAGCATCTCCGACGTATAGACCTGTGCTGATGGGGATGAATACAGAGCCATTATGGCAGCTAGAATGGGGCTTTGGAAGCGAAATTTGCCAAGGGTTGCTTCAAGATATTTCCAGTGAACTCTATCGAACGCCTTTTCTGCATCCAAGGATAGGAGCAGAGAAGGCATTAGAGATGTCTCAGCATTATGGATAGGGATGAGCCGAACACCCCCCGGTTCGGTTCGCACCAGAACCTGCGAACGGACCGAAAGTTCGCACGAACGTTAGAACCCCATTGACGTCTATGGGACTCGAACGTTCGAAATCAAAAGTGCTCATTTTAAAGGCTAATTTGCATGGTATTGTCCTAAAAAGGGTTTGGGGACCCGGGTCCTACCCCAGGGGACATGTATCAATGCAAAAAAAACTTTTAAAAACGGCCGTTTTTTCGGGAGCAGTGATTTTAATGATGCTTAAAGTAAAAAAAAAAAAAGTGAAATATTCCTTTAAATATCGTACCTGAGGGGTGCCTATAGTATGCCTGTAAAGTGACGCGTGTTTCCCGTGTTTAGAACAGTCCCTGCACCAAATGTCATTTTTAAAGGAAAAAATCTCATTTAAAACTGCTTGCGGGTTTAATGTAATGTCGGGTCCTGGCAATATGGATAAAAATCAGTGAGACAAACGGCATGGGTACCCCCCAGTCCATTACCAGGCCCTTTGGGTCTTGTATGGATATTAAGGGGAACCCCACACCCAAATTAAAATAAGGAAAGGTGTGGGGCCACCAGGCCCTATATACTCTGAACAGCAGTATACAAGCTGTAGGTTTGTTGTTAAGTAGAATCTCTTTGTAATTTTGAACGGGTACATTTTTAACGTGTTTAGCTCCAGCCAAAAAATCTTTTTTAAGCTTTTTGGAAAACATAGGGAAGGGTTATCACCCCTGTGACATTTGTTTTGCTGTCTTTCCTCCTCTTCAGAAGATTTCACCTCACTTTTTGTCCCAATGGATTGGAAAGCATCAGTGGAAAGGAGAAATGTTTTTCCCATATTAACTCTTATAGGAGAGAATTTCCCTTCCTAGGGGTAGATTTCATCTCACTTCCTGTTGTCTCCTTCCGTTTGCAAGTAGGAGTCGTTTGTAAGTTAGTTGTTTGAAAGTAGGGTCCTGCCCTATATACTCAGCAGAAATTTGGGCCTTAGGTGTTGCTGTGGCCACAACACTGTAAGCCCTCACAGGGCTCTGCTGTGAAATATTAGATCAAGAATTGTAATTACATGCCCCTGTTGAACAGGAGCTGAAAAATTAGGCCTTAGGCACTGGTGCCACAACACTGCAACCCCTCACAGACACTCTAGTTGGAATGCAAGAACGAGCCCTGCTGCAAAGTATTGCATCAAAAATTGTAATTACACGCCCCTGTTAAACAAGGGCTGAAAAATTGGGCCTTAGGCACTGGTGCTGGTGCCACAACACTGCAACCCCTCACAGACACTCTAGTTGGAATGCAGGAACGAGCCCTGCTGCAAAGTATTACATCAAAAATCGTAATTACACGCCCCTGTTAAACAGGGGCTGAAAAATTGTGCCTTAGGCACTGGTGGTGGCACCCAGAACCAAAAATGTTCTTACAAGCTATCAGCGTGATGATTGAGGAGGAAGAGGATAATTACTCAGGGATAGTCACTCAGCATCAGCATAGGCAGTCTTTGAAGGGATCTGAGATTTCAAAAAAAATTATTCGGTTACATCAGCATCAGGTGCTTGGTAGCTGGTGGTGATCCAAGACTCATTCATTTTTATGAAGGTCAGTCGATCGACCGAGTCAGTGGACAGACGCACCCTGTGATCGGTTACCACGCCTCCAGCAGCACTGAATGTGCGTTCCGAAAGAACGCTGGATGCAGGACAGGCCAGTAGCTCAATTGCATACTGTGCAAGCTCTGGCCAGTGATCCATCCTCAAGACCCAGTAACCCAGAGGATTTTCGGTGGGAAAGGTGTCCAAGTCTGATCTTGCCCCTAGGTATTCCTGTACCATGTAAAACAGACGCTGGCGATGGTTGCTGGAACCGATCATACCTTGGGGCTGCGGACCAAAAAATTGTCTGAACGCATCGGTCAGACGGCCACCTTCTCCACCGCTCCTTCTTTGACTGACCGAAGCCTCAGCAACACGTTGTCCAGAAACAGGAGTTTGTAACCTCCCAGTCTCTGGGAACGCGTTGCACAGACCTTTCTGCAAGGCCTCCCGAAGATGTTTCATCCTCTGCTCCCTCTGCGATGGCAAGATAAGGTCCGCAACCTTACCCTTGTAACGTGGATCAAGGAGGGTTGCCAGCCAGTATTGGTCCTTCTCCTTGATACCACGAATACGAGGATCCTTACGCAGGCTTTGCAGGATCAGGGAGGCCATGCAGCGTAGGTTTGCTGAGGCATTCGGTCCGGAGTCCTCTGGGTCACTAAGGACGACATGGTCCGCAGCCACCTCCTCCCAGCCACGTACAAGTCCATGTGTTTCTTGGGACTGATCCCTTAAAGACTGCTGCTGATGCTGAGTGCCAGGCTCCACCTCCATACTGACACAATCTTCCTCCTCCTCCTCCTCCTCTTCCTCCTCGTCCTCTTCCTGTGTGATCGGCGGGCACGCAGGAACACTGTCTGGATAAAGGGGGCCTTGAGAGCTAAGGAAGTCCTCCTCTTCCTGCCTCTGTTCTGCCTCAAGTGCCCTGTCCATTATTCCACGCAGCGTGTGCTCCAACAGGTGGACAAGGGGGACAGTGTCACTGATGCATGCACTGTCACTGCTCACCATCCTCGTGGCCTCCTCAAATGGTGACAGGACAGTGCATGCATCCCTGATCATGGCCCACTGGCGTGGGGAAAAAAAACCAAGCTCCCCTGACCCTGTCCTGGTGCCATAGTCGCACAGGTACTCATTGATGGCCCTCTGCTGCGTGTGCAGCCGCTGCAGCATGGCCAACGTTGAGTTCCACCTGGTGGGCATGTCACAGATTAGGCGGTTCTTGGGCAGGTTAAACTCCTTTTGGAGGTCCGTCAGCCGAGCACTGGCATTATATGACCGGCAGAAATGCACACAGACTTTCCTGGCCTGCCTCAGGACATCCTGTAAGCCCGGGTACCTGCCCAAGAACCGCTGCACCACCAAGTTAAGGACGTGAGCCAAACAGGGCACATGGGTCATTTGTCCCTGTCGGAGGGCAGAGAGGAGGTTGGTGCCATTGTCGCAAACCACCATTCCTGCCTTAAGTTGGCGTGGCGTCAACCACCTCTGAACCTGCCCCTGCAGAGCTGACAGAACCTCTGCCCCAGTGTGGCTCCTGTCCCCCAAGCACACCAGCTCAAGCACCGCATGGCATCTTTTGGCCTGCGTACTTGCGTAGCCCCTTGAATGATTACGGAGCACCGCTGGTTCCGAGGAAGAGGCCATGGAGGAAGAAGAAGAGGAGGGGGTGGAGGAGAGAGGTGTGTCACAATCATTAGCATTTTGGAGGCGTGGTGGCGGAACAACCTCCAACACTACTGCACCTTGTCCTGCATCCTTCCCAGCTGCCAGCAGAGTCACCAATGCGCCGTGAAACTTAGGTAACGTCCCTGTCCATGCCTGCTGGACCATGAGTCAGTGGTAATATGCACCTTACCGCTGACCGCCCTGTCCAGCGAGGCATGGACATTGCCTTCCACATGCTGGTAGAGAGCCAGAATCGCCTTCCGTGAGAAAAAGTGGCGTTTGGGTACCTGCCACTGAGGAACCGCACATTCCACAAACTCACGGAAGGGGGCAGAGTCTACCAACTGAAAAGGCAGCAGTTGAAGTGCTAGCAATTTTGCCAAGCTAGCATTCAACCGTTGGGCATGTGGATGGCTGGGAGCAAACTTCTTTCGGCGGTGCAGCAGCTGGGGCAGGGAAATTTGCCTGGTACAATCTGACGTCGGTGTACCAAAATCAGATTGCCCACAAGTACGTGGCTGTGACACACCTAATTCTACACCTTCATTCCTCTCAGTGCAGGTCTCAGAGAGGACTGAAGGTCTAGTGGGGTTGGAAATCTCAGCTGATGAGGAGCAAGCAGAGGTCCTCTTTGTTCTTTGGTGTGGGTCTTTTAGATACGCTTGCCAACGAACTGCATGGCAGGTCAACATATGTCTGGTCAAGCATGTGGTACCCAAGCGGGAGATGTTTTGGCCACGCGAGATACGCTTGAGACATATGTTGCAAATAGCAGTGGTGCGATTTGATGCACTCGTCTCAAAAAAGGCCCACACCAAAGAACTTTTTGAATAACGTGCAGAGACTGCAGCGCCCTGCACATGTGGAGCTTTGGGGTGTGATGCAGTCAATGTGCTGCCCTTAGGCTGGCCCCTGGAGGGCATCCTGCCTCGTTGGTGATGTGCCGCCTCCTCCTCATCCTCCTCCTCCTCTCTCCTATCAGGCACCCACGTTGAGTCAGTGACCTCATCATCCCCTCCCTCCTCATCACTGGAGCAAACCTGGCAGTATGCTGCAGCAGGGGGAGCATGACTGCCAGATTGCTGTCCTTCTTGGGCACCCCCTCTGTCCGTGCTCGTGTTACTGCCTTCATCGAGCTCAGTATCATCATCAGAGCCTTCCAAACGCTGGGCATCCTCCTGGAGCATGTGCCCAACACTGTGGTCAAACAGTTCGAGGGACTCCTCAGGAGGACATGGTGGGGCTAGGGAAGGAGTCACTGATGACATTGAGCCGAGGGAAGAGGCCGCTGCTTTGCCAGACAAAGTACCCTGGGCATGGGTGAGAGAGGATGAGGAGGATGAGGACGGCTTGGTCATCCACTCGACCAAGTCTTCCGCATGTTGCGGCTCAACATGGCCAGCTGCCGAAAAAAAGGCCAAGCGTGTCCCATGGCCACGTGCTGATGAGGATGCACCGTCTCCACGACCAGCACTAGACACAGAGCCTGCTTGCCCTCTCTTATTGGCTTGTGACTGTCTGCCTCTCCTTCTTGGCCTTCCAGACATACTAATGGCCTGTAGCTGCACTAAGCTGATATATATATATATATATATATATATATATATATATATGTACTGATACTGCAGCTAGCAAAATCAACTGCCTGCCTGTAGTATGAGAACACCACCAACCTTCTACAGGTAGCTTTAGCTGAACACTGTGAGGTGGACGCACCCCACTAACTTGTAGGTTTAGCAGAACACTGTGAGCAGGACGCACTGCACTAACTGTAAATAGTCTAGCTGCCTGACTGTGGTACTAATAGGATCGAAAGAACACCAGCAATTTTCTTCAGGTAGCTGTATTTACTGTAACAAGACAAGCCTGCCTGTCAGTAAGAAGATAACAGAAACGGATCTAGCTGAACACTGTGAGCAGGACGCACCCCACTAGCTTGTAGGTTTAGCTGAACACTGTGAGGTGGACGCAACCCACTAACTTGTAGGTTTAGCTGAACACTGTGAGCAGGACGCACCCCACTAACTTGTAGGTTTAGCAGAACACTGTGAGCAGGACGCACTGCACTAACTGTAAATAGTCTAGCTGCCTGACTGTGGTACTAATAGGATCAAAAGAACATCAGTAATTTTCTTTAAAATACTGTAACAAGACAAGCCTGCCTGTCAGTAAGAAGATAACAGGAACGGATCTAGCTGAACACTGTGAGCAGGATGCACCCCACTAGCTTGTAGGTTTAGCTGAACACTGTGAGGTGGACGCACCCCACTAACTTGTAGGTTTAGCTGAACACTGTGAGCAGGACGCACCCCACTAACTTGTAGGTTTAGCAGAACACTGTGAGCAGGACGCACTGCACTAACTGTAAATAGTCTAGCTGCCTGACTGTGGTACTAATAGGATCAAAAGAACACCAGCAATTTTCTTTAAAATACTGTAACAAGACAAGCCTGCCTGTCAGTAAGAAGATAACAGGAACGGATCTAGCTGAACACTGTGAGCAAGACGCACTCCACTAGCTTGTAGGTTTAGCTGAACACTGTGAGGTGGACGCACCCCACTAACTTGTAGGTTTAGCTGAACACTGTGAGCAGGACGCACCCCACTAACTTGTAGGTTTAGCAGAACACTGTGAGCAGGACGCACTGCACTAACTGTAAATAGTCTAGCTGCCTGACTGTGGTACTAATAGGATCAAAAGAACACCAGCAATTTTCTTCAGGTAGCTGTATTTACTGTAACAAGACAAGCCTGCCTGTCAGTAAGAAGATAACAGGAACGGATCTAGCTGAACACTGTGAGCAGGACGCACCCCACTAGCTTGTAGGTTTAGCTGAACACTGTGAGGTGGACGCACCCCACTGACTTGTAGGTTTAGCTGAACACTGTGAGCAGGACGCACCCCACTTACTTGTAGGTTTAGCAGAACACTGTGGGCAGGACGCACTGCACTAACTGTAAATAGTCTAGCTGCCTGACTGTGGTACTAATAGGATCAAAAGAACACCAGCAATTTTCTTCAGGTAGCTGTATTTACTGTAACAAGACAAGCCTGCCTGTCAGTAAGAAGATAACAGAAACGGATCTAGCTGAACACTGTGAGCAGGACGCACCCCACTAGCTTGTAGGTTTAGCTGAACACTGTGAGGTGGACGCACCCCACTAACTTGTAGGTTTAGTTGAACACTGTGAGCAGGACGCACCCCACTAACTTGTAGGTTTAGCAGAACACTGTGAGCAGGATGCACTGCACTAACTGTAAATAGTCTAGCTGCCTGACTGTGGTACTAATAGGATCAAAAGAACACCAGCAATTTTCTTCAGGTAGCTGTATTTACTGTAACAAGACAAGCCTGCCTGTTAGTAAGAAGATAACAGAAACGGATCTAGCTGAACACTGTGAGCAGGACGCACCCCACTAGCTTGTAGGTTTAGCTGAACACTGTGAGGTGGACGCACCCCACTGACTTGTAGGTTTAGCTGAACACTGTGAGCAGGACGCACCCCACTTACTTGTAGGTTTAGCAGAACACTGTGGGCAGGACGCACTGCACTAACTGTAAATAGTCTAGCTGCCTGACTGTGGTAAGAATAGGATCAAAAGAACACCAGTAATTTTCTTTAAAATACTGTAACAAGACAAGCCTGCCTGTCAGTAAGAAGATAACAGGAACGGATCTAGCTGAACACTGTGAGCAGGACGCACTGCACTAAATGTAAATAGTCTAGCTGCCTGACTGTGGTACTAATAGGATCAAAAGAACACCAGTAATTTTCTTCAAAATACTGTAACAAGACAAGCCTGCCTGTCAGTAGGAATATAACAGGAACGGATCTAGCTGAACACTGTGAGCAGGACGCACTGCACTAAATGTAAATAGTCTAGAAGATAACAGGAACGGATCTAGCTAAACTGAATACAGTGTATATATATATATATATATGCAACACCTGGGATGCATATATATACACAATACACTTTAAGTGCAGCTAACTGACTGACTGTCCTGCCTAATCTAGCTAACTCAAATGAAATGACACTGTCTCTCTCTCTCTCTAAGCACACTGGAACACACTGCACAGGGCCGCCGTGCAGGCGGCCTTATATAGTGTGGGGCGTGTACTAAATCCCCTGAGCCATAATTGGCCAAAGCCTCCTCGGCTTTGGCCAATTATGGCTCTCTGTTAAGGCGGCTCTGTGATTGGCCAAGCATGCGGGTCATAGTGCATGCTTGGCCAATCATCAGCAAGCAATGCACTGCGATGCCGCAGTGAATTATGGGCCGTGACGCGCCACACGAATTTGGCGCGAACGGCCCATATCGTTCGCAATTCGGCGAACGATCGAACAGCCGATGTTCGAATCGAACATGGGTTCGACTCGAACACGAAGCTCATCCCTAATTATGGATTATGTTGATAATTCTGAGTGTGGCATCAGTTGTCTGTCTACCTTTTGTGAAGCCTGATTGGTCTTTATGTATTAGAAGGGGCATTAGGTTGAGTAATCTGTGAGCTATTAGCTTGGCATAAATTTTTGTATCCATATTGAGAAGAGATATGGGTCTAAAGTTTTGTGCAGAGGTAGGCTCTTTACCCGGCTTCAGTAGTGTAACGATCAGAGCATTCAGCATTTCCGGGGGAAGAGAGGAGGACGAGGCAGCGTCATTGCAAACTTTGGTCAGATAGGGTGCTAAAACAGTTCCGATTTATTTGTAATACTCTCCTGTGAGACCATCTGGACCTGGAGATTTGTTGGAGGGTAGTGATGATATTATATTTCTGACTTCTAGATCAGTAAATGGGGTGTTTAATGAATCTAGTTGTTCCATAGTTAGTTCGGGAAGGTTGATCTCGCTGAGAAATGCTTCTATGTCAGGTAATGACGGATGTTTGACAGATGTGTCATCTTTCAGATTATAAAGTGTATTGTAGTAGTAACTAAATGTGTCTGCAATAGCTTGTAGGTCTATCAATTTCTGTTTAGTGGCTGGATGGAAAAGATGGGTAATTTTAGTTTTGGAATAGTGACTTTTGATTCTGTTAGCCATTGCCTTTCCGGCTTTATTACCAGTTGAGTAGTGTTGTGCTCTAAAATGCTTATGGGCCTTTTCAAAGGACTCTAAGAGGAGAGATTTTAATTCTTGTCTAAGGGAGTCTAATTTAGTCTTGGTTAAAGGCTCTGGATTAGTTTGGTTTTGGCTTTCTAACGTTTTGATATCGTTGGTGAGTGTGTTTAGACACTGTGATCTCCTCCTCCTCTCTTTAGCAGTAATTTGAATAAGGATCCCCCTTATAAATGCCTTATGGGCATTCCAAAGAACGGTATCATTGCTAACAGTTCCTGCATTAGTGTCAAAGTATTCTATCAAGCGGTCTTTAATATAAGTAGAATGGGTTGGTGAGTGAAGAATTGCAGCATTCGCTCTCCAAATCCGTGTTCGGGAAAGCTTCGGTGAATTTTCTATGGTCATTGTAACCGGGACATGGTCTGGCCACGTAATAATGGATATCTCCGTGGAAGAGATTTTGGGCAAAGTCCATTTATCCACTAGGAAGTAGTCAATCCAATCCAAGTGTAGGAATTGTGTCTAGGGGAGAAATATGAATAGTCCCTTTCGGTAGTGTGATGGCATCTCCACACATCAAATACATCGTGAGATCGGATAAATGGTCACATAGGAGATGTAAATCTGGTAGAGTGGGAGGAAGAGTCGATGGAGTTGTCCGGCACTATGTTAAAGTCACCACAGATGACAAGATGACCTTGTTTAAAGCGGTTGATTTTCTCCTTAAATTTGGACATAAAGTGGATTTGTTTCCTGTTGGGGGCATATACTGATACGATGGTGTATTTATTGTTATTTAATAAACAATTCAAGGCAAGATATCTACCATCAACATCCTGAAGGCTGTCGTGTAGGGTGAAGGAACATGTATTCCTAACGGCTATCATGACTCAGGACCTGAGGCTCTAAAGATATTCGTAAAATTTTTGTTGGTGCATGTAGGTTCAGCATTGGTCTTTTTTTTTTGTTTCACAAAAGTTTTTATTGATTGAACATGTAATTACATGGAGGCATTGTAATAGTACATTTGCATAAAAGTGATACATATGACATTTGGTTTAAATACAGTAAAGGACGGTATATACATACAGTATGGTTGTAGAAAGTTACAAAAATGAACATTTTTATTTATGCTAAATATCTTTTCAAGTAACATCATGGAAATCTTGAATTGGAGTTATGGGTAATAACTGACCCAGATTATGGCTTGAAGGGAGAAGGAGGGAAGAGTAAAAAAAAAAAAAAAGGGGGGGGTAGGGGATTGTTTAAATGACCTTTTATTTTCGTTATATTTTCTTAAACCTTCTTGTGAATCCTATTAAATGTTGAGTGCTTTGTATGTCTGAGAATTTTTGAATTCTATCCATTTGTACCATGTTGAAGCAAAATAAGTTATTTTCTCCTGAGATATGCTTATGAGTTCTTCTATTCTTTCTATATTGTTTATTCTGCGGAACCATTCTTTTTTTGACGGTATAGAGTTAGAGCGCCAGTGGCATGGGATACAGTGCCTTGCAGCATTTACCATAAACATGGTTAGAGATTTTAGGTATTGTTTTTTGGGAATAGTATTGTAGTGTAATAGGTATTGTGCTGGGTTGAAATTTAAGTTTTCTGAGGTGATTGAAGTGACGGTTTCGTGAACCATTTTCCAAAAATTTTTGATAAGTGGGCAAGTCCACCAGATGTGTATCATCAAGCCTTCCTCCTGTTTGCATCTCCAACATCTGTTCGAGGTCTGGGGAAAGAATTTGTGCAATAGGGTGGGGGTTCTATACCATCTAGTGATGATTTTAAAGCCACACTCTTGAGTGGCGACATTAAGAGAACCTTTATGTGCGTATATAAAAATTCTTTCCCAGTTTTCTTCTGTCAGAGTTAGGTTAAGATCTTGTTCCCAGGCTTGGCATGACGAGCTGGAGAATTCAGAATTACTCACAAAGAGCGAGTTATATAGAATAGATATGATATGTCTCTGTGGGGTTGTTTTGGTGCAAAGGTCTTCTAGTGTCGTAAGAGGTCTAGTCCAGTGTTGGGTTTTCTCATTGCTAGTCAAGTAATGTCTAATTTGTATGTAATTCCATTGAGAGATCTGGGGAGGTTCGCTGTCTTTGTTTATTTCGTCTCTTGATAATAGTTTACTATTTTTGAAGAAGTGTTTGACAAGAATTTCTTTGTGTGGCCATGACTTAGATAGAAAATTTTTTTCTGTACCTGGGAGAAAGTCTGGATTATTCTTTAATGGTGTTAGAGGACTCATCGAAGGGAGTGGGTTGTTTTTTTTATAAGTATTGTTAAATATTTCAAGTGTGGAACCGATAAGTGGGTGGGATTTAGTGTTTTTTGGGTGGTGCTTTGGACAGATCCATGGGAAGGATTTCAATTGGTGGGAGAAAAGAGATTGTTCTAAATTAACCCAGTCTTTAACTTTGTCGTGGATGTTCCAGTCTACTATTCTTGTCAGAAGGGCAGCTTGGTGGTATTTCTGTAAGTCCGGCAGAGCTATCCCCCCTTTATTTTAAGGTAGGTTTAGTCTGGAAAATTTAATTCTGGGAGGTTTGCTCCTCCAGATAAAGGTAGAGCATGCTTTACGGAATGATTTAAAGAATGAGGATGGAAGTTTGATGGGGATCGTTTGCATCACATACAGAAACCTAGGAAGAATTGTCATCTTGATTAGAGAAGCTCTGCCAAACCAAGAAACATTTAGAGAATTCCATCTTTTTAAATCATCCTGTGTCTCTTTTAGGATGGGTAGGTAGTTGAGTTTGTAGAGGTCATTTAAATTTGTAGGGATTTCAGTTCCAAGATATGTTATACTTTGATTGGCCCACGAGAAGGGAAAGTTTTTTTTACATAATACTACTGAGTTTGGGGGTAGTGTGATATTTAAGGCGCTAGATTTTGAGTGGTTGATTTTTAAGTTTGAGAGTAATTGGAAATATTCTAGGTCTTGAATGACATTGGGTAGGGATATATGGGGTTCTGAAAGGAATAGAAGCATATCGTCGGCGAATGCTGCAACTTTGTACGTGCGTTTGTGGATATCAATACCCTTGATGTCTGGATTGGATCTAATTTTATTTAATAGTGGTTCTAATGTGAGGACGAACATTAGTGGTGAAAGGGGGCATCCCTGTCTTGTGCCGTTGCGGAGGTTGAAGGCGTTTGACAGGTGGCCATTTACTCTAACTCTTGCTGATGGATTTGAGTATAGTACTTTGATATAGGACCTCATTAGGGGTAGAATTCCTATATGTTTTAATGTAGCGTCAATGAAATCCCAGGCCACTCTGTCAAACGCCTTCTCGGCATCAAGGGAGAGGAAGAAACCCTGTTGCTTTTGGGTTGTTAGCCAGTGATTAATGTTTATTGCTTTGGTTGTGTTGTCTCGCCCTTCTCTTCCTGGGATAAAGCCTACTTGGTCCAAGGAAATGAGGGAAGAGAGCAGGGGTAGGAGTCTATTTGCTAATATTTTGGCGTATATCTTAATGTCGACGTTAATTAGGGAAATTGGTCTATAGTTAGTAACCTGAGTTGTACCTTTGCCTTCTTTTGGTATTACCGTTATATGTGCTTCCAAAAGTTGTTTGGGGGGATGTTGTTCGGAGTAGAGTGATTGAAAAGCTTTTAAAAATCTTGGTTTTAGTATGTTGGTAAATGTTTTGTAGTATTGAAGGGGTAACCCGTCTGGGCCTGGTGCTTTTCCAATTTTCATATCTTTTAAGGCTTTATCAAATTCTAGACAAGTTATGGGCGTTTCTAGTTCTTGTGCTGAATTTTTAGAAATTTGAGGTGGGCAGTATTTTTCTAGGAACTCTTGAATAAGTTTTGTTCTCTTGTCTGAGTTTTGTGGGCATTTGGGATTAGATGGGATGTTGTATAAGGATTGGTAGTAGAGCTCGAACTGTTTGGCAATCTCCTCATTCGAAGAATGTGGTGCGCCTTGCTTGTCTCTTATTTGATGAATTGTTGAAGCAACTTTCTTGTTTTGGACTGCTTTTGCGAGCAACCTTCCACTTTTATTGCCTTGCTCGTAATATATTTTATGTCTCAAGATATATTGTCTTTTAGTTTTCATGCTCAACTCTTCTGAGAGTAGAGTTCTTGCTTTAGTTAAGTCTTCAAATGTAGAGAGTGCCACAGTTCTTTTATGGGTTAATTCTAATCTATGAATTTGGTCTAATAACGATCTTATTTTTGATTGTTTTTCCTTCTTTAGTTTAGCTAACTTATTTATGAACTCACCTCTCATAACACACTTGTGTGCTTCCCACTGAGTGATCAAAGATGTCTCGTCATTTTCATTTAGTGAAAAGTATTCGTTTAGTTTGTCATTAAAGTGTATTACGTCTAAAGGGTCTTTCAAGACCGTGGTGTTTAGTCTCCACGTTTTAGTTATGGTAGATTTTTCTGGGAAAGTTAATGTTATGGTGATCGGGTGATGATCGGATAACGTCATGGTTTCAATTGTAGAGTCTGTCAGTAAGTCAAGGTCTGGTTGTGAGATCAGAAAGTAATCAATCCTAGAGTACTTTTGATGAATTGTGGAAAAGTAGGTAAAGTCTTTGGTTTGAGGGTTAAGGATTCTCCAGGTGTCATGTAACATTAGCTCCTGTAGTTGGATTTTGATTTGTTTCAGTGCTTTAAAAGGAAGGCTAGATGTACCATTCGAGGTGTCTATGAGCCGAGTTAATGGAATATTAAAATCTCCCCCTAAGATAATCATACCTGCCGCGAAGTTTGTTAAAAGGTCCTTTATTTTACGAAAGAAGGTTACCTGGTTTGAGTTAGGGGTGTATATGTTGGCAATTGTGATGGGATGAGGTCCCAGCTTCCCTTTAATGAATATGTATCTTCCCCCTGGGTCAAGCATTGTATCATGGATCTGGAGGGGAGTCTGTTTGGAAATCAAAATTGAGACTCCTTTGGATTTCCCCTCAGGATTGGTGGCATGATATGCAGTTGGAAATCTTTTATCTTGCAGTTTGGGAGCTTTATTAGTTTTAAAGTGAGTTTCTTGTATGCAAATGATATTAGCTTTGAGTTTATGAAATTCATTGAGGAATTTGGTTCATTTTTCAGGGATGTTAAGTCCATTGGCATTACTGAAATTAGCTTAAGTGACGTTGAAACAGTCTGCTGTTTAGGAATAGGCATTTTTAGTATATTCCTGAGTCTGAAAGTTAGGGTGTTTGGGCTCAGGGGTATAAAAAGGTTTACTTTAATTGTGTGTCTTGTTTTAGGTCTGATACACGTTCTCTGGGGCTAAAGGGGGTTAGGGAAGTAGGAGAGAAAAAAAAAAAGGGGGGGAGGGGGGGATGTGGGTGGGGGAAGAAGTTTTCCTACCTCAAGGATAGGAAGGTAGAGTGTACCGGAAGTAGATTTAGATCAACTAATCTACCCTGTTAAGAAGAGCCGGTAAGTTCAAAGAGCGAAAGTTATTTCACTCCTTGTGTGGGAGCAATGTCTAAGTAGGATCAGATGGATTTTAATTCGACACTTTATGTTCTCTTTTCTTTTTTCTTTATTTTATTTACTAAAATTCTTAGCACTTCGGGGCAACTACCTAATTGTAGTGATCAGATCTTACAGGATGTATGTAGGACGTTTTGAGCATGGGAGAATATGAAATATTATATACAATTTGTGTGTGGATTGGGTTTTAGGAGCATTCTAATGATTGTGTACAGAAACGTGGTAGTATTGAACCCTGTTTTTTATAGGAGCCTTTTGAGCTTTGGGTTTTGATGTGTTTACTGGGTGTAGATAAGATATAATACCCCAGATAATTATATTCGATAGCCACTGGGGGGAGACCTTGTCATAGGAATTAAGAGCGTCTTGTATTTAAGGGGATCTGTATGTTCTATGGAAAATTTTCGTGTAAATTAATTAGTACCATAGTGTTTACATATTCTATAAATCTTTAAATGTATCAAACAAACTTGGAAAAGAAAAACAGAACTCTTGTTTCAAAGGAAAGAAAATTTTTCCCTTAGATAGGGATTGTAGGTATAAGGCATTATGGTGGTCGACATGACTCATATTAAATGTTGCTCTTTCTTTTTTTTTTTTTCTCAAAAATAACCAGATCCTATTTTACCAGAAAGTTCGACTGTTGTTAGGAGTGTTGTTTAACAGTATTAATTTCCTCCTAATCAGCAAAATTTGGAAAGAATATTGTATTTTTGTGTAGGAAAGTTTCCTTATGTGGACTCGTTTAACCACTTGACGACCGCCTCACGCCGATTTACGTCGGCAAGGTGGCACGGACAGGCAAAATCACGTACATATACGTGATTTGCCTTCCGCGGGTGGGGGGTCCGATCGGACCCCCCCCGGTGCCCGAGGCGGTCGTCTTTTGTCCCCCGGCGATCGGAGATGAGGGGGAGGCCATCTGTTCGTGGCCCCCCCCTCGCGATCGCCGCCGGCCAATGAGAACATTCCTTTGCTGCTGTATGCTAAACAGCAGCAAAGGAAATGATGTCATCTCTCCTCGGCTCGGTAATTTCCGTTCCGGCCCGAGGAGAGAAGACAGGTATGTGAGTGCACAACACTACACACACACAGTAGAACATGCCAGGCACACAAAACACCCCGATCGCCCCCTGATCCCCCCCAATCACACCCCCCCCTGTCACAAACTGACACCAGCAGTTTTTTTTTTTTTTTTCTGATTACTGCATGGTGTCAGTTTGTGACAGTTACAGTGTTGGGACAGTTAGTATTACCCCCCTGTAGGTCTAGGATACCCCCCTAACCCCCCCTAATAAAGTTTTAACCCCTTGATCACCCCCTGTCACCAGTGTCACTAAGCGATCATTTTTCTGATCGCTGTATTAGTGTCGCTGGTGACTCTAGTTAGTGAGGTAAATATTTAGGCTCGCCGTCAGCGTTTTATAGCGTCAGGGACCCCCATATACTATCTAATAAATGTTTTAACCCCTTGATTGCCCCCTAGTTAACCCTTTCACCACTGATCACCGTATAACTGTTACGGGTGACGCTGGTTAGTTTGTTTATTTATTATAGTGTCAGGGCACCCGCCATTTATTACCGAATAAAGGTTTAGCCCCCTGATCGCCCGGCGGTGATGTGCGTCGCCCCAGGCAGCGTCAGATTAGCGCCAGTACCGCTAACACCCATGCACGCAGCATACGCCTCCCTTAGTGGTATAGTATCTGATCGGATCAATATCTGATCCGATCAGATCTGTACTAGCGTACCCAGCAGTTTAGGGTTCCCAAAAACACAGTGTTAGCGGGATCAGCCCAGATACCTGCTAGCACCTGCGTTTTGCCCCTCCGCCCGGCCCAGCCCAGCCCACCCAAGTGCAGTATCGATCGATCACTGACACTTACAAAACACTAAACGCATAACTGCAGCGTTCGCAGAGTCAGGCCTGATCCCTGCGATCGCTAACAGTTTTTTTGGTAGCATTTTGGTGAACTGGCAAGCACCAGCCCCAGGCAGCGTCAGGTTAGCGCCAGTAGCGCTAACACCCACGCACGCACCGTACAGCTCCCTTAGTGGTATAGTATCTGAACGGATCAATATCTGATCCGATCAGATCTATACTGGCGTCCCCAGCAGTTTAGGGTTCCCAAAAACGCAGTGTTAGCGGGATCAGCCCAGATACCTGCTAGCACCTGCATTTTGCCCCTCCGCCCGGCCCAGCCCAGCCCACCCAAGTGCAGTATTGATCGATCACTGTCACTTACAAAACACTTAACGCATAACTGCAGCGTTCGCAGAGTCAGGCCTGATCCCTGCGATCGCTAACAGTTTTTTTGGTAGCTTTTTATTGAACTGGCAAGCACCAGCGGCCTAGTACACCCCAGTCGTAGTCAAACCAGCACTGCAGTAACACTTGGTGACGTGGCGAGTCCCATAAGTGCAGTTCAAGCTGGTGAGGTGGCAAGCACAAGTAGTGTCCCGCTGCCACCAAGAAGACAAACACAGGCCCGTCGTGCCCATAGTGCCCTTCCTGCTGCATTCGCCAGTCCTAATTGGGAACCCACCGCTTCTGCAGCGCCCGTACTTCCCCCATTCACATCCCCAACCAAATGCAGTCGGCTGCATGAGAGGCATTTTCTTTATGTCCTCCCGAGTACCCCTACCCAACGAACCCCCAAAAAAGATGTCGTGTCTGCAGGAAGCGCGAATATAGGCGTGACACCCGCTATTATTGTCCCTCCTGTCCTGACAATCCTGGTCTTTGCATTGGTGAATGTTTTGAACGCTACCATACACTAGTTGAGTATTAGCGTAGGGTACAGCATTGCACAGACTAGGCACACTTTCACAGGGTCTCCCAAGATGCCATCGCATTTTGAGAGACCCGAACCTGGAACCGGTTACCGTTATAAAAGTTAGTTACAAAAAAAGTGTAAAAAAAAAAAATATATATATAAAATAAAAAAAAATAGTTGTCGTTTTATTGTTCTCTCTCTCTCTATTCTCTCTCTCTTGTTCTGCTCTTTTTTACTGTATTCTATTCTGCAATGTTTTATTGTTATTATGTTTTATCATGTTTGCTTTTCAGGTATGCAATTTTTTATACTTTACCATTTACTGTGCTTTATTGTTAACCATTTTTTTGTCTTCAGGTACACCATTCACGACTTTGAATGGTTATACCAGAATGATGCCTGCAGGTTTAGGTATCATCTTGGTATCATTCTTTTCAGCCAGCGGTCGGCTTTCATGTAAAAGCAATCCTAGTGGCTAATTAGCCTCTAGACTGCTTTTACAAGCCGTGGGAGGGAATGCCCCCCCCACCGTCTTCCGTGTTTTTCTCTGGCTCTCCTGTCTCAACAGGGAACCTGAGAATGCAGCCGGTGATTCAGCCAGCTGACCATAGAGCTGATCAGAGACCAGAGTGGCTCCAAACATCTCTATGGCCTAAGAAACCGGAAGCTACGAGCATTTTATGACTTAGATTTCGCCGGATGTAAATAGCGCCATTGGGAAATTGGGGAAGCATTTTATCACACCGATCTTGGTGTCATCAGATGCTTTGAGGGCAGAGGAGAGATCTAGGGTCTAATAGACCCCAATTTTTTCAAAAAAGAGTACCTGTCACTACCTATTGCTATCATAGGGGATATTTACATTCCCCGAGATAACAATAAAAATGATTAAAAAAAAAAAAAAAATGAAAGGAACAGTTTAAAAATAAGATAAAAAAGCAAAAAAATAATAAAGAAAAAAAAAAAAAATAAAAAAATAAAAGCACCCCTGTCGCCCCCTGCTCTCACGCTAAGGCGAACGCAAACGGCGGTCTGTCGTCAAACGTAAACAGCAATTGCACCATGCATGTGAGGTATCGCCGCGAAGGTCCGATCGAGGGCAGTAATTTTTGTAGTAGACCTCCTCTATAAATCTAAAGTGGTAACCTGTAAAGGCTTTTAAAGGCTTTTAAAAATGCATTCATTTTGTTGCCACTGCACGTTTGTGCGCAGTTTTAAAGCATGTCATGTTTGGTATCCATGTACTTGGCCTAAGATCATCTTTTTTATTTCATCAAACATTTGGGCAATATAGTGTGTTTTAGTGCATTAAAATTTAAAAAAGTGTGTTTTTTCCCCAAAAAATGCGTTTGAAAAATCGCTGCGCAAATACTGTGTGAAAAAAAAAAATGAAACACCCACCATTTTAATCTGTAGGGCATTTGCTTTAAAAAAATATATAATGTTTGGGGGTTCAAAGTAATTTTTTTGCAAAAAAAAATAACTTTTTCATGTAAACAATGAATGTCAGAAAGGGCTTTGTCTTCAAGTGGTTAGAAGAGTTGGTGATGTGTGACATAAGCTTCTAAATGTTGTGCATAAAATGCCAGGACAGTTCAAAACCCCCCCAAATGACCCCATTTTGGAAAGTAGACACCCCAAGCTATTTGCTGAGAGGCATGTTGAGTCCATGGAATATTTTATATTGCGACACAAGTTGCGGGAAAGAGACAAATTTTTTCTTTTTTTTTTTTTTGCACAAAGTTGTCACTAAATGATATATTGCTCAAACATGCCATGGGAATATGTGAAATTACACCCCAAAATACATTCTGCTGCTTCTCCTGAGTACGGGGATACCACATGTGTGAGACTTTTTGGGAGCCTAGCCGCGTACGGGACCCCGAAAACCAAGCATCGCCTTCAGGCTTTCTAAGGGCGTGAATTTTTGATTTCACTCTTCACTGCCTATTACAGTTTCGGAGGCCATGGAAAGCCCAGGTGGCACAAAACCCCCCCAAATGACCCCATTTTGGAAAGTAGACACCCAAAGCTATTTGCTGAGCGGTATAGTGAGTATTTTGCAGACCTCACTTTTTGTCACAAAGTTTTGAAAATTGAAAAAAGAAAAAAAAAAAGTTTTTTCTTGTCTTTCTTAATTTTCAAAAACAAATGAGAGCTGCAAAATACTCACCATGCCTCTCAGCAAATAGCTTGGGGTGTCTACTTTCCAAAATGGGGTCATTTGGGGGGGTTTTGTGCCACCTGGGCATTCCATGGCCTCCGAAACTGTGATAGGCAGTGAAGAGTGAAATCAAAAATTTTCACCCTTGGAAATCCTGAAGGCGGTGCTTGGTTTTCGGGGCCCCGTACGCGGCTAGGCTCCCAAAAAGTCCCACACGTGGTATCCCCATACTCAGGAGAAGCAGCTAAATGTATTTTGGGGTGCAATTCCACATATGCCCATGCCCTGTGTGAGCAATATATCATTTAGTGACAACTTTGTGCAAAAAAAAAAAAAAAAAGTGTCACTTTCCCGCAACTTGTGTCAAAATATAAAATATTCCATGGACTCAATATGCCTCTCAGCAAATAGCTTGGGGTGTCTACTTTCCAAAATGGGGTCATTTGGGGGGGTTTTGTGCCACCTGGGCATTCCATGGCCTCCGAAACTGTGATAGGCAGTGAAGAGTGAAATCAAAAACTTACACCCTTAGAAATCCTGAAGGCGGTGCTTGGTTTTCGGGGCCCCGTACGCGGCTAAGCTCCCAAAAAGTCCCACACATGTGGTATTCCTGTACTCAGGAGAAGCAGCTGAATGTATTTTGGGGTGCAATTCCACATAGGCCCATGGCCTGTGTGAGCAATATATCATTTAGTGACAACTTTTTGTAAATATTTTTTTTTTTTTTTGTCATTATTCAATCACTTGGGACAAAAAAATAAATATTCAATGGGTTCAACATGCCTCTCAGCAATTTCCTTGGGGTGTCTACTTTCCAAAATGGGGTCATTTGGAGGGGGGTTTGTACTGCCCTGCCATTTTAGCACCTCAAGAAATGACATAGGCAGTCATAAACTAAAAGCTGTGTAAATTACAGAAAATGTACCCTAGTTTGTAGACGCTATAACTTTTGCGCAAACCAATAAATATATGCTTATTGACATTTTTTTTACCAAAGACATGTGGCCGAATACATTTTGGCCTAAATGTATGACTAAAATTTAGTTTATTGGATTTTTTTTTATAACAAAAAGTAGAAAATATCATTTTTTTGCAAAATTTTCGGTCTTTTTCCGTTTATAGCGCAAAAAATAAAAACTGCAGAGGTGATCAAATACCATCAAAAGAAAGCTCTATTTGTGGGAAGAAAAGGACGCAAATTTCGTTTGGGTACAGCATTGCATGACCGCGCAATTAGCAGTTAAAGCGACGCAGTGCCAAATTGGAAAAAGACCTCTGGTCCTTAGGCAGCATAATGGTCCGGGGCTCAAGTGGTTAAAGTATGTCTTGAATGATCCACCATCATGCTTATTCCTTATGTTGAATAGAAACATCTTCTGTAGTTATCGTAACCTGGGTTGATTTAAGTTCAACCCTTTTTACGAAAATCAAAATGTTAATCAACCATTTTAAATCTAATAAAGTCAATGATATTCAGTACCACAATAACTTTTGCGACTTTTGTTATTTATAAGAGCAGGTGTGTTAACAGTTCTATTATATTTAGAAGAATATATATACATTTCTCTCTATATTTCTCCCTTCTCCCTCTCCCTCCCCCTCCCCCCCCCCGCCCACGTACCTCCCCTCACCCCCACCTCCTCCCCCCCTCCCCCCTCCCCTCCCCCACCACTGGACCCGCCCCATCTTGTATTGCTTATTTGGTGTACTTTATATGTAACATATTTTTTGGAAAAGATTAATAGATTCACTGAAGATACTATCGATCGTGAAAGTTCAAGAATGGCTAGTGGTTAGTAGTAAATGAAGTAAAGGGTAAAGCCATACCTTAATATACTACAGGGTAAAGATGTAAATATTCTTTAGACATCTTACTTACAAACATACATTTTTTAGTTCAAACATATCTATCATACCCTTGTGTTGAAAGTTTTGATCAGGATATCTGTACATATTTTCTTTGGCTTGGGTGTATTGATGTGCTTCTGATCTTGTACGACCCCGCTGCTAAAGAAGAGAATGGATTGGAGAATAGAAAAGGAGGAGGAAAAGAGAAGAGAGAGAAGAGAGAAAAAAAAAGACAAATAAGGGGGGGAGAAAAAGGAAAAAGATGCAAAATATGGGGAGGGGGGGGGTGAAAGCAAACAATCATTTAGCTTTTAAGCTAAAATTCTAATCTCTGTGGTTGAATAAGTTCTTGTTGGGTGGTCTGAGGCTGTTCCAACTGAAGGTCCAAGGGCTGACTTGATAGCTGGAATTTGATTGAAGATAATCGTGCGTAGGATGGCGTCTGTGGTTCTTGTGGATGAATGCGATTCAGGTGTCCATTTGGTCTTGTCTATCCATGCGGTCTCTGCGTCTAGGAGGGGAGAGTCCTGGACTTCCTTGGTTATTTCCTCTTCTGTTTTGATGAGATGATGGTGATCTGCGGCGTCTATCTCTATTTCTTTGAGCTCTAGGAGTATAGTTGTTTGTTACTTCGATCCATGTTTCATTTAGCATAAATGTGTTATACCAATCTGGAACTTCAGTTGGCGGGATGTTGAGTGTTTCGCAGAAGGATTGTAAGTCTTCGGGCGTGCGTAGCAGTGCTGTGTGACCTCTCCAGGTGGCTGATAGACAGAATGGAAACTTCCACCTGTATGGTATACCTCTGGTACGCAGTTGGTCAAGAATCGGACGCAGAGCTCTGCGTTGCTGTAGTGTGATGTTTGATAAATCTTGATATAATTTTATCTCAGTTCCATTAAACAACACTCTATTTTTCTCTCTCGCCTTTTTTAAGATGGCTTCTTTCAGGGGGAAGTTTACCAAGCAACATATTATGTCCCTGGGGGGATCTGTGTCTCTTCCTCTCGGTCTGAGGGCTCTGTGAATCCTTTCGAAGTTAATAGGGGAATCTGGAGGTCTGTCTAATAAATCATTAAATATGGTTGTGGCAGTGTGTTCTACAGGGTTTTGGTCCGCTGCTTCTGGTACCCCTCTAATTCTTATGTTATGCCTTCTTCCTCTGTTATCGAGGTCTTCTAAGTGGCGATGAATCTCAATTATATGGTTTAGATGTATATCAGAAGATTTTTGTACCTGTCTTATTGCCTCTGCATGGCGTGATGTGGCCTGCTCCACCGATCCCATCCTTGCTGCAATGCCCTGCATCTCCGTCTTTAGATCCGTGATGGCTGCAGACAGCGTGGCTTTAATGTCCAAAGCCACTGCTTGTAGGTCTGCCAAGCAAAGGGTTTGTGAGGCTGATGGGTTGCAGGGATGGGGAGACGGGTGCTGAGTTGGAGGCTGAGGAGTGTGGCCTTGAGCGCCGATCGCGCCGTCCGTCGCGAGGCCGGAGCCGCCGAGTGGGCCGGGTGGTTTAGGCGAGGCCGCGGCTTTGAGGCCTTCTCCCTGCGATGTCCGGAACATTGCTGGGATGCTACCTTGAGACATCTGGTTTTGTTCCAGGGGTTCTCGGGCTGTTGAGGGGATCCGGTCTCCTATTCCCATGTCTGGGAATGATTTAGTGTCTCCTGTGCACAAGTTTAGTTGCCCCTATGTGCAGGAGAGAGTGGATTAAGCATCCATTCAGGTCCGGAGTTAGGCCACGCCCCCCCAGCATTGGTCTTAATGTGCGTTTCCTGGATGCACAGGACGTTGCAGTGAGAGTCCTGTGCAGTTTGCCACAGAGATGCCCGTTTGGCTGGGTGATTTAGACCTTTCACGTTCAGTGACATAAATTTGGGCATTTTGAAAGTGGTGTGTAGAGGTAGTGGATTAAGGTATTACTTAAAATAACACAGATGGGTGATTTGCTCGAGGAGGTTGGGGTCTGTTAGAAGTCCTGGATCCGATGTACTTGAGCTCTTGCGGATAAGGAAGGAAGGGAGAGAAACAGTAGTGTAGTTAGTGATAAACAAGAGGGTGGAGGGAGACAGGTGGCAGCAGTATGTTAGTGAACTGCTGGATAAGGATGGGGGTAAAGTTCGTAAACTAACTGCAACGAGCAGGCACTGAATCGGAGTGCTTTTCTGAGATTAGATTGACAGCATCACTGATTGGGAAGTAATTTGTTGCAGTGAGATGAATGACCGGAGTTGAAGGATGGTGAGTTTGGTTTGTGGGTCGCCGGGGTTTAAAGGTCACATTCAGGAATAATACCCCATGTTCTGAGCAATTGTATGACTTCTTCTGCAGAATGGATGTTGTGACGTACCCCATTTCTGGTAACCATCAGCTTGGTTGGGAAACCCCATTGGTATGGGATCTTATGATTATTGAGGGGCTTTGTTATTGTTTGCAGTTGGCGTCTCTGTTGACGGGCGTATTGAGAGATGTCAACATAGAGTTGTAGCTTTGCGTACGGATGTGGGAGCTGTCCCAGGCATCTGGATTGTGTGAGAAGCATATCTTTGGTGTGATAGAAATGTACTCACATCAGAGTGTCACAAGGTACTTCTGCTGGTAAATGAGGAGGTTTGGGGAGCCGGTGGATACCATCAATGATCGTCTCGATCGGTGGGAGATCTGGTAGGAGTGTTGAGATCAACTTCCTAGAGTAGGAGTGTAGATCCGCTGATAGAATAGTTACAGGGATTCCTCTTATCTTTACATTTTGACACCTTGAGCGATCTTCGGGATCCGCCATTTTGGCACGCACCCAGCGGTGCTCTTCTCTGGTATGGTCATGTGCGTCTAATAAGTGAGATAGTAGTAGTAGTTAGTCAGGTTGAAAAAAGACACAAGTCCATCCAGTTCAACCTTAAAAACAATACATTATATGTAATAAACTTGACGTCAGTCATTATTTATTTTTCCTTCCCTTATTCCCCTTTCTTGGATCAGTACACAAATAAGGACAACTAGATCTTTCCCCCCTGCCCTTACCCCCCATCTCCTACAAATCTCTCCCTCCCCCTCCTCCCTCCCCTCTCCCCCTCTCCTCCCTCTCTCCTCCTCCCCTGCCTCCCCCCACTCATATTCTTTTGGTATCTTGACCCCATGGTCCAGAGCACTAATTTAGGGACCCCCTTGTTGCCCTGCTCCCTTTGGCTTGAGTTGGAGTTCTGTATAGCGCTGTCAAAAATCACCCCCCTTACTTCTAGGGAGTGAGTTCCGGAGTGCACCAGAAATCCGGGTCCCTACACCCTTATTGTTTATATTTATGTTTTTGCACTACCTCCCAATCCCACCTTCCAAGGCCTCTCCTCTTCCACCCCCCCTCTCATCTTCCTCTGCTCGTAATTTCAAATGCAGCTTATGGGAGCATAGGGAAGAAAAAAAAGGGGAAGAAAAGGGGGGAGTTGTTTTTGAGTCACTATTAATTATTCTTTCCATTTATGGTGTTTCTTCGTCTTGGCCTTTTCTCTGGTGTGGGAATCTCCAGTTTTCTGCAAAATTCAGGGGTCTCTTTGATGAATCTCAATCTAGCTGTACGGCCATTTTTCCTCCCAATCAGACATGAGGGGAAGCCCCAGTTATATTGAACTTCGTTTTCTTGTAGGATCGCCAGTAGGGGCCTTAACGTTCTCCTCCTTTTCAAAGTCTCCTGTGACAGATCTTGAAACATTTGAATATTCTTCCCTTCAAACTCTATTGGCAACTTTCCCCTCAGGTTTCTCCAGAGTTGATTTTTCTCCACCCAGTTTTCGAATCACACTATAATATCTCTTGGGTTCTCCTGTGGAATTTCTTTTGGTCTTCTTATTCTATCTACTCTCTCAATATTTATTGGGCTTGTTATTTCTTTATCCATCAACGGGTTACAGATCTTCTTTATTATTTCTGTTAGATCTTCATACTGGGAGGAGTGTGGGACACCACGTATCCTTAAATTCTTTCTTCAAAACCGAAAACACACCCACAAGGAGTGTAGCTCCTCTGATGGGACTTTGAAGTGGGTCACTTCCAATATAAGTACAAAAGTAGTGAGGTTTTATAAAAATAGGTACAAAATTTTATTAAAGAAAATACTTAAAAAAGGATCATTATGACCTAACAATAATAATACATAGGTACAAAGTAGATGCATACAATAGAAGGAAAATTGGTATACATGGAACAATGACCAATTAATAGTGGTAAAGTTGATTCAACAACAATAAACCTTAACCCGATGTTTTGAGGTGAATAGGGGGGTTGACCTCTTCATCAGGGGTAGCGAAAATTGGTCAGGATAAGTTTTTATCTAAAAGGTTACAAAACGGGGGGCGTGGCTTGGCACAGCATGGAGTAGGACGCTTTTCCTGAGAGCTCTGTCCATTACTCCTCAATCTCATCCATCCTGGACTCTATACAATCTTAAAAATGCTGGATCACATCCCCGAGGCTATGTGAATACCCTGGCTCACTCTCGAACCGATTGGTCCCCCGGCGGCCCGAACGGAGCGGCGATCTCCTACACGGCGGCCGCATTTAGGAAAGACCGCGGCTTCGGCCTATTCCCGGAGGCCGCGGCCATCTTGGTCCTCCGCTCCGGCCCTGAGTCGAGTTGCCTAGAGCTATACCCGAGGCTCTGTGAACACTCTGGCTCACTCCCGAACCGATTGGTCCCCCGGCGGCCCGAACAGAGCGGCGATCTCCTGCACGGCGGCTGCATTTAGGAAAGACCGCGGCTCCGGCCTATTCCCGGAGGCCGCGGCCATCTTGGTCCTCCGCTCCTCCGGCCCTGAGTCGAGCAACCGCTGCCAAAAGGTAATCCACCTACGGACACCTTCCTCTGGGAGAGGGACCAGCCAGATCAAGCCCATCTGACCAGTGGGGACCCCGTGAGAGCCGACAACAATACCCGGCCCGAACTGCGGCCTAGGCTCATATATGGTGTATAGCGGCCATCTTGGCACACCTCCCCTCCCTGCCTGTACACTCTGCATAGTTACAGCCCTGAGATATCCCTTTTAACAGCTTCCACTGGGATCCCATATATCCGGAGAGATACAGCCCCCAATTATTACTAGCCAAAGAAGTGAGGAGAGACTGCACACACTTGTATAATTCAACAACGCCTATCCTAAACCCCTGAGAGCTCCCAGGCCTAAGACAGTATACGTCTTCCACTAACCAGCAAATCAGGGTAGCGCATTAAGATTGGAGAGACTCTAGTTTTCACCTAAGTCCTCCGTAAAATGTCACCATCCAAGGCACAAAAGGCAGCGGCGGCAAAACTAGATCAATATCGCCGAACAGAAAAAGAAGACATGGAGGAGGAGGGAACAACTGAGAAAACTGGAACAGGAGAACGAACGGCGGGCGACACTGACAAACTCCTGGAAGCAATCAACTTCTGCAGAACCTCTCTCACAGCACAAATTGAGGAGGTTAAGGTGGATATTTCCCTTATCAGACAGGACTTTCAAAAACTCAGGGAAAGAGTGAAAGAAACTGAGACCAGACTGAGTGAAGTGGAAGATGCTATCCCACCCTTACAAACATCCTCAGACCGCGTGCAAAGACAAATACAGCAACTCCTTTTAAAACAAGACGACATGGAGAATAGGCTGAGAAGATGTAATATACGCCTGATAGGCCTGCCGGAGGGGTCTGAGGGTAGGGACACTTCTACTTTTCTGGAACAACTACTGATCAATACTTATGGAAGAGAAGTTTTTTCCCCTATGTTTGCGGTGGAACGGGCACATCGCATGCCAGCAAGACCCCCACCACAAGGAGCCCCTCCCCGCACGTTCATAGCTAAACTTCTTAACTATAAAGATCGAGACACTGCCTTGAGGATGGCAAGAGAGAAGGGAAACATCCCAGTTGGAAATGTCAAGGTGGCCATCTTCCCAGACTTCTCGGCAGAGGTGCAGCGTCGCCGCCAGAGTTTTGCGGAGGCCAAACGAAAGTTAAGAAATCTGCAATATAAATACTCAATGCTTTTCCCGGCTCGACTTAGGGTGGAGCATGAAGGGCGCGCGGTTTTCTTCGAGGACCCAGAGGAAGTAATCTCCTGGTTGGAAGGAAGAGTCAACCCTCAACAAGCTGATTGATTAAGCTCCCTAGATAACATGCTTGAGACCGGGAAACGTCTTATACCAACGCAAATTAAAGCACAAATCCTGATCACCTACAGCACAAGAGTCACATTACCCTCCGGGGCTCCGGAGTGAGAAAAGGTCCTACAGTCAACATGCATCGTGCAGCGAGACTTTACCCCACACAGTTCTGGGAAGCAGCACCTTGTACACTGGAACTCTATCCGGAACTTAACAGTTGCAACTAATTGGAAAAAAGAAGATCGAGAGATCGCACTACATGTTTTGCAAGTGATACGGTTGATATTTTTTATTTTTTTTAGGGTCCGGAGGTTGAACCAATTGATTTACATTCCACTGTTTATGAAGAAACTTGAATGCTTCCCAGATAAAAATCAGTTTAGGGATTACGCCCGCACAAGTTGGGGTCAGTGTAGGGCAGGGAGGGGGGAGGGAGTTCAAATGTTTCTGGTTTGTTTAATTTTGAATGTGCATACCTATAACAGTAAACAGGTAACGTTACATATAGCAAGTCTATGGGAAAACACCTATGTACCATACCACAATTATTTGAGCCAGATATCTCTGCAAGTTAACATTTTATATACCTTGTGCAGAAAGAGCAAATCGTTCCATATAAATGCTATATTAATGGTTAAAATGATTGGTCTATGGCATCTCTGAAATTTTTGACATGGAATGTGAGGGGGCTGCGTGAGAAATTTAAGCGTGCGGCAGTCTTCACATTTCTGAAGAAGCAACATGCTGACATAATAGCACTAGTGGAAACCCATATTGAGGGAAGTATACAGATGGCGCTCCGCAAGCCATGGGTTGGATGGGCATACCACTCTACCCACACATCACACTCTAGGGGAGTTTCTGTATTAATTGCCAAATCAGTACATTTTGAATTATGCAAGCTAACTACTGACCCGAATGGCCGTTATGTATTTATCCATGCCAAAGTATATGGGGAGCCCTTGCTTATAATGGCCTTCTATATACCGCCTCCATTTAATGTAGCCGTGGTCAAGGAAGGCATATCATATATGACCCGACATCCAAATATAGCAGCGGTTTGGCTAGGGGATTTCAATACTACCATGAACCCAGCTCTAGATAGACTACATTTGACATCAATAGCATCAGGTGCCCCCACCGAAACTAAGTTCTCCAAGCTTGCTTCCACCTTCCAACTGATAGATACATGGAGACATAAATTCCCACTGGTTAAGTCATATTCATGTTTTTCGCAATCTCGGGGATCTATGTCCCGTATAGACTTTATACTCATATCCCACAGATTGACCCCACGATTATCGGAAGCAATGTTTTGCCCTAGAGTACTGTCAGACCATAGTCCTTATTGGATCACACTGAGTATTCCAGTGGCAAAACCACCACGAGCATGGCGCCTTAATCCATTCTGGTTGTCTCTTCTTCCGGAGGACAATGAACTCATAGATGAATTGAAATTGTACTTTATAGAAAATGATGAGTCAGCATCACCACCCGCAGTCTGGGACTCTTTTAAGCTCTTTGCTAGGCATACATTGACTACAGCGATCAATAAAATCAAGATGGACTCTTCTGGTGCCCTCGGTAAGGCACTGGAGGACTTGTCCTCTGCAGAAAGAGAGTATGCCAACTCCCCGACATCAATAACTGTAGACCAACTTAAATTACAGACTAGAGTGGTTAACCAGCTGCAGTACCAGAAGGCAAAACAAAAAATGTTTTTTTCTAAGCAGAAAATGTTTGAACACGGGGAAAAGGCAGGCAAGTTACTGGCATACCTGGTACACAGCGAAGATAGGCCCCCAGTGGTTATTACACTACATGGCCCTGGAGGACAAAAAATAACAGATCCAGCTACAGTAACCTCAATGTTTAGGGACTTTTTTGCAGATTTATACACAACGGCAGCCCCCACTGGGACCCGCCTCATGTCTCTTTTTCTTGAAAAGGTGTCCTTCCCTCAGTTAACGGAAGAACAAATAGACCTATTGGAGGCCCCACTTACTTTAGACGAAATATCAACTGCCATAGCTAGCTTTGCTAGATCCAAATCTCCTGGCTCTGATGGACTTCCAATAGAATTCTATTCCCAATTTAGCGAAATATTAACCCCTAAACTATTAAAATTGTATAACTATCTATTTGAAAATGGGATATTACCTCCATCTATGACAGAGGCCACAATAGTCCTCATCCCTAAACCTGGTAAGGATCTAGGGTTCCCAGAATCCTATCGACCGATATCACTCCTACAGGTTGATATCAAAATACTTGCCAAAGTTCTATCGATTAGGCTCAATCAGGTAATATTGACATTAATACACGCAGACCAGGCTGGTTTCATGCCTGGACGTAATACCTCGTTTAATCTTAGGAAATTATACATTAACTTGCAAGCTACACACGAGGAAGTGGGTACACGAGTGGTTGTGACTCTAGACACAGCGAAAGCCTTCGACTCGGTAGAGTGGAGGTATCTCTGGAGGTGCTTGGAGGGCTATGGCTTTGGCCCAAAATTTATTAAATGGGTCCAACTTTTATACCAGGCACCCAGGGCCAGGGTAGTAGCCAATGGATGGTCGTCTCAGTCATTCGACCTCAGTAGAGGTACGAGACAGGGCTGCCCCCTGTCCCCACTCCTATATGCCCTGGCGGCAGAACCACTGGCGATATCCATCCGAGCAGACCCAGAGATCAGGGGACTTAAAGTGGGCTCTCTGATTGAAAAAATTAGCATGTATGCGGATGATACGCTACTGTACCTAGCATATTCGGACGCATCATTAAGTAATGCACTTCATAAGATAGAACAATTTGGAGTATTTTCAGGTCTAAAAATCAATTGGGACAAATCCCAAATTTTGCCAATTGATAGTTTCCCACCCCCAGAATGCCAAACCAGGCTCCCACTTCAGAGAGTAGATGTCATTAAATATTTAGGGATTCATATAACAAGATCCCCTGCAGACTATATATCCCTGAATATAACCCCCCTCATTTCCCTAGTTAAAAATAAAATACGGGTTTGGTCTAAACTACCATTGGGAGTCTGGGGACGCATAAACTTAATCAAAATGATCCTACTACCCAAAATACTCTATATTCTATGGCACACCCCCGTTTACCTACCCTTAAAACATTTTAAATCTCTAGAGTCCCTGTTAAAGACATTTGTGTGGGGAAATAACAGGCATAAATTGGCATGGCAAGCCCTCAAAAATCCGACTGATCTAGGTGGCACTGCTCTACCCGATTTTAATCTATACTACATTGCAGCACAGCTATCCCAGCTTTTTCATTTAGACAAAACCGACAGTGAGAGGTTTCTTACACTCATATGCCCCAAATGGGCACAATATACCAAAGACCCTATCTATGCAATAACAACGGACAAGGGAGGGATGGAACTAGGAGATAGGAGACATACCATACTATACCACTACAGGAAAATATGGAACTTAGCTACCTCTAGACTTGACATCTCACAGTTTAATGATTACACGCCGCTATGGCACAACAAAAATCTTCAGGAATTTAATAAAATACAGGACACATCCATATGGTCCACACAGGGAATATTTTACCTACATCATATACTAAAAGATGGGCAACTCAAAACCTTTGACTTACTCAAGGAAGAATTTACAATACAGGATCAGATGTTCTATAGATTCTTACAAATCCGTCACGCAACACAACTACAATTCCCTGACTCTTGCCCGAGTCCTACACCTAATGTACTTATTGCCATAATTAAAAGCACAGACCCTCAAAAATTGATCTCTGCATTCTACAACTTGCTCTTAACCCCTATAGCTGCTAAAATAGCATATGGTCTTAAACCAAGATGGGAGAGGGAGGTGGGACCGGTGGGGGACGAGGAGTGGGTGGAGGCCTTGGAGGCCTGTAAAACTGTATCCCCCAAACTCTCAGATCGTCTGACCCAGCTCTATATTCTCCATAGGGCATACCTCACTCCCCTTAGAGTTGCAAGATACAAACGCACACAAACCAACATATGTCAGATGTGTGAGAGAGAGACAGGTACCTTTTTCCATCTCATATGGACATGCCCTAAAATAAAAGGCTTTTGGGAACAAATTGTGGCATTTTTACACGACACAATGGGTTCACCTTTAACCCTAGACCCCAAACAGTGTCTCTGGGGAACAGCTCCAGATATAACAGACAAATATATGAAAACCTTCTTGCACGAAACACTTTTTGCAGCAAGAAAGGTTATAGCCAAAAAGTGGATGAGACAAGAGGCCCCCAAAATTGTGGAATGGAAGGTGGAGATAAACAATACATTACCATACAAGAAATGTATATATATCAATAGAGGTTGCCCAGCAAAATACAATAAGATCTGGGATAGATGGCTTCAAGAATCTGCTACCTGTGTCTAACGCAATTGCAAGAACGTACAGTGATATATAGATATAAGTATGGATAGACAGTATTAAAAACAAAATATGTATACTTTGAAAGTCGAGATACGCCATTAATGTTTAAATTCAATGACATATAGAATTTTTTCTTTCTTCCTGTATCTATTTTTCTTCTATTTATTTTCAATGACAACAAATACAATACTGGTATAGTACTAACATGACAACGTAATCTGTAATTTTTCTTACTGTATGCACTGAACATTCAATAAAAAACTTTGTTTAAAAAAAAAAAAAGTTACAAAACAAAACTGAAATAAGTAAACACAAAAAAAAAGGGAGGAAAAGAAAACATCTTCATAAATATCAACAGTGAATATACAGTACTGCATCATATGAATCATCCATTGCAATATAATTACAACATATGTAATATGACATACGTATGTGGATACTGACCATTCATGTTCACATGGGGGTTTACAAGACCTTCTTAGCATCAAACAAAACTGGCTCGATCCGTCACTGCTTCACAGGGGTCCAAGACCAGACAGCAGGAGAAAGTGTGAGGGAAAGACGAGAATGTTTGCGTGTTGCGCGCAGGCTGAATCCCAAATGGGCAGAAGACACCATAGGCTGCAATAGCTCCACAAAGGGCATCACCGAGAACAAGCACAGCCACCCCTCAGGAATGGGATATATAGGGGCCCATACAGAGAAGGTTAGATGATCATAGACCCAACCATAGCTGAAATATAAATAAAATGACATTTACTTAATGATTCCAATAAGGGAGCCCAGATATCGTCCAATCATTTTGGATGGCCCCAAGCATAGATAAACGTAGGCTTCAAGGAGCATACCTCAGAGAGCTTAGCTTTTGGTGGGTAAGATCACAGACTCCAAAGCCTTAAAAGCCAGGGAAAAGAAGGACAGGCCAATAATGTCAGTCCCACAGCTGCTTGTGACAACCGTAGTGTTTCCACAATCCTATAACTGGGGGGGTTATCTAAAGGTATGGAGCACAAAGAGGAGAGGCATAACTGTAAATATATCAGCAAAGAGTGCGCCTAGTGACTCAAATACTGCAGCATCATATCATCAAAAAAGTAGCGAAGTTTACCTTCCAGCCTGTCATTCCTCAAAGTGGGTTTGTAAAGCGTAAGGGATCGCTAAGAGTGTTCCAAATACAGTGATTAAATACAGCTGGCTGTGATAGGAAGGGGTCTGTGATAGGTTCGCCTGTGTAGTGGGCGGAAGGAGAGGGGGGAGGCGTGCAGCATCCGGATTGATGCCCCCCGAGTGCAGCGGTGCGCGGCGCCACCTTCCAGGCATGCCCCTTGCTGGAAGAGCGCTCCCCCAGGGCGTACGTTGGCGTATCCCCGTCACCAGGCTCCGTACTGGACGAGGCCATCGTGACGTGGGCGATGCCGTCCTGCGGCGCGACCCCCCATGGCACGCCCCAGGAGGGACAACGTCCAATAAGGACGTTAGTGGGCGTGTTCACGTCAGGGGGCTCCATACTGGACGGAGCCATTGAGACGTAGGAGATGCAGTCACGCTGCGCCACCCCCCAGGGACTGCTCCTAGATAGAAAGCGTCCTATCGCCTAAACTTAAACACTAAACTTAAACACTAGATCTAGCCAAAAAAGGTGGACATTAAACCCACTATGGTTGGACCTGATACGTAGCCCAGCAGAAATAGCCTTCAAACTAAAAGAGTTTATATCATTTAATTCAGGTACAGCATCAGTAGGGGTAGTGTGGGACACCCTAAAAGCATACCTTAGGGGACTACTACATCAGCAGGTGGTTATAGCAAAGAAAACATCAAGGGAATGGGAGGTGAGGGCTAGGAGGGAAGCCATGGAATCAGAAGCACAATATGTGCTAGACCCAACCCCGGAAAAACAGGAGATTTGGCTTAGTAAACAACAAGAGTATAAAGAAGTAATTAACAGAAGAGTAGAGAACAAGAGACTTTTTCAGAAACAAAATTACTTTGGCGAAGGGGAGAAAGTAGGCCGGACGCTTGCCCTTTTAATTAAGTCCAACCTATCTTCACCGGCTATCTCCTCAATCAAGACACCGGCCGGAAAGATTACATCCGATCCCGCCGAGGTCTTAGAGGCCTTCTCTACATTCTATAGAGACCTGTATAGGTCACGTCGGGGTTTGAATCAGAGTGAGATGGATGGGTTCTTGGAAAGGGTGAACCTGCCCGCACTCTCGGAGAGGGATAGAGACGAGATGGAGTCCCCTCTGACTTTGGAGGAGCTGCAAAAGGCAGTATCGGAGTTGTCAGGCCAGAAATCTCCGGGCCCGGATGGACTGCCATTGGAGATCTACAGGAAATACGGGGAGGTTCTGCTTCCGGAGCTTCTAAAAGTGTTGGAGCAAACGGTCAAGGACGGAAGGTTGCCCTCATCAATGTTGGAGGCTGACATAGTAGTTATACCAAAGGAGGGCAAAGACCAATTGGAAGTTTCCTCGTACAGACCGATATCACTGTTATGCACAGATGTTAAGATCATTGCAAGGGTGTTGGCATCCAGATTAAATAAATGTATTACAAAACTTGTGCACCTGGACCAATCGGAATTTATCCCCGGCCGGTCCACTAGCACAAATATCAGAAGGGCCTATTTGAATCTCCAGGTACCAACAGAAAATGTAGGATTCAGAGCTATATTGTCTCTGGATACTGCCAAGGCTTTTGATAGCCTGGAGTGGGAATATCTATGGAGGGTGCTAGAGAGGTTTGGATTCGGCCCCGTATTTATCAGCTGGTTAAAAATCCTATATAACCACCCAAGGGCAAGGCTCAAGATAAACGGCGAATACTCGGAAAATTTTCCCCTTGAAAGAGGGACAAGGCAGGGGTGCCCCCTATCTCCTTTACTGTTCGTCCTGGCCATGGAGCCATTGGCGGAAGCAGTGAGATCATCGCCCGAAATACAGGGATTTCAGCGAAAAGGGGGGGAAGAGAGAATAGCGCTTTTCGCGGACGACGTCCTATTTTTCCTGGGGGACACGACTGTCTCATTGGAGAAAGCGATGCACCTAGTGGAGGACTTCAGAAAGTTCTCCGGACTAGCCATTAATTGGGAGAAACCATCGCTCCTGCCGGTTGACTTATTGGCCAATCCTACTTCGACGTGCTTGCCCCAATTGAAGGTTACGGGGAAGATGAAGTATCTTGGTGTTGTCCTGTCCAAGGACCCCAGCGCATTTATTGAAGACAACTTGGTCCCCCTCTTATCAAAATTTAAGAGAAAATGTGATACCTGGAGCAGACTCCCTCTGTCTGTGGCGGGTAGAGTTAACTTGATAAAAATGGTATGGATGCCGCAGTTGTTATATTTACTCCACAACTCCCCAGTTTGGATTGGGGAGAAGTGGTTTCAAAAAATTCAATCCCTCTTCAGGGAGTTAATATGGAAGAAAGGTCAGGCCAGGATTGGCCTACAAAAACTGCAGCGCCCTGCCACGGAGGGGGGTCTGGGGGTTCCCCAACCGTTTATCTATTTCTTGGCAGCCCAGCTACAACAACTAGGGGGATGCGACACCGAGTGAGGTGGAAGTAACAATGTCAAAATTACCCTACAGGAGAACCCACATAGCTCACTAGTGGGAGCACTGGAGGCAGATTCACTGCAAGGGGAGATTCCGACATTTAAAATGATTACCAGGGTCTGGCAGGCAACCAAGAGAATAATGGGGTACAAAGAGATTTCAGAACTCTCGCCAATGTGGAGCAATAAGCAACTGCATGAATTACTAAGCGTCGACAAGAACAAGATGTGGGAAAGGTGTGGGATAAACCGACTGATTCAATTATATGAGGGGGACACTCTGAAATCTTTCGAGGAATTGAGACATGAGTATGGATTACCAAACCAAGTATTCTATAGCTATCTACAGATTAGGCATGCATTGAGCAAGCAGTTCAATAGACAACCCCTAGTATGGTGTAGGATCCCGTTATTGCAAACAATAGTTAAGTCAGAGACTACCAAGGGTTTGATTTCAACGATATATACCCAGCTTACAAAGAGAATAAATACGCAGGCAGGTCCTACAGGGGGAAGGGACAGGTGGGAGGCCGATGTGGGGGAGATAACAGACGAACAATGGAGAAGGATTCTTGAATTTGGATCGGAGGTGTCGGTCTCTCCCTCACAAAAAGCCTCCCACCTGATGTTGCTGCATAGGTCGTACCACACACCAAAAAAGTTGTCCATGTTTGGTCATAGAGTCAATGGTGAGTGCCCTAGATGCAGGGGAACAGGCGATCTAATTCATATGGTCTGGAGGTGCCCAAAATTAGTTAGATACTGGCCTGAGATTCTAAAGAAAATAAACACCACCTTCAGAGTTAACTTAGAACTTGATCCCAAGACCTGTGTGTTGGGCTATGTGAATAACGGGCCGAGGGGTAGGAATACAGATTTAGCGATAGCAAGATGCTTGTTCCAAGCCAGAAAACTAATAGCACAATCCTGGCAATCGAGAGCACCCCCAACCCCTGAAGCTTGGATTGAAACCATTAATGCTACAGTATGGAGCGAAAGGACATTCTATACCAGATCAGGCAATTACAATACATTTGTGAAACTATGGAACTTGTGGGTCCAAGCAATGCCGTGCTCTTTACCAGTGCTATTTTAGTGCCGAGAGCAATCCTCTTTCCACCCAGATAGAGGTGTCGTGCTGGGCATGGCTTGGAGTTTCGAAACCAAGAGAGAACAACGAAAAAGAACAGTAGCCAAATATAGGGTGTGCTTTGGAATTATGTGGGCCCGATGGGGGGGGGGGTGACTGGGGGGCGGGGGGGGGGAATGGTGTACCAGACAGAACAGTAATAATGTACTAACACGCATGATAATAATAAGAGATTATGTGGCCGGTTGGCCTCGATGCACAAATTGGGTGTTTTATATGCTACACATTTGTATTATTGTAATTATTTAAATATGGAATGTATAAAGTAAAAGAAGGAAAGTTTGAAAGGCCACAATGATGTGACTAGGTAAGAGACACACATGAGTACCAAACTGAAAGCTGTCTCCGTATTAAGTTAACTGAAGTGGCTGAAAAAAAAAAAAAAAAAAGAAAGCGTCCTATCGGGACGCTCATGGGCACGAGGCTCCGTACTCAATGAAGCCATCCATCGTGATGTAGGCGATGCCGCCCCGCGTCAGAGTCTCGCGGCGCAGAGCTGGCGTGTCCATTGGCATGGAAACCCTGCCAACAGACTGCCAGGAACAAAGGGGGGCCGAGTGCGTCCATTAGGGCGCAAAACGGCCCCCCATGCGCCGAGTGGAGGATACTGCAGCTTAGAAAAAATAGAGAAGAAAAGGGGATAAGAGCAGAAAGGAAGTCACAGATAAAGAGGGAAACAGAAATGAAATCGAAAAGGGAAATAGGAAATAAAGGAAAGAAAGAAGGACCGAGGCAAGCAATTAGACCTCAAGGTGGATGGCCTCGATCACCAAGTGACTGGGAGAGACCAGTCCTTGTCAGATCAAAGAAGGCACCGGAAAGCAATTATGACCGATTGTTAGAGACAATACAAGCTGTTAATGCAGATACAGAAGATGCACAAAATGGAGTATACAGTTCCTAATATACATTCCTAACCCACCCGAAGGGGCTAATTTGATAGTAGGTGGTGAGCAATGTAAACACAGCCTGAGCTAAATATTGAGTGAATGACCCATACAGATTAGAATTTGAGGATCATCGCAAGAGTGTGCTATTGTAGGGATTCCCATTCAGATCTGCCGGAGGAAAAGCCCTCCAGAAAGGGTCTGAAAGAGATCATCCCATTAAGGCCCAGGGGTTTTGTCGCATTTAAGCAAAATATCCATTTCTATTCTGCCTGCATCAATGATTTGTTGGTATCACCCCCTCTTGCACCGGGGTGCATTCTATCCAGTATTAAAAAGGAAATCTTAGGGGAAAGTCCATCGTGTAAGTCCCTAACGTGTCTTCCAAGTGGGAGGCTCGGATTGCTCGTCTGCATTGACACAATGTGTCGGTAAGCACGTCGCCAAAAGGGCTGAATCGTTTTGCCTACATAAAAGCAGAAGCAATCACACAATAGGAGACTCAGTCAGGCGTCTGACAGTTTGCGTAGTGTTTCGGACGATAGCGTTCACCATTGGGGAGTGTCACATTGCGTGCAGTATTCATAAAGCGACAGTAATTGCATCCACCACTGGGTATTTACATGGATCCCGTCGACCTGAAATCGAAATTTACTAGATACCAGATAGTCTTTGAGGGATCTTGCCCTTTTAAAGGTGAAAGATGGACATTTACTTACATACGGACCAACAGTAGGGTCCATAGAGAGAAGATGCCAATATTTGCTGGTAATTTTTTTTTAAATTTCATGTTGATTACAAAACTTTGTTATGACAGAGATAGGATTTTTTTTGGTATTTTTCGAAGAAGGGTTATATAGCAAATCTTTTCTTGTCTTAAGTAGTGCACGATTATATGCC
This sequence comes from Aquarana catesbeiana, assembly GCF_042186555.1. Taxonomy (NCBI): domain Eukaryota; kingdom Metazoa; phylum Chordata; class Amphibia; order Anura; family Ranidae; genus Aquarana; species Aquarana catesbeiana. The sequence continues at coordinate 140,448,310 of NC_133335.1, read as the reverse complement.
CTCTTGAGACAAGATTTAGAGTAGCCATGTAGGAGTAATCTGTCCCTCAGAATGTCAGCCTCCTTCTTGAAGGCTACATCATCCGTACAATTTCTCTGTGTCCTTAAGTATTGACTAAAGGGGATAGATGCAATCAAAGCTGTGGGATAAAAACTGCTGGCATGCAGTATAGTGTTACTAGCCGTTGGTTTCCTGTACAAACTGCTGCTGATCTGACCCTCATCATCCTTGTGCATAGTCACATCCAGAAAGGTTATTGAGGAGCTATCAGAGGTCATTGTAAAAGTAAGATTGAAGTTGTTTAAATTCAAACATTTCAAAAATGGTTCAAGTTGGTCTTGTGGGCCGTCCCATATGAGAAAAACATCTTGAATGACTCTAAGCCAGAGGCTTACATTTTTCATGAACGCAGCCAAGTTGTCAGACTGATTGATCATACGTTCCCACTCCCCCAGGTACAGGTTGGCATACGATGGGGCACACGAGGTCCCCATCGTAACCCCCTGCACCTGGAGGAAATGGGAGCCATTGAAAGTAAAATGATTGTGTTGAAGGATATAGTCTAAAGAGCCCAACAGAAACTCACTCATCTTGACATCAAACCTGTTGTCCTGCATAACGTGTCGAATACAGCTTAAACCCGTGTTATGGGGTATTGAGCTGTATAAGGCCTCCACGTCGATAGCCACCAGGGTCGACGTGGGAGCAATGACCAATCCATCCAAAATCTGTAATAAATGAAGAGTGTCTCGAAGATAACTCGGAAGATTTACCACAAATGGGCGCTACCCCTGATGAAGAGGTCAACCCCCCTATTCACCTCGAAATGTTGGGTTAAGGTTTATTGTTGTTGAATCAACTTTACCACTATTATTTGGTCATTGTTCCATGTATACCAATTTTCCTTCTATTGTATGCATCTACTTTGTACCTATGTATTATTATTGTTAGGTCATAATGATCCTTTTTAAGTAATTTCTTTAATAAAATTTTGTATCTATTTTTATAAAACCTCACTACTTTTGTACTTATATTGGAAGTGACCCGCTTCAAAGTCCCATCAGAGGAGCTACACTCCTTGCGGGTGTGTTTCGGTTTTGGATTATATTAGGGATGTGGGCTCACCTCCATCACATACCGCACACTGGGATGACACCTTCCACCTTCATTTGAATTTAGGGTAGAAAATACCCACCTCCTAGCCTGGCTGTCTCCCCTCTATGCGGTTTCCTACCTTACTAATTACCACAGTGATAACTCAAATCCCCTGTATGCGGTTTTTCTACTTTATAATTACTGTATTTATAATTTAAATCATGACCAACTATGCTGGAAAAAATTGGGACAATGCCATGTTTGGTCTCTACAAGAATTTCTCTCAAAAGGAACAAAAGGACTCGGAGTTAACTCAGATTTTTATAAATCTCAGAAAGCTCCTGGAAAAAAAAAAATTGAATCATTGGCATATACATTCCTTTGAGCGATATATGAGGAATAACATCAACCCATTTGGATTACGGATTCAGATTTTTCCCACCATGGAACATGTGGATCCGTCTTTCAAACAGGCTTGGGAAAATAATTTATCAGCATGCTCAGAGAACATGATGTCCCTCCTAATAGAAGAATATAGAAAAACTATTCAACAAATTGATAAAGAACTTGAATCCCTTTATACACAATTAACACCTTTCAAAACGCATACCTCTTTTGTCCAACTTGACAATGAGTTAAATGCACACTTGGAACAATTCAATAAAAATATATTGATAAAAAAGGAAAATAAATTTTTGAGGGACCAAACTGCTTTCTCTGAACATAAAGCCTATAACTGGAAGACCAGTCAAACTAAAGCTAAATTTAATTCTACAATCAAACCTTTCAATAATGATTCCACATTATCAGATGCTTCGTCAATGTCCTCGTACTCTTTTAAAGGACAGGCGGGATCTTCTAGATCCAGAAAATCCAAACGTGGCTCAAACGGCAGTGGGTCTAATGGAAAACATCCAAAAAAATGCATCACTGAAATACATAATACCTCAGCCCATTATCAAGGCCCACAAGTAGCACAAGGAAAAAATCCACAAATTAAGAACTTGATACCCACAGATGCCAATCCCCTCCTTCCTAGATCAGTTACTTCAGGCAATACTGCATCCTTACCCACTACAACACCGGAGGGAACTGGAGCAATTGGATTCAACATCACTGAATCACAATGAAATGGGGATGTGGCAGGCATGCCCATACAATCATTGGAGATGCCTGTCCAAGACTTAAATGTGGTAAACTTATTTACTCATGTACTTTCTCACTTGGAACTAAAAGTCCTCTCCCGAGGATTGAGTTTTTGCCCCAATCAGAACATAAACAAATTTGAAGCCATAAAGGATCTCCAGTTATTTGCTCGCAAATTAATCCTTAAACAGATGTACTCAAAGGAAACTCTCTCCCAACCCAACTTTGAGTCACAAGAACTAAAGGCTCTAGACACACTGGTCAGCTTATTGGAAGAAAACGAAACCCCCGACTTGATTGATCAGATCGATCTAGAACATCTTCTGGGTCGGTATGACCATACTGAACTCCCTCCTATGCCTAAGTTCAAAAAGAAATCAGACAAATTCCCCCCATTAAACACCAACTCTAACGTTCTAGTGTTTGTCAAATTAGTGGGTAGTGAGATTTGTAAGATTAAAACCAATCAATCTGATTTCGGAAATCTAACAAGTGAAGAAAGATTAGCTTTGCGAGCACTCCATGACCATCCACATATAACAATAAAGCCCTCCGATAAGGGGGCAATAGTGTTATTATGGATAACACACAATACATTGATACAGTATGTGTATGAAAATTTTGGATAACAAAAAATGGTATTGTAAAATCAATGGAAATAAAATTATCGAAATTCAACCAGGAATTTCATTCTTTGGTGGATTCCGCTTTTGAACAACAGGTTATTAGTAAATCTGAATGGACGCACTCAGCCCCCCTTTGTTCCTGGCAGTCTGTTGGCAGGGTTTCCATGCCAACGGACACGCCAGCTCTGCGCCGCGAGACTCCGACGCGGAGCGGCATCGCCTACGTCACAATGGCTTAGTTGAGTACGGAGCCTCGTGCCGAAGACATGCCCACGAGCGTCCCGATAGGACGCTTTCTATCTAGGGGCGGTCCCTGGGGGGTGGCACAGCGCGACGGCATCTCCTACGTCTCGAGGGCTCCGTCCAGTATGGAGCCCCCTGACGTGAACACGCCCACTAACATCCTTATTGGACGTTGTCCCTCCTGGGGTGTGCCTTGGGGGGTGGCGCCACGGGACGGCATCGCCCACGTCACTATGGCCTTATCCAGTACGGAGACTGATGATGGGGAAATGCCCACGTACATCCTGGGGGAGTGCTCTTCCAGCAAGGGGCATACCTGGGAGGTGGCGCCGCGCACCGCTGCACTCGGGGGGCATCAATCCGGATGCTACACGCCTCCCCCTCTCCTACCGCCCACTACACAGGTGAACCTATCACAGACCTCCCTATCACAGCCAGCTGTATTTAATCACTGCATTTGGAACACTCTTAGCGATCCCTTACGCTTTACAGACCCACTTTGAGGAATGACAGGCTGGAGGGTAAACTTCGCTACTTTTCTGATGATATAATGCCGCAGTATTTGAGTCACTAGGCGCACTCTTTGCTGATATATTTACAGTTTTGCCTCTCCTCTTTGTGCTCCATACCTTTAGATAACCCCCCAGTGATAGGATTGTGGAAACACTACGGTTGTCACAAGCAGCTGTGGGACTGATATCATTGGCCTCTCCCTCTTTTCCCTGGCTTTTAAGGCTTTGGAGTCTGTGATCTTACCCACCACAAGCTAAGCTCTCTGAGGTATGCTCCTTGAAGCCTACGTTTATCTATGCTTGATATCACTTACCTTGGGGCCGTACAAAATGATTGGACGATATCTGGGCTCCCTTATTGGAATCATTAAGTAAGTGTCATTTTATTTATATTTCAGCTATGGTTGAGTCCATGATCATCTAACCCTCTCTGTATGGGCCCCTATATATCCCATTCCTGAGGGGTGGCTGTGCTTGTTCTCGGTGATGCCCTTTGTGGAGCTATTGCAGCCTATGGTGTCTTCTGCCCATTTGGGATTCAGCCTGCGCGCAACACGCAAACATTCTCGTCTTTCCCTCACACCTTCTCCTGCTGTCTGGTCTTGGACCCCTGTGAAGCAGTGACGGATCGAGCCGGTCTTGTTTGATGCTAAGAAGGTCTTGTAAACCCCCATGTGAACATGAATGATCAGTATCCACATACGTATGTCATATTACATATGTTGTAATTATATTGCAATGGATGATTCATATGATGCAGTATTGTATATTCACTGTTGATATTTATGAAGATGTTTTCTTTTCCTCCCTTTTTTTTTGTGTTTACTTATTTCAGTTTTGTTTTGTAACCTTTTAAAGAAAAACTTATCCTGACCAATTTTCGCTACCCCTGATGAAGAGTTCAACCCCCCTATTCACCTCGAAATGTCGGGTTAAGGTTTATTGTTGTTGAATCAACTTTACCACTATTAATTGGTCATTGTTCCATGTATACCAATTTTCCTTCTATTGTATGCATCTACTTTGTACCTATGTATTATTATTGTTAGGTCATAATGATCCTTTTTTAAGTATTTTCTTTAATAAAATTTTGTACCTATTTTTATAAACCTCACTACTTTTGTACTTATATTGGAAGTGACCCACTTCAAAGTCCCATCAGAGGAGCTACACTCTTTGTGGGTGTGTTTCGGTTTTGCATTATATTAGGGATGTGGGCTCACCTCCATCACATACCGCACACTGGGATGACACCTTCCACCTTCATTTAAATTATTCCCAGAGGAAGGTGTCCGTAGGTGGATTACCTTTTGGCAGCCGTTGCTCGACTCAGGGCCGGAGGAGCGGAGGACCAAGATGGCCGCGGCCTCCGGGAATAGGCCGGAGCCGCGGTCTTTCCTAAATGCAGCCGCCGTGCAGGAGATCGCCGCTCCGTTCGGGCCGCCGGGGGACCAATCGGATCGGGAGTGAGCCAGAGTGTTCACAGAGCCTCGGGTATAGCTCTAGGCAACTCGACTCAGGGTCGGAGCGGAGGACCAAGATGGCCACGGCCTCCGGGAATAGGTCGAAGCCGCGGTCTTTCCTAAATGCGGCCGCCGTGTAGGAGATCGCCGCTCCGTTCGGGCCGCCGGGGGACCAATCGGTTCGAGAGTGAGCCAGGGTATTCACATAGCCTCGGGGATGTGATCCAGCATTTTTAGGATTGTATAGAGTCCAGGATGGATGAGATTGAGGAGTAATGGACGGAGCTCTCAGGAAAAGCGTCCTACTCCATGCTGTGCCAAGCCACGCCCCCCGTTTTGTAACCTTTTAGATAAAAACTTATCCTGACCAATTTTCGCTACCCCTGATGAAGAGTTCAACCCCCCTATTCACCTCGAAATGTCGGGTTAAGGTTTATTGTTGTTGAATCAACTTTACCACTATTAATTGGTCATTGTTCCATGTATACCAATTTTCCTTCTATTGTATGCATCTACTTTGTACCTATGTATTATTATTGTTAGGTCATAATGATCCTTTTTTAAGTATTTTCTTTAATAAAATTTTGTACCTATTTTTATAAACCTCACTACTTTTGTACTTATATTGGAAGTGACCCACTTCAAAGTCCCATCAGAGGAGCTACACTCTTTGTGGGTGTGTTTCGGTTTTGCATTATATTAGGGATGTGGGCTCACCTCCATCACATACCGCACACTGGGATGACACCTTCCACCTTCATTTAAATTATTTCTTCGGTCCCTATTCTCTTGATCCTCTAGTTTATACGCTTTTTCTTGTTGAGCTCTTTTGATGGATTTTATTTCTTCTTCTAGATTTCTTATACTCATGCTGTTGGTTTCCGTTTTCTTTTCCGCCTCCTCAACTCGTTCTAGAATATGTCCAAGGTTTCTATGTATTCTCTCCATTTCAGTTTTTAGTGATTTTTCCAAAGCCACAAACATGGATTCAATTTCAGTTTTTGTTGGTAGAGGGAGGGGTTTTGTCTTGTAGTTCCTCTTTTTCCCTTTCACATTCTATATCTGGTTCTTGCTCTATTCTAGATTCTGATAATGTATCGGTGTCTGTAATGCCCCGTACACACGGTCGGATTTTCCGACAGAAAATGTGCGATCGGAGCGTGTTGTAGGAAATTCCGATCGTGTGTGGGCTCCATCGGACATTTTCCATCGGATTTTCCGACACACAAAGTTTGAGAGCAGGCTATAAAAATTTCCGGCAACAAAATCCGATCACGTCGTGTGTGGACAATTCCGACGCACAAAGTGCCACGCATGCTCAGAAGAAATTCCGAGACGGAACAGCTTGGTCTGGTAAAATTAGCGTTCGGAATGGATAGAGCACTTTCGTCACACTGCAATGTAAAAAATAGTTTAATACAGCGCACTCTCTTCTTCTTTATAATGTGAGAAGAATGAAGTAGTTTTGCTGCTCATATTCACACAGACTTCTCACAAACTTCTTTCTTTATTATTTATCGTGATTCCCTCAATATATTTTGATTTGTCACATCTGACCAAATTTCTTTTTTTATTGTTTTATTATTTTTTTTTTTTCAAGGCTTTTTTTTTGGGGGGGGGGGTTGGGGGTTTGTATTTTTTCAAGGCTGATCTTTGTTTGGTTTTATTTTTAGTTTTACTCCATAATATGTTTGTGTGTGTTTTGTGTGTCAAGTTACCACAACACCATTGATATCTTGTATTATTTAAGCTCAAGGAGATTGTTTGGTGTCCCTTGTTAATTTCACATTGTATTTTTGAAATGTACCTGAATCCTCACAAACAAACTGTCCTTTTTGAAGGAAAACACACATAGGCGAGTATAATTGAAACAAAAATTCCTTTATTAAGGGCTCAGAGCCAAACAAAGAGGGAGGCAACGCTGGAGAAAAATCATAAATTGTCGAAGCCTTGGACCCCCAGGGCAGACATCAATTCTTTTACTGCAAAATTGGTGGCCTGAGGAGTCCAAATCTAAGGGAGTACAGTCTGGTCCAGAAGTCCCAGAGATCATGAAAGCAGCAGATGACATCTATGTTCCCAGGCTGTGGTACTACAAGAGGCTGCATCTTTTGCCAGACCAGATTGAACCCAGGGTCATCACTCTCTGGTCTTCTTTCCACGCTTCCTTCCCGGCTGTGGCTCTGGTGTTGGAGATGTGGCAGGAGGATGAGTAGGACCTGGAGGAGGAGGAGGAGGAGGAGGAAGAGTAGTAGGACCTGGAGGAGGAGGACTATGTGTGAGATTACAAATGTGGGTAGCACATGTTATTTGGCCCCTCAACCCCTTATTGAGAGCTTAAGGACTCACACAGGAGTCATTGGCCCCCTCCATCTGCATCATTTTGCAGGCAGTTATGCCAGCAAAGTCCTCCTCCACACTGTGGGGGCTTCTCAGGGCCTCTGTAGCCTTCCAAAAGAGGCCTATGGCAGCCTCCTCCAGGTTACTCCTCTTCCTGCCACTTTGTCTTTGAAGGTGGAGGGGAGGGACCTGGGTATCAGGCAGCCTGCTTGGCCCAGCCACCTCCTGGCTGAAACTTCCCTGTGTATGAAAAAGGGACATGGTTTTAGTTTTGCATCATCAATCACAATCATAAATTAGTACTCCAAACTAACATCTAGTTAACATCATTAATTGGACAACCATGAAGATTTAGAGGAATGCTATACCTGACTCAAGCTGGGCTCCTTCACATGTTGCTGCCTGGAAGGCCCAGGTTGGGCGTCTGAAGCCTCAGCTGGGGGGGGAAGGAAGCGTGGAAGGAAGATTGGAGAGTGCTGGCCTGGGTTCAGTCTGACCTGCCAGAAAATGCAGTCTGTCATAGTACCACAGCCTGGGGACATAAACGTCATCTGCAGCTCCTGATCTCTGGGAATCCTGGACCTTCTTGTGCTCCCTTAGATAAGTGCTCCTCAGGCCACCAATTAGGATCTTCAAATAGGTGATGTCTGCCGTGGGGATCACTGTCTTCACAAATTCCAACAAACTATCCAGCGCTGCCTTCCTCTTTGTTTGGTTCTTATATTCAGGGTGGTTTATCTGCCACACTCAGGGCAGCTCCCTGAACATATCAATGAAGATTGGCATAAAGTCCTTATCTTTCAAGATATCCATTTTCACTGCAAGACACAACACAAGACAAACCCTAATGTCAGCCTAAAGTCTTCTAAACTTGTGCAAATACAGGCCTCAATCTAGAAGCAGTATAGGCCCAATGTTAAATCTTACCTTCGCAATCACGATGGGCGCCTCCATTACTCCTTCCTCCGCTCACAGATCGTACGTACTACACACGCGTGTTACGCTTTATAGACACTGCGCATGTGTGGAACTTTGCCCGCCCCTGACGTTCTTTCTAGTCTATTCCCTGCCCCTTCTCATTTGTCGCAGTGGGGAAGAGTACATGGCGGAGTCAGAGCAGGTGCCTGATAATTACACCAACAAGGAGGAGGAGGAGGAAAGCCCGGAGCCTGAAACATCCCGATCCAGAAGGAAACAATTTAAGGCATCAAATATGTCCTTTGGGGAGATGTTGGAGATGGTGGCTATCCTGAAGAAGGCCAACTATGACGGGAAGTATGGACCTTACCCCAACTCCAATGTCCGAAAGGCCAAGATCATGGCGAAAGTGGTCAAAAGTCTGCACCGGAATTTTCGAGGTACGCCGATCGAAAGATCAGCTCAGGAAGCGGTGGTCAGACCTAAAATTAAGAGAGCACGAGCAGTACAGAAAGATCCGGAGAGTGCTGCAAAAAAGTAAGTAGTTGTGCTGTGTTCCTATTCTTTTTATGTTTATTATGTTCGTGCTGCTCCATGTGCTTTTTTTAACTGTTATCCAGTTTAATATGTCAACTTTCATGTTCATGGGCACATTATTCGTTCGTATCAAACATTTTTCTTTCGGCCTATAAAACACCATTGTTTTGGCCATATGCATTTGCCCACATTTTTTTAGGGCCTACTTGTGTGAAACTAATTTGGTTGCGTAGATGGGTTTGTAACTAGAATGAAATGCAAACTAGATTCTGTGTAAGGAGAGGACACTCAGCAGCTGTTTACACATCTGGACGCTGGAGCACTAGTGTGGAACCCCAGAACACCCTTTTTATTAGGGGGCCCACACAGGTGCTCCAGTGTATACTATAGTGGTGTCTCCATCTGTGAGGCTTGTACAAAACAGGTAAGTATTGAAGCTTCACAAAGGACAAGAAAAATGCAACATCTTGGAACTCTGCCAAAACAGACAATTGTACCCCACTTCCAAGCAATGTTTCATATTTATAGTTCTGCCATCAAATATCTGTGTGCTAAGTAGACCTATTTTTTTTTTACATAGGGGAGAAAAGACACCCCTCATCCGAGGAGACCAGAGACTTCCCACCTCTGGAAGAAGTGGAAATCCACCCAGAACAAGCAGAGCAGGAGGAAGAAGACGTGGTGGAAATTGGCACCACAACAGGTGAGTGTCTGCGACCATAGGCTCAGGTAAAAGATGGATGCCGGCATATTTATAATACATGTTGTTTTTTGGTTTCTATCTTTTTAGGTGATCGTGATGTTGTGGATCCAGATCCTTTCACCTCGGAAAGTGCACAGATCCTGATCGGGGAGATCAAGGGGTGTAATAGGGACTTGGAAAACATCAAGAAAAACATCAATGATGTTCTTCAAAAAATGAAGAACATCATTGATGTTTTAAGGAGAGTTTAAAACCCCTCAAAATCCATTTGTTTTCTGTGTGCTACAAATTTTTGACATTTTTTGACAAATCTGAGAAAAGCCAAATTTTGAAGATGCACACAGTGTGTCAACATGTGCTATCTGCCATCACGGGAGATCAATGGACGCGTTTTGGGGGTGCAACCCCTTCCTCAATAATAAAGTAGCTGTGAGGAAGGGGTTGCACCCCCAAAACACGTCCCTTGATCCCCCGTGATGGCAGCTAGCACATGTTGACATTCGGCAATTGGTGTGCATCTTCAAAATTTGGCTTTTCCTGGGGTGACTTCACCCTATCTGAACACAATATCAAACACAGTTTGTAAATACTCATGTCTGATATTGCCTTCAAGTTCTACCAAATGTGAACTTTGTAAGTTCAAGATTTGTGTCTTTCTTGTTGGTTTTAAACATGCCTGTTTTATCTAAAATGGACATTTCTACTTTTTCTAATGTGACCCCAAAAATTGTTATACAACAAACATGTTGGTTTGTTTTAAAAACCTTTTCTAAATGCACATGTGATTGTGCTGGTATTAAAAAGATTGATAATCAAGAATGTGTGGATTATTGTCTCAACGCTCCAACACTTTTGTCGTGCTCTAATTGGTGTTTTCTGTGACAATGGGTGTTATTTCCTAAGGGCAAATCCACTTTGCACTAGAGTTTCAAGTGCACTTGTAGTGCAAAGTGTCTTTGCCTTTAGTAAATAACACCCAACAATGCTTTGTAATGTTACACAATCACGCCATTTTCAGGACTCATCACATTTCTGTCAGGGTCAGCTAAAACAAACACAAAAAAAGGTTTCAGACATTGTCTGGCATATTGATAGCCCCCCTACCCACAAAGAATTCAAGGTATCTTAAACGGACATCACGGGCACTCAGGGGGGGCAAGCCAGGATGGCCACTTTCAAGCGCCGTCAGGGTTGTTTCATTTTAAGTTTCAAGTCCAGCCTCAGGCCCAACTGAGCCAGCATAGTTGGCAGAATGTTGCCGTAAAAAGTTGTGTAGAACACAGCACGCCAGGATAATATGATTCAGTTTGTACTCCGCCATGTGTATGGGTGTAAGAAATAGGCGGAACCAGTGGCCATGATTCCAAATAGGTTCTTCTCCACTCTTCTGGCTCTGGCCAGCCGGTAATTAAAAACCCTCTGGTCCGGAGTGAGGGTCCTCATCGGGAATGGCCGCATAAGATGGTCCCCCAGCGCAAACGCTTCATCCGCAACGAAGACAAATGGGAGTCCTTCCACATTGTCTTCTGGAGGTGGCAAGTCCAAGCTGCCATTCTGGAGACGCCTGTAGAACTCCGTCTGGGCGATGACTCCACCATCGGACATCTGGCCATTCTTCCCCACATCCACATACAGGAACTCATAAGTAGCCAACACCACCGCCAACATCACAATACTATTGAACCCCTTATAATTATAATAGTACGACCCCGAGTTGGGGGTTGGGACGATGTGGACGTGTTTCCCATCAATTGCCCCTCCGCAGTTAGGAAAGTCCCACCGCTGGGCAAAGTGGGAGGCCACAGTCTGCCATTCCTGTGTCGTGGAAGGAAACTGTGGAGTCAAACAAAAAAAAATTTAGTCATTTAAACATTCTTGGCCACCATCAAGATAACATTTATTTGAGGGAGTTTTTAAAGACCAAAGTATAAGGTACACCTATCGGATCCCCCCCCCTCATGGGCCATTTCTAACATTATGGGGGGGGGGACACTCTTGGACAGGTAACCCTCTCCACTTCATTGAGAGATGAATGCCTAAATAATGTGTATTACTTTGAACAGCCCCTCCTTAGTTACACTATTGACAGCCCACTGGACAGGTAAGAAGTGTCATAATACAAAGATATAAATACACATTGTACACATTTGAGCACATTTGGACATTCTGCTATTACCTATCAAGATAATAATAGTATACAGAAACTTGAAACAGTACCATTTGAAAGTATACAGGCAGGCCCTTGCACTACATGCTTTGGGGAATTCATCCAAAAATCTGAGCACAAAAGAGATGGGTATAGTGTGTATGGGTTTGGCAAAGTCACCAGATAGATGATTGAGGATAGATAGAGGATAGATAGAGAATTGGTATCAGCTGACTTAGCTGGGGGGAGGGAGGGTTAAAAATGATTTAGGGACCCCCAAAAAAAGCCTCTGGCACTCTGCCTGAATTTAAAGCACAAAGCACTACTAAGGGGTAAAGCACTACTATGGAGCTGATAAAATACATTGTTAAGTGACTACATGAGGTGAATATAGGGCCAGGAGAGCATGCTGGGGAGATAAGTGAAGGCAAATATGTATGAAGGACAACAAAAATAATTACATAAAAATCCAGCATGCATGAGGACAAAGGGGACATTCACAGCATATTACATTCATGGTAATTAGGGAATGAGGAAAGAAATACAATACATTATCAAACATTAAATACAATAAAATGTGATCTTAAAGGATAAAAATCTTACCTTAATATAATTCTTCCGCAGGACCTGTATGATGGCAGAACTGGGGGGAGATGCCTGTCGAGAACTTCAAGTCCTGCAGGCTTCTCCCCATCGCCAAGTACCGCAGGGTGGCGACTAACCTCTGCTCTGGAGTGATGGCTTGCCTCATGCAGGTATCCTGCCTGCTGATATAGGGGGTCAGCAAAGCCAACAAACGGTGAAATACGGGGTCCGTCATCCGGAGAAAGCTCCTGAAATCATCAGGATTATTTTCACGGATCTCAAGGAGCAAAGGCATGTGACAGAACTGGTCACGCTGAAGCAACCAATTCTTGGTCCATGAACTCCTCCCCACCCTGTTCATGGACTGGACTTGTGTCAAGGTAAGGACCCCAACACCAAGCCCCTGCACAGCATGAACTCTACGAGGAGTACGTATACGCAACATGGCTAGAAAACGGTCGGCTGCTCAGAACGAAGTAACAGAACGCACTGAAGAACAGCAAGGCCTGTGAAGAGCGACCTGAAAAACAGTAACGAATGAACAAGAACAGAATGACAAGAGTCACACGTCACTTGCTGCACGCACTGAAGAGCAGATACAAACCCACAAGCACAAACTGAACAGCAGAAAACGATCTGAAAACCACGAGTCTGAAAAAGCGTGAATCGTCTCTCACCAAACTTTTACTAACACAAGATTAGCAAAAGGAGCCCAAAGGGTGCCGCGCTTGGTTCTGAACTGGCCTTTTCTAGTCTCGTCGTACGTGGTGTACGTCACTGCGTTCTTGGCGATCGTAAATTCCGACAACTTTGTGCGACCGTGTGTACGCAAAACAAGTTTGAGCCAACATCCGTCGGAAAAAATCCATGGATTTTGTTGTCGGAATGTCCGATCAATGTCCGATCGTGTGTACGGGGCATAAGTGTTTTATTTTGAGCCTTTTTCTTTTCTTTCTTCTTCTCCTTGTTCTCCATGTGATTGTTTTTAGTAATTTGATGTTTTTCGGGTGCTTGCTTCTCAACAGTTTCCACCTGGGTGACATATTTATTCATCGGACCCGGGCTGGTGGTCAGGCTTGAACGGGATGATTTGGGGATCACTCCTCCTCTTGCCGCTTTGCGCCTCATGTTTCTCTCAGTTATTTCCTTACTTTTCACACCCCTTTAAATATTGACCTCCCCTACTTGCCCATTGAATCACAGCGGTATGTATCCTCTGTAAAAATATGCGTCGGTGAGATGGTGAGTTTTTTCCTTTCTTTTCTTTTTTTTTTTCTTTTTCTTTTTTCCCTCCCCCCTCTTCTTTCTTCCAACCTCCCCTCTCACTCCTTTGCTTTATTTCCTTGTATGTGTATGCGTGATTAAGATAGAAAAACAGGAATCCGTACGGTCTTGTCCTGCTCCTCTCTATAGTTTTTAAAAACTTTTTCAAAACTTTACTTCTCCTCTGTGCTCAGATATTCACTGCGGTTTTAATCCCTTCATTAGGTGATGTTTCCTGTGATGTCCAGATTTCTATCCGTCTATAAATTTATGACAGAGATTATCCACAATGTCTGTTTGTATTTAATTGTATTATCTCTGTATTATCTCTGTTCATATGTGGTTTAGTCAATCTGAGGAACAGTAGTAACAAAATATATCCCTACACATAGCGCATTTTATTTTGCAATACAATGTCTTTTGTGGTACTCACCATACCACACCCATATGCATTGTAAATTCAGTTCAAATGTCCATTCAACCACTTCGACTCCTTATGACTAGGAGTTGTATGGGTTTTTTTTTTCCTTTTCTTTTTCCCCTTCCTTTTTCCTTTCAGGATAGCTGTTTCTTCTGGTTCAACAAATCACTACTTTCTGAGGCCCAAAACAGAGGGAAAAAGAAAAAATAAGGAGCAGGCGCGGTGAACAAAAAAGAGAAGCGGGCACGGGGGGGAGGGGGTGGCTGCTTCGGAGTCCCCCTTCTTTCCCTTCTTCCTCCTCACAAGCAGTAGAGCTCCCCTCATGGGCTCATCCGCTTCTCAGTGGTCCCCGAATAGCCGCCTTGATGATCCCCTGTCTCCTATCTCCTCTCCAGTCGGATTCAGTCAGTTCTCCTCATAGGCTCAAGGCTCCCTCTGGCCGTCCCCTTGGAGCCATGTATCATCAGGGTTTACCTCTGATACTGTCTCCTTCGCTGCCGCCGCTTAGCTGCACAGCGGGGTGTTGTATGGAGGACGTGGGAGATCGACCTACCTCGAAGCAATCACTGCCCACTGCCCTCACCTCCTCTCCGCACCTATGCCCCTATACAGAGGGGCAGTCCACCGGGATGCTGGTAAGCTGGTATGCTGGTAGGGATCACAGAGGGAAATCCTCTGTGATCTGCCCACGAGCTAGTCCGGTCTGATGCTCTCTGTCACTGCTGGGGAAGGGACCCCACAGCTCACCCACTCCAGCAGGTAAGCTCCGACTCCGGCAGTTGGTGTAGCCGAAGCGAGAGGGATCCAACACCGCAACACAGCAGGAGGGAGAAATAGTTACCACCTCTCCGGACAGACAAAGCTGAAATTCCTCCTCATCCAGGAAGAAGGAAGAGAGCTCCAGGTGCTGGCAATTGCTGGTACAAATGTAGATTGGATAGGAAGATCTGGACAGCCGCACACCGGGAAAAGCAGATAAAATGCTTCTTTGTTAGTAAAATAGGATCATAGGGTACATGAGACACCACTGGAGTGATACAGCTCAACAGCTGACGCGTTTCGCACTCATGCAGAGTGCTTACTCATAGCTGACTAACATGAAAGTGATAACCACATATATACTTGAAATGTTAAAGACATGTGACAAAAATGAAGATGAGATAATGCAAAACAGCTGAAAACCAACCGTATGAGATCTCAGCACTCATTACTAGGTGACAGGCATAAAGTGGAAACACCCATGGTGTAGTGGATATAGAAAGAGCAAACAAATAAGTAAAAAGAAAAAGAAAAAGAAAAGTGAAAAATTGAAGTGAAATTGAAATATAAGTGAACTATTTGACTTATATGTTGATACACATAATGATTAGATATATAAAGTGATGTACTGGGAAAAAAATGAAAAGAACGGTTGTGTAAAAATACAAAATAAAACTATAAAAAAGATGTGGAGGTGATGGCGATGTGTGATTAAAAATATATAACACTGATGAATAATGAAGAAGATGTAATAAAATCTATATTTGTGTGAAAAGAGGTTAATGTTCACAGCAGGAGGGGGTTACGGTGTAACAGGAAGCCAGTCAGGTGGATCGGGAGATCATGGCTTGTTCATAAGGCAGGGTGAGAGACTAGGGACTCAAACATCGGCTGTTCGCCAGTTCTCCGAACAGCGAACAAATTCGAAAGCCGCTTAACACCCTTTAAAAGTCTATGGTAGAAATCAAAAGTGCTAATTTTAAAGGCTTATATGCATGGTATTGTCAGAAAAAGTGTTTGGGTACCTGGGTCCTACCCCAGGGGACATGGATCAATGCAAAAAAAAGTTTTAAAAAAGGCCATTTTTTCGGGAGCAGTGATTTTAATAATGCTTAAAGTGAAACAATACAAATTTAATATTCCTTTAAATTTCGTACCTGGGGGGTGTCTATAGTATGACTGTAAAGGGGCGCATGTTTCCCGTGTTTAGAAGAGTCTGACAGCAAAATGACATTTCAAAGGAAAAAAAGTCATTTAAAACTACTCGCGGCTATTAATGAATTGCCGGTCCGACAATACACATAAAAGTTCATTGATAAAAACGGCATGGGAATTCCCCACAGGGGAACCCCGAACCAAAATTTTTAAAAAAATGATGTGGGGGTCCCCCTAAATTCCATACCAGGCCCTTCAGGTCTGGAATGGATATTAAGGGGAACACCGGCCAAATTTTTTTTTTTTTAAATGGCGTGGGGTCCCCCTCAAAATCTATACCAGACCCTTCAGGTCTGTTATGGATTTTAAGGGGATCCCCGCGCCAAAATTAAAAAAAAAAATGGCATGGGGTCCTGCCAAAAATCCATACCAGACCCTTAGCCGAGCACGCAACCTGGCAGGCCGCAGAAAAAGAGGAGGGGACGAGAGAGAGCCCCCCTCCTACCGTACCAGGCCACATGCCCCCAACATTGGGAGGGTGCTTTGGGGTAGTCCCCCAAAACACCTTGTCCCCATGTTGATGGGGACAAGGGCCTCATCCCCACAACCCTTGCCCGGTGGTTGTGGGGGTCTGCGGGCGGGGGGCTTATCGGAATCTGGAAGCCCCCTTTAACAAGGGGACCCCCAGGTCCCGGCCCTCCCCCCGTGTGAAATGGTAAGGGAGTACAAAAGTACCCCTACCATTTCACAAAAAAAGTGTCAAAAATGTTAAAAATTACAAGAGGCAGTTTTTGACAATTCCTTTATTTAAATGCTTCTTCTATCTTCTATCTTCTTTCTTCTATCTTCTATCTTTCTTTGGTTTCTTCCTCCATCTTCTTCTTCTTCGGGTTCTTCTGGTTCTTCCTCCGGTGTTCTCATCCGGCATCTTCCTCCACGGCGTAACGGGTGACTCCCCCCTCTGACGTCATAGGGAATGCCACAGGGAAGTCCCCGTCAAGTCCCCGTGCATCAGAGGAGGGCAGGGTCACCAGGTGGCCCGGCCCTCCATTATGTAAGAACTGTCAGAAGAGGAGAAGCGTCACACAGTGGGAGCCTCCCATCATGGTGGATGCGGAGCGGCCCGAGAAGACGAAGGGAAGAAGACGCCGCGGAGGAAGATGCCGGACAAGAACACCGGAGGAAGAACCAGAAGAACCAGAAGTAGAAGAAGATGGAGGAAGAAACTGAAGGAAGATAGAAGATAGAAGAAAGAAGAGGCATTTAAACAAAGGAATTGTCAAAAACTGTCTCTTGTCATTTTTAACATTTTTGACACTTTTTTTGTGAAATGGTAGGGGTACTTTTGTACCCCCTTACCATTTCACACAGGGGGAGGGCCGGGATCTGGGGGTCCCCTTGTTAAAGGGGGCTTCCAGATTCCGATAAGCCCCCTGCCCGCAGACCCCCACAACCACTGTTTTGAGGGACTACCCCAAAGCACCCTCCCAATGTTGAGGGCATGTGGCCTGGTATGGTTCAGGAGGGGGGGCGCTCTCTCCCCCCCCCCTCTTTTCCTGCAGCCTACCAGGTTGCGTGCTCGGATAAGGGTCTGGTATGGATTTTTAGGGGGACCCCACTCCATTTTTTTTTTATTTTGGCGCGGGGTTCTCCTTAAAACCCATACCAGACCTGAATGTTCTGGTATAGATTTTGAGGGGTACCCCACGCCATTTAAAAAAAAAAAATTGTCCGTGGTTCCCCTTAATGGTATAGGGAAAATAAATAGGGGCGAGTGGCGCTACCTATGCCGGGGTACCTATTATGGATATCTTAATCCGTGCTTGTGTATACAGAGTGGAAAAAAACACTCAACAAAGAATATAATATATTTTAAATGTGTCTAACAACCTGTGAAGATTGATCAACCGTGTTAATGTGTAGGTCAATAAAAACTCTTGTATATAATTAAAGTGTAACTAAACCATCCACATGTGCATGAGGTAGATTACAATACAATAGAATATCCCTCCTGTTGCATGGATAGGGATCTAATTGTAAAACCCCTCCTGCAAGTATTATAGTAGGTGAACTACAAGACCAGTGTTAAATGATATAAAAACATAAGTGCAAAATGGTGTCCACCATACAAATACGAATGAATAAAATAAATATAAAATGAAGTATGTCAAATATATCACATAAATCAAACAATCGGTGTTAAACCACACTCCCATCCGTAAACAAATTTAAACGGATAGGCGATATAAATACTGAACACAGTTCATCAAATGTTATAAAAAATTGAAAAATTAAGAAGATAAAAAATAAAAAATGTGAATCTCTAAAAAAATATAAATAACAGATAAAGTTCCAACATAAGCAAAAGTTCTTGTGTGTAGTGACCTTCGTGAGAAAAAACAGCTGTTATCCAGTGACTTGAGGTGCTCCCCCTCAAGGGTCCCCACTCACCAGCTCCCTACACCCCTGCAGGGGTAGTAGGCATGTAGTAAATGCTTAAAATAAATTTCGCGCAATATTAGAAAAGGTGATGTGAAATAAATCAAGGGTAGATACAAATAAAAATTGATAGTGGTATCTGTATTAGTAGATAGGATCAACAATCCCTGTGATGAAACATATATTATTACCACTATTAAACAGTGAAGTAATGGTGCTGTATTAAACGTGAAAACTTGCTGGTGTCTAAAAAATACCAAAAAGGTGATAAAATGCAAGTAAGTAAAAATAGCATAAATTATTCGTGAATGGATACTAGTGAGTAAAAAATCCTTAATTTAAAAGACCTTATAGCATAAATAATTAGTGTAAAGTGCAACCCATCAAAGAGGTCAATCCATTACACACAGGTAAATAGCAGCGGTGAACCATAATAAGGTGCAATCACAAATTATCAAAACGTGCCTTTAAAATAAAGTGGCAGCATTGTAGGATTAAAAAATAGTTCATAAAATCTTAGATAGATGGCGCTGTTGGCGAGGTAAAGGGTCCTTCTATTCAGATCTGTATATCTTCTAAAAGCTGGATAAATTAATCCTATAGTGGTGCCGTATAATACAGTCTCACAGGACTCTCACCTTAAAGTAGTGTAAAACAAGCTGTGGTCATATAGTCCTCAAAGTGCAGAAGCACTGTCAACGACCTTCTCCTCCTTGATGTTTAACTCTCCATATTTTCTCCTGTACTCCCTCCGCTCTGGTGCAGCTCAAATGGGGGGGGGAAGAATAAGGGAAGGGGAAAGAGAGAAGACAGGCTCCACTAGTGTATTATTGTTTCAAAAACCATGGGGATATTTATTTGGTCAATGCTCTTACATTTGTTAGTTAAAAACAGGCAAAAGTAAAATCGAACGAGAAGTCTGGCGTTCTCAGCGCCCTCTCACTTGTGTTTGACAGCTGTGTGCCGCCGCCAATCCCTACGCGTTACGACACGTCACGTGTCTTCATCTGGGGACAGATGAATGTATAGAAGATATACAGATCTGAATAGAAGGACCCTTTACCTCGCCAACAGCGCCATCTATCTAAGATTTTATGAACTATTTTTTAATCCTACAATGCTGCCACTTTATTTTAAAGGCACTTTTTGATAATTTGTGATTGCACCTTATTATGGTTCACCGCTGCTATTTACCTGTGTGTAATGGATTGACCTCTTTGATGGGTTGCACTTTACACTAATTATTTATGCTATAAGGTCTTTTAAATTAAGGATTTTTTACTCACTAGTATCCATTCACGAATATATTATGCTATTTTTACTTGCTTGCATTTTATCACCTTTTTGGTATTTTTTAGACACCAGCAAGTTTTCACGTTTAATACAGCACCATTACTTCACTGTTTAATAGTGGTAATAATATATGTTCCATCACAGGGATTGTTGATCCTATCTACTAATACAGATACCACTATCAATTTTTATTTGTATCTACCCTTGATTTATTTCACATCACCTTTTCTAATATTGCGCGAAATTTATTTTAAGCATTTATCTATCAAGTGGTTATGTGAGCACTTTAATTTTGCTGCAATATTCACATTTATTAATCTACACCATTTAGTATTAATATAATTTTGTCTTCCACATCTACCAGCGCGAAGGAATTTTTTATTAATTATTAGTAGGCATGTAGTACCAGGCACTATATTGGCGTCTTGGGTTCCAGTGGTGTTGTCCCTGGGTGCTTCCGTTCCAGATATGCTGTACCCGTCATTGGTCTAAGCCGTCCTTTTTCATCAGCTGAGGTAGCTCATCTGCCATTTCCATCCCAGTTAATTGCCTGATTGCCTGTTATAGGGAGCACATGCCCCGCAATAAGATCGCATTTAAGAAGGTCAGTTGCATATATTCAGAGACAATCTCCTCACTTGGCTGTTCCTGCTCATACAGCACTGGGGTTACTGGCTCCTCCTTATGTGTTTTTCCACTAGTGGCTTCCTGCGACCTGAAGGGCCTGGTATGGAATTTAGGGGGACCCCCCACGTCATTTTTTTAATTTTAATTTTGGTTCGGGGTTCCCCTGTGGGGAATTCCCATGCCGTTTTTATCAATGAACTTTTATGTGTATTGTCGGACCGGCAATTCATTAATAGCAGCGAGTAGTTTTAAATGACTTTTTTTCCTTTGAAATGTCATTTTGCTGTCAGACTGTTCTAAACACGGGAAACATGCGCCCCTTTACAGGCATACTCTAGACACCCCCCCTGGTACAAAATTTAAAGGAATATTACACTTTTATTGCTTCACTTTAAGCATTATTAAAATCACTGCTCCCGAAAAAACAGCCGTTTTTAAAACTTTTTTTTGCATTGATCCATGTTCCCTGGGGCAGGACCCAGGTCCCCAAACACTTTTTATGACAATAACTTGCATATAAGCCTTTAAAATTAGCACTTTTGATTATTCATGTTCGCGTCCCATAGACTTTAACGGTGTTTGCGTGTTCGAACAAATTTTTTGCCTGTTCGCATGTTCTGGTGCGAACCGAACAGGGGGGTGTTCGGCTCATCCCTATGAGAGACCAGGATCACCGATTACACGCTCAGGTTGAGAGACGTGCCATTACTAGACTCCCCCTTCGCCGACTGCCATCAAGAGTGGGTACCTATAAATATTAACCACTTGCCACCTACCCGCAATGTACTGCAGGTGAGCGGCTGCTGTAGGCAAAGCAATGTGCCCCAGTTAATTTCAGAACTTAATGTAAATGCCAAAAACATTAAACTTACATTTACCTTCCATACTGAAATTTTATCCTTTTTAGATTTATCCATTTCTATTGTCAATGGTAGACCCGAGACCAGAACTTTTAAAAAGCCAACAGCTGCCAATACCTTACTTCTGGCCTCAAGCATTCACCCACCATCACTTGTTAGAGGAATCCCCATAGGTCAATTTCTCCGTATCCGGAGAAATTGCTCTGATGAAGTAACCTATAGGTCAGAAGCAGAAGACTTTTACAGAAGGTTTAGAAATAGGGGTTACTCCCATAAGACAATTAGACGGGCACGGAAAAGAGCATCATCTGCTAAAAGGGAAGGCCTTATTCAGCCAATAGAAGGTAGACCTCTGTCAGTTGATACCTCTCCTGTCTGTATCATAACTTGATACGACTCTCAGTGGAATGAGGTTAGGTTTTATTTTATTCTATTTTAAATAAACACTGTAATGTCTTGCATAGATCTGATGTTTTGTCACAATTTGTTGGTCCTCATCCTCTACTGGTATCTAGGAGAGCAAGAAATCTTCAAGACAACTTAGTCCACTCAGAATTTGTTCGGACAAATTGGTTATCCGACAGGTCCCGTCCACATGGCATGTTCCCTTGTGGACATTGCCATATTTGCCGGTTTGTCAAACATACGGCTAGCTTTACCAATGCTGATGCGCAAAAATTGTACTCCATAGGGCAGTTCATCAACTGCAGTACTTCAAGTGTGTTATACATCCTTGAGTGTCCCTGTAAAAAGCTTTATTTGGGAAAGACCAAGCGCCAGTTGCGCATCTGCATAGGTGAGCATCTTGCTAGCATTAGGAATCCCAAAAGCAATGACAAGTCTGAACACATAGTACTGAGCAGAGTGCCGTGCTGGTATCAGGATAGGAGTCTATGTACAGCACTTTGCCGGTCCCTCCCTCCATGATCTGCCTGCATTGCATAGATAGACACAGATAACCAGTGATGATGTCATTGGATCTAAAATAAGGCATTTTATTTACCCATTAATCATTTATATTTATTTTCATTCTCTCATTTAAATAATTTAATCTGATTCAATTCCTCAATTTTGCTGTGGATATCAAAACCTGTATTGCTAATAAAGTATGGATGCTTGTGTTAGGTGGTCTCTATAATTAGATCCACATATTGGCCATTTTGTTATTATACATGTGGGAATTAGCATCATGCAAGCAGCAAGCTATTTATGGGTTTTATAGGTTGCATTGCTACACTTCTAACCATTTTATGAACCACTAGAAAAGTTTTTCCTGGCGTGTCTCTTTTAGGGATGAGCTGAACGGACCCTTGTTCGGTTTGCACCAGAACTTTCGAACACCACTAAGGTTCGGACCAGTATAACAAACCCCATTAAAGTCAATGGGACCTGATTGTCAAAAATCAAAAGTGTCCATTTTGAAGGCTTATATTCAAGTAATTGGTCATACAATGGTTATAGGGGTCCAGATCCTGCCCTGGGGGACATGTATCAATAAAAAAAACGTTTGTGAAAAACGTAATTTTTAATGTGATTTTTTTTATTTTTAAAGTGAAAGCATAAAAATGGAAAATTCCTTCCAATATAGTGCCTGGGGGTCCCCTTAGCCTACCTGTAAAGTGGCAGATCTGTACCATGTCTATAATCTGCTGCAGCAATAATTGCATTTATAAAGCCAAAAAAAATGACATTTTCCCTGCAAGCTGCCTTTATTTTGCTCAGCAACAGCTGGGGAGCCAGTGTGTATGATGAGGCCACAATGTAGTGCACTGGGAACAAGATTATAGATTTTTTGGATACATTCTGGTGTCACTATGACTTTGGATAGAAGTAACAGGTGTGTAAAAATTAGACATGTGCACACTGAAATATTTTGTTTCGCAATTTTGTTTTCATCCGAAAAATACATTTATTTAGTTACTCCCAAAATTTGTTTTTATTTATTTTGTTTCGTTAAAAAATGCAATCGTCCAAAAATCCAAAATAATTAAGGTTGAATCTGTCATTGAAGGCTTATGGTGTCTGTCGAATGTTCTAAGAAGATTCGACGGAGCAGCTAAACTGTACGATGCCGCAATTTCCAGTCGAATGTTCCGCCTACAAGCTATAGTAGAATTATAATGTTGTATGACACTAGTAATAATTATATTTATTAATTATTATTACTAGTCAACCAACATTAGAATTCTTCTATAGCCTATGGGCGGAGCATTTGACCATAAATGTCCGCTCGCGGCGACTGCTTCGTCGAATCTTCATGTCGAATCTCTTCTCTCTATGTCAAATAATCTTTATAGAGTTTATAATCTAATAGAGTTAGGTTAGGCACATTCGACCTTTTTTGCTATTGTCTCTATAATGTCAAATCTTTTCTCTCTATGTCGAATAATCTTGGACTAATAGAGTTAGGTTAGGCCCCTTTCACACGGGACGGATCCGTGTTGATCCGCCCCGTGTTTATCCGCTGCTCAGCGGGGATCACTCCGTTTTCCCCAGCTGAGCAGGCAGATGACAGGGCGGGACCCGCACACTGTGCAGGGACCGCCCTGTCAGATCTCCGCTCTCCCCTATGGGGGATCGGAGGAACACGGACCGTCTGTCCGTGTTCATCCGATCCGCTCTGCAGACGGATAGAAAAATAGGATTTCTTCCGTCCGCAGAATCGGACGAGAGCAGAGCCGGACAACATCGGGTGTTAGCGGATGTACATCCGCTGACACCCACTATCCCATAGGGATGCATGTATGTCCGTATTTCATCCGAAAACGGATGGATATAATACGGACATACTGTCCGCATGTGTGAAAGGGGCCTTAGGCACATTCAACCTTTTTTGCTATTGTCTCTATAATGTTGAATCTTTTCTCTCTATATCAAATCTTTTCTCTCTGTGTAGAATAATCTTGGACTAATAGAGCTAAGGTTAGGCACATTCGACCACAGGTTTGATGGACACAGATCGCTATTGTCAGCGTCATGTCGAATTTCCTATCTATATCGAACTGTTGTCACAACGAAAATGAAAATAAAGCATTTGTTTATGTCGGATCTTTCGGTTTTCGGATTCTGCACATTCGTTATCGTTTATTAAAACAATAACGAAAATACCAGCAATTCGGACGAAAATGGAGGACGTGAATGCACATGTCTAGTAAAAATTGGTCTTTGGGTGTCGGTGGCGCCTTCCCACCATAACCCTATAGAGGTAATCTTGATGAACGCAAGAATTGGCCTTGCTGTAAAAAATTGCAATGATATGCAACTGTCAAACAGGTGCTAAAAAAATTGGTCTTTGGGTGTCGGTGGTGCCTTCTCACCATAACCCTATAGAGGTACTCTTGATGAAAGCAAGAATTGGCCTTGCTGTAAAAAATTGCTATGATATGCACCTGTCAAACAGGTGCTGAAAAATTGGTCTTTGGGTGTCGGTGGTGACTTCTCACTGTAACCCTATAGAGGTATTCTTGATGAAAGCAAGAATTGGCCTTGCTGTGAAAAATTGCAATGATATGCACCTGTTAACATGTGCAGAAAATTTACTCTTTGGGTGTCGGGGGGCAATTTCCCACCGTAACCCTATAGAGTTATGCCCCGTACACACGGTCAGATTTTCCGACGGAAAATGTGTGATAGGACCCTTTTGTCGGAAATTCTGACCGTGTGTAGGCTCCATCACACATTTTCCATCGGATTTTCCGACACACAAAGTTTGAGAGCAGGATATAAAATTTTCCGACAACAAAATCCGTTGTCGGAAATTCCGATCATGTGTACACAAATCCGACGGACAAAGTGCCACGCATGCTCAGAATAAATAAAGAGATGAAAGCTATTGTCCACTGCCCCGTTTATAGTCCCGACATACGTGTTTTACGTCACCGCGTTTAGAACGATCGGATTTTCCGTCAACTTTGTGTGACCGTGTGTATGCAAGACAAGTTTGAGACAACATCCGTCGGAAAAAATCCTAGGATTTTGTTGTCGGAATGTCCGAACAAAGTCCGACCGTGTGTACAGGGCATAACTCTTGATGAAAGCAAGAATTGGCCTTGCTGTAAAAAATTGCAATGATATGCACCTGTCAAACAGGTGCTGAAAATTGGTCTTTGGGTGTTAATTGTGCCCATAAAACCTAAACCAAAAACATTCTTCCAGATGAAATGATTGAACACCCTCAAAGCTAGGCAGCCTCAAAGTCCTGCAGAGATTGCAGAACCCAATTTATTCTTATAAAAGTCAAACGGTCCACAGAGTCTGTAGACAGACGCGTTCTATGATCGGTAATGAAACCTTCTGCAGCACTGAATGCCCGTTCTGAATGCACGTTGGATGCAGGGCATCCCAACAACTCATTAGCATACTGGGCAAGTTCTGGCCAGTGATCTATTCTCATGACCCAGCAAGTCAGTGGATCGTCAGCTGGAAAGCTCTCCATCTCTGTTTTGGCCCCAAGGTAATCGTCCACCATGTGATGCAGACGCTGCCGATGGGATGTGGAAGCTGACAGCCCTGGGTGGCGAGGACTAAAAAAGTTCCAAAATGCCTCACTTAGGCGGATGCCTTCTCTAATGCTCCTCTCTTGACCAACAGAAGACTCAAAACGACGTTTTCCACTACACTGTAACCTACTGCAGTCAGGAAAAACGTTCAATAAAATCCTCTTTAACGTGTCCTCAAGAGAGTTTATCTTCTGCACTCTCTGTGGGGACAGGATAAGTTCTGAGACCTTACCCTTATAACGGTGGTCAAGGAGGGTTGCCAACCAGTAATCATCCTTCTCCTTAATGCCACGTATTCTTGGGTCCTTTCGCAGGCTTTGAAGCATGAGGTTGCCCATGCGCCTAAAATTTGCCAAAGCTTGAGAAGCAGACTCCTTGGGGTCACTCAGGATGACAGCATCTGGAATTACTCCTCCCAGCCACGTACTACTTTCAAGGGTCCTGGGGTTGGAAAGCCATCGCTTACAGATTGATGCAAGTCTTCCTCTTCTTCAAAGCCTATGAAATTGCCAGAATCCTCCTCACCCTCCTCCCCTCTCTCCTCCTGTGTGTTCTGTGACCTTGAGAGGAAAGGAAGTCCTCCTCTTCCTCCTGCTGCTCTGCCTCCAGTGCCCTGTCCATAATGCCATGCAGAGTCTGCTCTGCCTGCTCTGTCTGTTGTGTTCCTGTGCAGGAACACAACAGGGATTGTGTCACTGATGCTTGCACTGTCACTGCTCACCATCCTTGTGGCCTCCTTAAATGGTGACAATACAGTGCATGCATCCTTAATGATCAGCCATTGGCATGGGGAAAAAAAGCAGAGGCGGCCTGAGCCTGTCGTTGCGCCGTCCTGGCACAGATACTCGTTGACAGCCCTCTTTATGTATGTATAGCCGTTGCAGCATTCCCAAATTTGAGTTCCACCTAGTGGGCATGTCACAAATCAAGCGGTTTATGGGCAGGTGGAATTCCCGCTGAATTTCAGCCAACTGAGCACTGGCTGTGTATGACCGCCTGAAATGGCTACAGACTCTTCTGTCCTGTTTTAGTACATCTTGCAACCCTGGGTACGTACTTAGGAAACGCTGCGCCACCAAATTGAGGATATGTGCCAGGCATGGCACATATGTCAACTTTCCCTGTCTAAGGGCGGACAGGAGGTTTGAGCCATTATCGGACACCACCATTCCAGCTGGCATGGTGTGAACCACCTCTGGGCCTGTTCCTGCAGAGCAGCTGCAAGAATCTCTGCTCTGGTGTGGTTCCTGTCCCCTAAACACACCAGCTGAAGCACTGCATGGCACCTTTTAGCCTGGCTCTGTGAATAGCCCTTTGAACGCTTAGGAGGTATCTGATGTTCATAGGACAATTCTGCAGAGGAGGGCATGGAGGTGGCGGAGGAGGAAGAAGGGAAAAACCCCTTAGGTCTGGCACCATCACCACCAGCTGTATGGAGACATGGGGGCACAACAAGCTGCAGCACCAAGCCCTGTCCTGCATCCTTTCGAGGTGCAAGCAGCGTTACCCAGTGTGCTGTAAACAAAATATATCATCCCTGCCCATGCTTGCTGGACCACGTGTCTGCAGTAAGGTGGATTTTACGGCTGACTGCCTTGCCCAAGGATGGCAGAACATTCCCTTCCATGTGATAGAGAGATGAAACGGCCTTACATTAAAAGTAGTAGCGACTGGGAACCTGCCATTGTGGTACAGCACATTGTGCGAATTCACGGAAGAGGGCAAAATCCAACAGGCTGAAAGGCAGAAGTTGGAGAGCCAACAGCTTTGACAAGCTTGCATTCAGATGCTGGGCATGTGGGTAGCAAGGGCTGTATTTTTTTTCCACTGCAGGAGATGGGGCAGAGAAATTTGCCAGCTACAGTCTATAGCTGGTAGTGTGCTGCTGGCAGATGTGCTGCTAGGACCTTGATCACCCTATGCTATACCATTATCCCTGTCAGTGGAGGCTGCTGAGAGGTAATGACTCGGTATCGCAGGGGCAGACTGAAGTGGGTAAGGAGGAGGAGGGACAGATTTGTGCCCCTTTTGTGTGGCTTTTAAGTGCTCTTGCCAAGGGGCTGAGTGGTTGGACATTAAATGACTTGTTAGGCATGTAGTACCCAAATGGTTGGTGTTTTTGCCAAGTTTGATGTGCCTGAGACACAGTTTGCAGATAGAAACAGTGCGATCTGCTGCAGATGTGCTGAAAAAGGCCCAGACAGCTGCGCTTTGGGGAGTGGGCCAGGAGATAGCTGTAGAATGTGATGTAATAGGGTGGCTGCTCTCTACTCTTTCTTGATGTCGGCCTCCTTGGGGTTGTGTCACCTCACTTTCAATTTCCTCCTCTGCTCTATCTGGCACCCAAGTCGCATCAGTGACCTCATCATAATCATCATCTCCATCTCCTCCATCTTCATCATTACCACTGGAGACAACTTGGCAATATGCTGCGGCTTGGGGAACATGAATGCCAATTTGTCTACCAGTGTTTCTCCCTCTCTCTAGGCTCATGTTCCTGTCATCCTCAACCTCAGAACCAACATCTGAATCCAGTAATGGCTGGGCATCATCAAGGAGTAGGTGGCTGACGCTGTGGTCAAATAACTAAACTGACTCCTCAATGGCTGATGTTGGGGCTATGGCAGGAATAGATGCCACTCTGGCAACTGCAGGGGACTGCACATTTGTCTCTACTTGCATGACAGAGGATGAGGAGGATGAGGAAGGTTTAGTAAGCCAGTCCACCACCTCCTCTGCATGCTGTGGCTGGATAGCACGGGAAAACTCACTAAACAGAGGAAATGATGCCCTGCCTGAGGACTGACCACCACGTCCACCTTTGCCTGTGGACACATTTGTTGCTGGCTCCCTTACAGTGTCAAGGGAACGTCTGCCTCTCCTTGTTGTCCTCTCAGACATTATTGGGAGGGAGGGGGCAGTGCTTATAAACAAATATAAAGAAGAAGTTGAAATCTGTAAGTCAATGCACTTTAATCAATGTAAACAGGTGTTTGGTGTACTATTATTTGAGTACTCACACTACACAGACACACTCCACGGATACACTATAATATACTGCAATATAATGCGCCAAACGTACAGTGATGCACAGAACTATATGACATTAAACTGGCAGTAACACACACAAAACTTTATGGAATTAAACTGGCAGTAACGCATACAAAACTATATGGCGTTAAACTGGCAGTAACGCACACAGAACTATATGATGTTAAACTGGCAATAACGCACACAGAACTATATGGCATTAAAATGGCAGTAATGCACGCAAAACTATATGGCGTCAAACTGGCAGTAACGCACACAGAACTATATGGCGTTAAACTGGCAGCAATGCACGCAAATCGATATGGCGTTAAAATGGCTGTAACGCACGCAAAACAATATGCCATTAAACTGGCAGTAACGCACACAGAACTATAAGGTGTTAAACTGGCAGTAACGCATGCAAAACAATATGGCGTTAAACTGGCAGTAACTCACACAAAACGATATGGTGTTAAACTGGCAGTAATGCACACAAAACTATATGGCGTTAAACTGGCAGTAACGCATGCAAAACTATATGGCGTTAAATTGGCAGTAATGAACACAGAACTATATGGCGTTAAACTAGCAGTAACGCACACAGAACTATATGGTGTTAAACTGGCAGCAACGCACACAAAACTATATGGCATTAAACTGGCAGTAACGCACACAGAACTATATGGTGTTAAACTGGCAGTAACGCACAAAACTATATGGTGTTAAACTGGCAGTAACGCACAAAACTATATGGCATTAAACTGGCAGTAACGCACGCAAAACGATATGGCGTTAAACTGGCAGTAACGCACACAAAACTATATGGCGTTAAACTGGCAGTAACGCACGCAAAACAATACGTGTTAAACTGGCAGTAACGCACACAAAAATAAATGGCGTTAAACTGGCAGTAACACAATCAAATAGACGGTGTTCAACCGTCACTACACTGGCACTAGCTATACACTAATGTCAGGATTACTGACACGGTCTCACTACACTACACTGAAACTATATGAGCTGTCCCTACTTCACACTAATTTATGTATGAATGACACGGTCTCACTACACTACAGTGAAACTATCTGAGCTGTCCCTACTCTAGCTGCACACTATGCAAAGCTGAAGGATGGTTCTCCTCACTACACTCACACTGTCCCTAGACTGACACTAAACTAATATTCTACACTGACAATTGAAGCAAAATAGCACAGTATAGCACAAGAACTAACTAAAAGCACTGAACAGAGCCCTGTTCTATCTCTCTCCACGCTGAAATCACACTGAAAATGGCTGCCATTGAAAGAATACTTTTATACTGTGGGGCGGGAATGAGCCATGACAGTGTCCAGTCATGACTCTGACAGTGCTCTGTGCCCTGATTGGCTGAAGCTTTCACTGCTTCAGTCAATCAGGGCTTGCAATGCACTGTTAAGTGCCGCAATGCATTGTGGTCGGTTCAGGGGCCGAACAAACGGTCAAACGACCCGTTTGTTCGGCTGTTCGCTGAAAAACCAAACAAAGAAAGTTCGGCCCTAACTTATGCTCTGGCCGAACTGTTCGCCCATCCCTAGTCTCTTTAAGACTGTGCTAAGTGATGGAGCCAATTAAAATGGGAGGTATCTAGTTTACTCTTTATAAATTCCAGTTCTGGACTCTCACAGTGCCCTGATGAAACTGAGTGAAATGCATTGGTGTTTCAATGTCATCTGACCCAGCCTCACATGCATCTGTATGGCTCCTTTCATCTCCCTCCCCACCTGATCAATTGATCAACTCTCAGCACGTACAGCCATCTGCTTTCATTGCACACACCAAGCTGTCTGAGCTTTGAAGATTGGAGAAGTGCTATAAGCAACTTATATACCTCCACATCCGCGTCAGCTCTCATGCTGATCCGCTGACCCAGCTGTCTGTGGAACTTTGAAAGAGACTTTACTGGTGGCCCACTACCTACATGAACAGATCTGTCAGTGAGGAAGGAGCATCAGCGCGGCCTTGGGTGAGCTTGTTCGAGGTACTGAGTTCCCGTTCTTTTCATCTTTATGCCCTGTACACACGGTCGGACATTGATCGGACATTCCGACAACAAGGTCGGAATTTCCGACAACAACGTCCTATCACACATTTTCCATCGGAAAATCCAACCGTGTGTACGGGGCATAACTGCACCGCTTCCACCGCCGAGTGGAAGTCCCCTCACCTTCACATACCAGGCTGTAACATCAACAGTTAGTCTCTTCTGCCTCTGTTCCTCTGTCAGCATTTGTACATGCTAGTTGATCTGATCCTTCATCTTCCATTAAGCGCCTGCAGGCATTTGTACAATCAACAAGCAGTCCACACAATATGAACGGATTGGTTCCCCTCATTGTTTTCATGGACTATTTTTGATGTGTCTAAACCATTAGTCTAGCTAGATTCATAAATGTTTCAACAAATCTTTGACCATCAGTGCTTTCAACTAAGTGCCTCATCCCTGCATACGGTTGACCGTTGGTTTGATAGTGGGTAATGCATGTGAGCCCGGGTTTTTTCTTTGTTTTTAACACTATTGACAATGTTGTCTTTAATGGTTTTTACTGTGGTGAGGTGAATGTTGTCTTTTTGTGAAAATTCTATTCATAAATATTTTCTATTTTTGTGACTATTACACTGCTGTGTGTTTCCCATTGGAGTTACTCTGTCTTGGTATATTTCTATATCCAAGTCCTCCCCTCCTTCTCAGTCTATTACTGAACTCCAAGATCCCCCACCCCTCAAAAGAGGTGAGTCAGTGAATTTTCACTTCACTTCTAATTTATGCAAGTGTTGATTTTCCCTGTTTTAACCCATTCATTTGCTATTAGGGGTACTTGGCAGGGGGGAGGAGCCAAAACCGCCAGCAAGGAACTCAAAAAGTAAAAGGCTCAGAATCAGAAACTTTATTGTGACTTTACAATAACAATCATAAAATGAAACACATTAAGATCCCTTTCACACCAAGGGCGTTTTGCAGGCGCTATAGCGTTAAAAATAGCGCCTGCAATCCGCCCTCAAACAGCTGCTCCTTGTCTCCAGTGTGAAAGCCCAAGGGCTTTCACACTGGAGCGGTGTGCTGGCAGGACTTCAGGAAAAGTCCTGCCAGCAGCTTCTTTGGAGCAGTGAAGGAGCGGTGTGTTTACCGCTCCTCCACCGCTGCTCCTCATTGAAATCAATGGGGCAGTGCTGTGATACCGCCGGCAAAACGACGCTATTGCGGCACATTGCGAGCGGTTTTAACCCTTTCTCGGCCACTAGGGGGAGTGAAAGCGCCCCACTAGCGGCCAAAATGCGCTGCAAATCCGACGGTAAAACGCCGCTAAAAATAGTGGCGTTTTACCACCGACACTATGGGCGGCTCGGTGTGAAAGGGGTCTAAAAAATTATTCCATGCCCAGCATAAAAACACAACCAAAAGTGAAGCGATACTTTTTTTCACTTCTCAATACATGTATTGCATTGCAATAGTCATTAACAATAGTAAAATGGAATTTAAATCTGTACTGAGTGGTAAATAACAATCACCTCCCGTGACAAATTAAATTGTGGCGCTATTCCCAACGCATCCAATTCACCCCCTACGGTGAAAAATAGAAAATCTAACCACCACCTTTTTATTGGTGTATATCTACATGTAGTGCAACTCAACTTACACAAAAATTACTAATTTTTGTAAAAATATGTGCAATAAATAAGTATCTTAGTGATACCCCCACATCATATTCAGTAAAAAAATACTAAATTATAAACACCATAATAACTGATACATATCGTGACTCAGTGCTAATATTACTCAGATGTTGCTATAAATAATTCCCTTGTGGTAAAAATTAATATACAGTCTATAAATGAGAGTGCAACAAATAGTGTCCGTGATAGTGATCAAAAACAGCATAAATTGTGCCACAGCAAGTCCTTCTGTTATAGGAATGTGAGTTCTTCTAATATACTCTTCCACCACACCTCAGTGTTCAGTGACCTCTCTCCCTATGGGCAGCCACTCACCAGCTCCTCATGCCTCCACTTTCGTATGAGGCTAAAAGGCATAGATGACTGTTGCTACTGGCAAGGGTTGAACCATGTCAAATCCAGGAGGCTCGTTCCATATAAAATGGTGTTATCCTTCTTACGGCCACGCCCCCAACATGTTTCGATACGCTTGTACCTCAATCATGGGATAGGCCGTTCTAGACATCCATCACTCCTTATATTCCCTCCTATCTCCAATCGAAATGAAGACGTCTTAGTGCGCGTGCGCACCTCTCTACCTAGAATCGAAAGTTGCCCGTCGAATAAAGACACCTTAGTGCGCGTGCACACATCTCTATTCAGCGTCTGCGCTCTACGAGTGTCCCCGTGGGCGCAAACCCCCGCTGATCTCCATAACACAAGCCACGGTGTAGCTGCATTAACTGGCACTGTGAGATCCCTACCATCCATCTCAATTTGTATATTTACATCCCGGAATGGTAGGCTATCGAACAGCGCTATTCCCCCTGACATGTCAATCGAAAAACGTATACTGTGCTTTCCACGCATTAAAGCGGTACACATATATAAAACCATTTATCAAACTTAACATCTCCATGTATAATAATCCCACTTATCAGCATATATGAGTTAAAACACACATGATGTGATATATTAAACATATTAAAATTAAAAATAAAAAAAATAAAAATATTTGAAAACCGTTTAACCTGGCTGTGGTGAGGAAATTGATAAACTTCAAAATAAAATATACTAAGTGTGTATAGAAAAACAGGAATGGCTGAACTAAATCCTTTAAAATCACCAACCTTAACCCTTAATAAAGGATGGAGATTAATTAATCCTAAAATCTCTAAAATTAACTGCTAATTGATCTGCAGCTATGATCATCAGTCAATTGATAACCACATTACTTATTTATAAAACATACAAGGTATATTAAAATCTATAAATAATCTAAAATATTATTCCACTCATAGCAGCATGAATGAATATGTGGAATAACGAACCATGTAGTCAATCTACCTACAGAATCTGTCTAAAAGTCATTTAAAAAACAGTTAAGGTCTAGCTCAATGTTGAGGCCTCTCGGAGTTAAACTCTTAAAGCGGAATATCCATTCCGTCTCTCTCCGTGATAGGTCCCTTAACCTGTTGGAACCCCTCCAGGACGGATGGACTACATCGATCCTGCAAAATTGCAACAGAGAAGGGTCTTGTTTGTGTTTGACCTTAAAGTGCATGGATACGCTGTGATACTTATATCCATTTTTTATGTTGGTGAGGTGTTCACTAATGCGGATCTTCAACTGCCTTTTGGTCCTCCCAACGTAATATAAGCCACAGGGACACCACATGAGGTATACCACATGTGTAGTGGTACACGTACTAAATTCATTAATATCAAACCTTTCCCCCTCCAGTTGGTAACTCTGGTAATGCCTCTATTGCTGACCCTCACTGTTTTGCAACAAACACATTTCCTACAGCAGAAAAAACCTTTAAAATTAAAAGATAAGGTTCTCGGTTTAAATGACTTTTAGACAGATTCTGTAGGTAGATTGACTACACGGTTCGTTATTCCACATATTCATTCATGCTGCTATGAGTGAAATAATATTTTACATTATTTATAGATTTTAATATACCTTGTATGTTTTATAAATAAGTAATGTGGTTATCAATTGACTGGTGATCATAGCTGCAGATCAATTAGCAGTTAATTTTAGAGATTTTAGGATTAATTAATCTCCATCCTTTATTAAGGGTTAAGGTTGGTGATTTTAAAGGATTTAGTTCAGCCATTCCTGTTTTTCTATACACACTTAGTATATTTTATTTTGAAGTTTATCAATTTACTCACCACAGCCAGGTTAAACGGTTTTCAATTTTTTTTTTTTTTTTTTTTTTTAATTTTAATATGTTTAATATATCACATCATGTGTGTTTTAACTCATATATGCTGATAAGTGGGATTATTATACATGGAGATGTTAAGTTTGATATATGGTTTTATATATGTGTACCGCTTTAATGTGTGGAAAGCACAGTATACGTTTTTCGATTGACATGTCAGGGGGAATAGCGCTGTTCGATAGCCTACCATTCCGGGATGTAAATATACAAATTGAGATGGATGGTAGGGATCTCACAGTGCCAGTTAATGTAGCTACACCGTGGCTTGTGTTATGGAGATCAGCGGGGGTTTGCGCCCACGGGGACACTCGTAGAGCGCAGACACTGAATAGAGATGTGCGCACGTGCACTAAGGTGTCTTTATTCGACGGGCAACTTTCGATTCTAGGTAGAGAGGTGCGCACGCGCACTAAGACGTCTTCATTTCGATTGGAGATAGGAGGGAATATAAGGAGTGATGGATATCTAGAACGGCCTATCCCATGATTAAGGTACAAGCGTATCGAAACATGTTGGGGGCGTGGCCGTAAGAAGGATAACACCACGTACTAGTGACAGGAAGAAGCTAGCTGCATGGTTAACCGAGAGGGGGAGATAGCTATACCCATCTATGAAGCAAGCGGTGAGAGGGTGAGAGATACTTTGAACGCTCGTAATTAGAGGGTCCGCCGTGACCGCATACCCCCTAGGAGGTTGATCTTAGCTGCTGTTTGATATTACATTGGACGGATTGCTGTGGAGTTTGCTGTGCTATTTTGTTTTATACACAATGTGAGTGGAACTGTTGAAGTGTATTTTGCAGTGTGAATCATTAAAGTGTTTTACGTTATTACACTATTGGGAGTTTTTTTCTAATTTTATATGGAACGAGCCTCCTGGATTTGACATGGTTCAACCCTTGCCAGTAGCAACAGTCATCTATGCCTTTTAGCCTCATACGAAAGTGGAGGCATGAGGAGCTGGTGAGTGGCTGCCCATAGGGAGAGAGGTCACTGAACACTGAGGTGTGGTGGAAGAGTATATTAGAAGAACTCACATTCCTATAACAGAAGGACTTGCTGTGGCACAATTTATGCTGTTTTTGATCACTATCACGGACACTATTTGTTGCACTCTCATTTATAGACTGTATATTAATTTTTACCACAAGGGAATTATTTATAGCAACATCTGAGTAATATTAGCACTGAGTCACGATATGTATCAGTTATTATGGTGTTTATAATTTAGTATTTTTTTACTGAATATGATGTGGGGGTATCACTAAGATACTTATTTATTGCACATATTTTTACAAAAATTAGTAATTTTTGTGTAAGTTGAGTTGCACTACATGTAGATATACACCAATAAAAAGGTGGTGGTTAGATTTTCTATTTTTCACCGTAGGGGGTGAATTGGATGCGTTGGGAATAGCGCCACAATTTAATTTGTCACGGGAGGTGATTGTTATTTACCACTCAGTACAGATTTAAATTCCATTTTACTATTGTCTTATTTGTTAAGTGGCAGCTATAGGTAGGTGGTGTTGACCGGATGTTTAATATCATCTAGGTGAACTATCCAAGGCGCAGTGGGGGTTGACCTAGTATAGGGTGGATTTTATCTAGGAATAACCGCACATTTATAATAGTCATTAACAGGCATAACTGATATGAATAATGCATTGATAACTAAAATAAACACAATATTAAAAGAAAAATTAAGCTTACCCCATCAGATTGTTGTTGCAAGGCCAGAGCAGCTGAGAGAATTTATTGTAGTAGGAAGGATGAAGGCATACAGGTATCTTCTGTTTCACAAGTCAAATCTTCAAAGGCGAGATGCTTTCTTGCTGCCAAATTGGGTGTACTACAAGTAGAAATCGGAGTAGGAGCAGGACTTGATGGTGATGTCAGAGCTAGAAATGGACTGTCAGGCATACAGGTATCTTCTGTTTCAAACTTTTAGAATCACTTTAAATTGTACAATTTCGGTAGAATATTTTTTCAAACTCTTTTTGTGTTTTAAAAATACTGCAGTGAAGAAAATAATCTGTTGGGTCTCTCCAAGTTGCATTGTGTGAACTTTATTTATTCATTCTGAGATAATTTTTGAAGGTTGACCTTGTTGTGTTTGAAAAGCTTTGCAGTGAGCAAATCTTTAGTTCTGTCTACTTTCAATTATAAAAGTGTCATTCATACAGTTACTGGTATAATGTGTTGAATTGTAGGACATCAGTGGACAGTTGTTGCATGCTGACATTTTGTGTGTTCAAAGTGTCGCAGTGAGCAAAATAATTTATTATCTTTTTATAAAAAAGAATTACAGTTTCATTTTCTACAATTACTGGTGTCACATTGTGTTGAATTGTGTAACATATCCAAACTATTGTAGTAGACGGACTTGTTTTTTTTTTTTGAAATGTTGCAGTAAGCCAAATACTGTATATTGCTGAGGCTCCATACAAATCTACTCTTAACCACTTATCCACTGGGCACTTAAACCCCCTTCTTAACCAGACCAATTTTCAGCTTTCGGTGCTCTCACATTTTGAATGACAATTACTCAGTCATGCAATACTGAACACATATGAAATTTTTGTCCTTTTTTCACACGAATAGAGCTTTCTTTTGGTGGTATTTAATCACCGCTGGGTTTTTTTATTTTTTGTGCTATAAAAGAAAAGACTGAAAATTCTTTTTAAAAAATGCATTTTCTTCGTTTCTGTTATACAATTTTGCAAATTAGTAGTTTTTCTTCATAAATTTTGGCCAAAATTTATACTGCTACATATCTTTAGTAAAAATCTATGCTTGGTAGAAGCACCCTCTACCCATGGGGTATCTGAGGTATATAAATTGCTAATACATCCGCATGAGGGTTTTGTCCCAGGATTCCTTAAGAAATGGGAAAGAGAGTTGGACATCATACTATCCGAAGAGCAAACGGGCCGGGCCGGCCGTACCATGGGACCCGATGGAGCCATGGTTCCAGGCGGCACATTCGGGGGGGCGGGAAAATTGCCGCCCACTAGCCAGCCTGTTCCACCCGCTCCGCTGCGGATCCCACTGTGAGGATCCACATGTGCCAGGTGACGTGGCAATCGACAATCCGGTACGTGTGGCAGGTGACGTGGCAAGCATCAATCCGGTACATGTGGCAGGTGACGTGGCAAGCAACAATCCGGTACATGTGGCAGGTGACGTGGCAAGCAAAAATCCAGTACGTGTGGCAGGTGACGTGGCAAGCAAAAATCCAGTACGTGCGGCAAGTGACAATCCGCAATGTGTGGCAGGTGGAGTCGTGGCAAGTGACAATCCCCAATGTGTGGCAGGTGGAGTTGTGGCAAGTGACAATCTGCAATGTGTGGCAGGTGGCGTCGTGGCAATCCGCAATGTGTGGCAGGTGGCATCGTGGCAAATGAAATCCGCAATGTGTGGCAGCTGGCGTTGTGGCAATCCACAATGTGTGGCGGGTGGCGTCGTGGCAAGTGACAATCCGCAATGTGTGGCAGGTGGAATTGTGGCAAGTGACAATCTGCAATGTGTGGCAGGTGGCAATCCGCAATGTGTGGCGGGTGGCGTCGTGGCAAGTGACAATCCGCATCTGAAGGCAGGTGATGTTGGCAAGTGACACGCTCAGGGCTTCCACTGATTCTGCATTATGGTGCGTTGAACTATTTTATTTTATATATCAATGTAATAATAGAAATATTACACTTCAATCATTTTTTTGCGATTCGGCACTGCAACGCTTTAACTGACAATTGCGCGGACGTGCGACGTTGCACCCAAACAAAATTTATGTCTTTTTTCCCACAGATAGAGCTTTCTTTTGGTGGTATTTGATCACATCAGTGGTTTGTATTTTTTACAGGTCCTCTTTATACTCCTTTGCATGTATAGAGCCATGACAGGTCCACTTTAGTTACCATGATATAAAATAATGGATGTGGGGACATTTTGGTGGGCGTGATTTTTTTTTTGGGGGGGGGCAGCATTTCATTCTTGGTACCAGGCTGCACAATGTCTTGGGCCGGCACTGGCAACAGGGACATATTCTATACTTTGCCCATTATTCCTCAGTGGCTAGTAAATATCAAGAGTTGTTTTACAAGATCCTCACACGTTGGTATAAAGTTCCAACACTGCTGCAGAGAATCTATCTGGAAAGGAGGAATATCTGCTGGCGCTGTGGAGAGGCAAAGGGTACTATGCTTTATATATTCTGGTTTTGTCAGAAACTGGAGGAATTTTGGTCTAAAGTGCGAGACATCATAAGTCAGCTTACTGACCATGATCTGGGATCAGATCCTGACAGATATTTTCTTCATCTCTCAGACTTTTCAAAGCATAAATATAGAAACTCAATGACCGTTCATCTTCTGAATGCAGCTAAGGCATGTGTTCCAGCCCTTTGGAAGCAGGAATCGCCTCCTCAATTTCGCAGTGGCTCAAAAAAATAGCTGACATACAGTCAGGTCCATAAATATTGGGACATCAACACAATTCTAATAGTTTTGGCTCTATACACCACCACAATAGATTTAAAATGGAACAAATCAAGTGAACAGTGTAGGAATTACAACAGTTTTTATATGTGCCTCCCACTTTTTAAGGGACCAAAAGTAATGGGACAGATTAACAATCATCCATCAAACTTTCACTTTTTAATTCTTGGTTGCAAATACTTTGCAGTCAATTACAGCCTGAAGTCTGGAATGCATAGACATCCCCAGATGCTGGGTTTCATCCCTGGTGATGTTCTGCCAGGCCTCTACTGCAACTTTCTTCAGTTCCTGCTTGTTCTTGGGGCATTTTCCCTTCAGGTTTGTTTTCAGCAAGTGAAATGCATGCTCAATCGGATTCAGGTCAGGTGATTGACTTGGCCATTGCATAACATTCCACTTCTTTCCCTTAAAAGACTCTTTGGTTGCTTTCACAGTATGCTTCGGGTCATTGTCCATCTGCACTGTGAAGCGCCGTCCAATGAGTTCTGAAGCATTTTGCTGAATATGAGCATATAATATTGCCCGAAACACTTCAAAATTCATCCTGCTGCTTTTGTCAGCAGTCACATCATCAATAAATACAACAGAACCAGTTCCATTGGCAGCCATACATGCCCACCCCATGACACTACCACCACCATGCTTCACTTATGAGGTAGTATGCTTTGGATCATGAGCAGTTCCTTTCCTTCTCCATACTCTTCTCTTCCCATCACTCTGGTACAAGTTGATCTTGGTCTCATCTGTCCATAGGATGTTGTTCCAGAACTGTAAAGGCTTTTTTAGATGTTGTTTGGCAGACTCTAATCTGGCCTTCCTGGTTTGAGGCTCACCAATGGTTTACATCTTGTGGTGAACCCTCTGTATTCACTCTGGTTAAGTCTTCTCTTGATTGCTGACTTTGACACATATACACCTACCTCCTGGAGAGTGTTCTTGATCTGGCCAACTATTGTGAATGGTGTTTTCTTCACCAAGGAAAGAATTCTTCGGTCATCCACCGCAGTTGTTTTCCGTGGTCTTCCGGGTATTTTGGTGTTGCAGAGCTCACCGGTGCGTTCTTTCTTTTTAAGGATGTTCCAAACAGTTGATTTTTGCTATCTCTGTGATGGGTTTGTTTTGTTTTTTGTTTTTTTTCAGCCTAATGATGACATGCTTCACTGATAGTGACAGCTTTTTGGATCTCATATTGATAGTTGACAGCAACAGATTCCAAATGCAAATAGCACACTTGAAATGAACTCTGGACCTTGTATCTGCTCCTTATAAATGGGATAATGAGGGAATAACACACAGCTGGCCATGGAACAGCTGAACAGCCAATTGTCCCATTACTTTTGGTCCCTTAAAAAGTGGGAGGCACATATACAAACTGAATTAAAGCTGAAAGTCTGCAGTTAAAGCACATCTTGTTTGTTTCATTTCAAATCCATTGTGGTGGTGTATAGAGCCAAAAAGATTAGAATTGTGTTGATGTCCTAATATTTATGGACCTGACTGTATATGCCATGGAAAAAGATATCGCAATCATGCAAGGCAAAGAGGAGAAATTTAATAAAAAATTAACACAATGGTCCCTCTTTGTCTGCTCCAGAGAATATGGCTGTGCTCTAGCGGAGGGGGAATAGAGGTATTTTTTTTGTTTCTTTTTCTTTGTTTGTTTTGTTTTGTTGTATAGTCAGAGCGGCAGAGGTCGAAGAGTATACCATCATTAGAATTATAATATAAGGAAAATTATTTTT
Organism: Aquarana catesbeiana; assembly: GCF_042186555.1. NCBI lineage: Eukaryota > Metazoa > Chordata > Amphibia > Anura > Ranidae > Aquarana > Aquarana catesbeiana. The sequence continues at coordinate 140,407,489 of NC_133335.1, read as the reverse complement.
AAGATTTTGTATATCTCCCGAAAATAGAATTGAACTGTAGTATGCTATACTTTGTGGTATGCACGTAATTGTACTATGTTTGTTTGTTTGTATAAAAATTGTTTAAAATAAAATATAGAATTAAAAAAAAAAAAAAAATTGCCATATTAGCAGGTTATTTCTAGGGATGAGCTTTATGTTCGAGTCGAACATGAGTTCAACTCGAACATTGGCTGTTCACCCGTTCGTCAAAACCGAACATTATGGGGTGTTCGCGCCAAATTCGAGCGCCGCGTAATGCCCCATAATGCACTGCAGGAGCACAGTGCATTGCTGTGTGATGATTGGCCAAAGCATGCACCATGACCTGCATGCTTTGGCCAAACCCAGCGCCCTCAGCTAAGAGAGCCATAATTGGCCATAATTGGCCAACGGCAGGGTGCCTTTGGCCAATCATGGCTCAAAGGGACTAAGTCCACGCCCCACACTATATAAGGCTGCCTGCACATCCGCCCTGTGTAGTGTGCTGTTGGCGTGGACGGAGAGAGAGTGTCATTTAGATTTGTGATTTGAGCAGGCAGGCAGGCAGGCAGGTTATTCAGTTAGCTGCAGTGTATTTAATATATATATATATATATATATATATATATATATATATATATATATATATATATATATATATATATACACACACACATATCCACTGCATCCAGTGTAGCCAAGTCTATATATCTGACTGCAAGCCATTCCTGGTGTACACAGCACCCATAGTGCACCCATAGTGCAGTTGCTACTACCTTTCTGGTGGTGTACACAATACCGTACACCCATAGTTGTTATTACACTTCTGTTGGTGTACACAGTACCATGCACCCATAGTGCAGTTGCTACTACTTTTCTGGTGGTGTACTCAGTACACAATACATACAGTGCACCCATAGTTGCTATTAGACTTCTGGTGGTGTACACAGTACCGTGCACCCCTATTGCAGTTGCTACTTCTTTTCTGGTGGTGTACACAGTACACAATACATACAGTGCACCCACAGTTGCTATTAGACTTCTGGTGGTGTACACAATACCGTTCACCCCTAGTGCAGTTGCTACTACTTTTCTGGTGGTGTACACAGTACACAATACATACAGTACACCCATAGTTGTTATTACACTTCTGTTGGTGTACACAGTACCGTGCAATCTTAGTGCAGTTGCTACTACTTTTCTGGTGGTGCACACTGTACACAATACATGCAGTGCACCCATAGTTGCTATTAGACTTCTGGTAAGGTACACAATACCGTTCACCTCTAGTGCAGTTGCTACTACTTTTCTAGTGGTGTACACGATACATACAGTGCACCCATAGTTGTTGTTACACTTCTGTTCCTGTACACAGTACCGTTCACAGTACTGTGCACCCCTAGTGCAGTTGCTACTACTTTTCTGGTGGTGTACACAGTACATACAGTGCACCCCCAGTTGCTATTAGACTTCTGGTGGCGTACACAATACTGTTCACCCCTAGTGCAGTTGCTACTACTTTTCTGGTGGTGTACACAGTACACAATACATACAGTGCACCCATAGTTACTATTAGACTTCTGGTGGTGTACACAATACCGTTCAACCCTAGTGCAGTTGCTACTACTTTTCTGGTGGTGTACACAGTACACAATACATACAGTGCACCCATAGTTGCTATTAGACTTCTGGTGGTGTACACAATACCGTGCACCTCTATTGCAGTTGCTACTACTTTTCTGGTGGTGTACACAGTACACAATACATACAGTGCACCTATAGTTGCTATTAGACTTCTGGCGGTGTACACAATACTGTTCACCCCTAGTGCAGTTGCTACTACTTTTCTGGTGGTGTACACAATACCGTTCACCCCTAGTGCAGTTGCTACCACTTTTCTGGTGGTGTACACAAGACATACAGTGCACCCATAGTTGCTATTAGACTTCTGGTGGTGTACACAATACGTGCACCCATAGTGCAGTTTCTGGGTGTGTACACAGTACACAATACTAGGGATGAGCTTCGAGTTCGAGTCGAACTCATGTTCGACTCGAACATTGGCTGTTCGCAAGTTCGCTGAACAGCGAACAATTTGGGGTGTTGGTGGCAAATTCGAATGCCGCGGAACACCCTTTAAGAGTCTATGGGAGAAATCAAAAGTGCTAATTTTAAAGGCTTATATGCAAGTTATTGTCATAAAAAGTGTTTGGGGACCTGGGTCCTGCCCCAGGGGACATGGATCAATGCAAAAAAAAGTTTTAAAAACGGCAGTTTTTTCAGGAGCAGTGATTTTATGCCTGTAAAGGGGCGCATGTTTCCCGTGTTTAGAACAGTCTGACAGCAAAATGACATTTCGAAGGAAAAAAGCCATTTAAAACTACTCGTGGCTATTGCATTGCCGGTCCGACAATACACATAGAAGTTCATTGATAAAAACGGCATGGGAATTCCCCACAGGGGAACCCCGAACCAAAATTTAAAAAAAAAAATGACGTGGGGGTCCCCCTACATTCCATACCAGGCCCTTCAGGTCTGGTATGGATATTAAGGGGAACCCCTGCCAAAATTGAAAAAAAAATGACGTGGGGGTCCCCCTAAATTCCATACCAGGCCCTTCAGGTCTGGTATGGATTTTAAGGGGAACCCCGCGCCAAAAAAAAAAAAACGGCGTGGGGGTCCCCCCAAAAATCCATAACAGACCCTTATCCGAGCATGCAACCTGGCAGGCCGCAGGAAAAGAGGGGGGGTGAGAGAGCGCCCCCCTCTCCTGAACCATACCAGGCCACATGCCCTTAATATTGGGAGGGTGCTTTGGGGGTAGCCCCCCAAAACACCTTGTCCCCATGTTGATGAGGACAAGGGCCTCATCCCCACAACCCTGGCCAGTGGTTGTGGGGGTCTGCGGGCGGGGGGCTTATCGGAATCTGGAAGCCCCCTTTAACAAGGGGACCCCCAGATCCCAGCCCCCCCTGTGTGAAATGGTAAGGGGGTACAAAAGTAACCCTACCATTTCACTAAAAAACTGTCAAAAATGTTAAAAATGACAAGAGACAGTTTTTGACAATTCCTTTATTTAAATGCTTCTTCTTTCTTCTATCTTCCTTCATCTTCTTTTTTTTCTTCTGGTTCTTCTGGCTCTTCTGGTTCTTCCTCCGGTGTTCTCGTCCAGCATCTCCTCCGCGGTGTCTTCTATCTTCTTCTCCTCGGGCCGCTCCGCACCCATGGCATGGGGGGAGGCTCCCGCTCTTCTCTTCATCTTCTTCTCTTCTTCATCTTCTTCTTCATCTTCTTCTTTTCTTCTCTTCTTCTCTTCTTCATCTTCTTCTCCGGGCCGCTCCGCATCCATGCTGGCATGGAGGGAGGCTCCCGCTGTGTGATGGCATCTCCTCTTCTGACGGTTCTTAAATAACGGGGGCGGGGCCACCCGGTGACCCCGCCCCCTCTGACGCACGGGACATGACGGGACTTCCCTGTGGCATTCCCGTGACGTCACAGGGAAGTCCCGTCAAGTCACCGTGTGTCAGAGGGGGGCGGGGTCACCGGGTGGCCCCGCCCCCCGTTATTTAAGAACCGTCAGAAGAGGAGACGTGTCACACAGCGGGAGCCTCCCTCCATGCCAGCATGGATGCGGAGCGGCCCGGAGAAGAAGATGAAGAAGAGAAGAAGAAAAGAAGAAGATGAAGAAGAAGATGAAGAAGAGAAGAAGATGAAGAGAAGAGCGGGAGCCTCCCCCCCATGCCATGGGTGCAGAGCAGCCCGAGGAGAAGAAGATAGAAGACGCCGTGGAGGAGATGCTGGACGAGAACGCCGGAGGAAGAACCAGAAGAGCCAGAAGAACCAGAAGAAGAAGAAGAAGATGAAGGAAGATAGAAGAAAGAAGAAGCATTTAAATAAAGGAATTGTCAAAAACTGTCTCTTGTCATTTTTAACATTTTTGACAGTTTTTTAGTGAAATGGTAGGGGTAAAGTACCCTTACCATTTCACACGGGGTATGCGGGATCTGGGGGTCTCCTTGTTAAAGGGGGCTTCCAGATTCTGATAAGTCCCCCACCCGCAGACCCCCACAACCACCGGCCAGGGTTGTGGGGATGAGGACCTTGTCCTCATCAACATGGGGACAAGGTGTTTTGGGGGCTACCCCAAAGCACCCTCCCAATGTTGAGGGCATGTGGCCTGGTACGGTTCAGGAGGGGGGGGTGCTCTCTCGTCCCCCCCTCTTTTCCTGCGGCATGCCAGGTTGCGTGCTCGGATAAGGGTCTGGTATGGATTTTTGGGGGGACCCCACGCCGTTTTTTTTTTTTGGCGCGGGGTTCCCCTTAAAATCCATACCAGACCTGAAGGGTCTGGTATGGAATTTAGGGGGACCCCCACGTCATTTTTTTTTTAATTTTGGCCGGGGTTCCCCTTAATATCCATACCAGACCTGAAGGGCCTGGTATCGAATTTAGGGGGACCCCAATGTCATTTTTTTTTTTAATTTTGGTTCGGGGTTCCCCTGTGGGGAATTCCCATGCCGTTTTTATCAATGAACTTCTATGTGTATTGTCGGACCGGCAATGCAATAGCCGCGAGTAGTTTTAAATGGCTTTTTTCCTTCAAAATGTCATTTTGCTGTCAGACTGTTCTAAACACAGGAAACATGCGCCCCTTTACAGGCATACTATAGACACCCCCCAGCTACGAAATTTAAAGGGATTACACTTTTATTGTTTGACTTTAAGCATTATTAAAATCACTGCTCCTGAAAAAACGGCATTGATCCATGTCCCCTGGGGCAGGACCCAGGTCCCCAAACACTTTTTATGACAATAACTTGCATATAAGCCTTTAAAATTAACACTTTTGATTATTCATGTTCGTGTCCCATAGACTTTAACGGTGTTCGCATGTTCGAACAAACTTTTTTCCTGTTCGCATGTTCTGGTGCGAACCGAACAGGGGGGGTGTTCGGCTCATCCCTACACAATACATACAGTGCACCCATAGTTGTTATTACACTTCTGTTGGTGTACACAGTACTGTGCACCCATAGTACAGTTGCTACTACTTTTCTGGTGGTGTACACAGTACACAATACATACAGTACACTCATAGTTGTTATTACACTTCTATTGGTGTACACAGTACCATGCACCCATAGTGCAGTTGCTACTACTTTTCTGGTGGTGTACACAGTACACAATACATACAGTGCACCCATAGCTGCTATTAGACTTCTGGTGAGGTACACAATACTGTTCACCCCAGTGCAGTTGCTACTACTTTTCTGGTGGTGTACATGATACATACAATGCACCCATAGTTGTTATTACACTTGTGTTGGTGTACACAGTACCGTGCACCCCTAGTGCAGTTGCTACTACTTTTCTGGTGGTGTACACAGTACATACAGTGCACCCCCAGTTGCTATTACACTTCTGGTGGCATACACAATACCGTTCACCCCTAGTGCAGTTGCTACTACTTTTCTGGTGGTGTACACAGTACACAATACATACAGTGCACTCATAGTTGTTATTACACTTCTGTTGGTGTACACAGTACCATGCACCCATGGTACATGTACACAGTACTGTGCACCTATAGTGCCATTGCTGCTACTTTTCTGGTGGTGTACACAGTGCACAATACATACAGTACACTCATAGTTGTTATTACACTTCTGTTGGTGTACACAGTACCATGCACCCATAGTGCAGTTGCTACTACTTTTCTGGTGGTGTACACAGTACACAATACATACAGTGCACCCATAGTTGCTATTAGACTTCTGGTGGTGTACACAGTACCGTGCACCTCTATTGCAGTTGCTACTACTTTTCTGGTGGTGTACACAGTACACAATACATACAGTGCACCTATAGTTGCTATTAGACTTCTGGCGGTGTACACAATACTGTTCACCCCTAGTGCAGTTGCTACTACTTTTCTGGTGGTGTACACAATACATACAGTGCACCCATAGTTGTTATTACACTTCTGTTGGTGTACACAGTACCGTGCACCCCTAGTGCAGTTGCTACTACTTTTTCTGGTGGTGTACACAGTACACAATACATACATAGTTACATAGTTACATAGTTACATAGTTACATAGTAGGTGAGGTTGAAAAAAGACACAAGTCCATCAAGTCCAACCTATGTGTGTGATTATGTGTCAGTATTACATTACATATCCCTGTATATTGCATTCATTCAGGTGATTATCTAATAGTTTCTTAAAGCTATCAATGCTCCCCGCTGAGACCACCGCCTGTGGAAGGGAATTCCACATCCTTGCCGCTCTTACAGTAAAGAACCCTCTACGTAGTTTAAGGTTAAACCTCTTTTCTTCTAATTGTAATGAGTGGCCACGAGTCTTATTAAACTCTCTTCTGCGAAAAAGTTTTATCCCTATTGTGGGGTCACCAGTACAGTATTTGTAAATTGAAATCATATCCCCTCTCAAGCGTCTCTTCTCCAGAGAGAATAAGTTCAGTGCTCGCAACCTTTCCTCATAACTAAGATCCTCCAGACCCTTTATTAGCTTTGTTGCCCTTCTTTGTACTCGCTCCATTTCCAGTACGTCCCTCCTGAGGACTGGTGCCCAGAACTGGACAGCATACTCCAGGTGCGGGCGGACCAGAGTCTAGTAGAGCGGGAGAATTATCGTTTTATCTCTGCAGTTGATCCCCCTTTTAATGCATGCCAATATTCTGTTTGCTTTATTAGCAGCAGCTTGGCATTGCATGCCATTGCTGAGCCTATCATCCACTAGGACCCCCAGGTCCTTTTCCATCCTAGATTCCCCCAGAGGTTCTCCCCCCAGTGTATAGATTGCATTCATATTTTTGCCACCCAAATGCATTATTTTACATTTTTCTACATTGAACCTCATTTGCCATGTAGTCGCCCACCCCATTAATTTGTTCAGGTCTTTTTGCAAGATTTCCACATCCTGCGGAGAAGTTATTGCCCTGCTTAGCTTAGTATCGTCTGCAAATACAGAGATTGAACTGTTTATCCCATCCTCCAGGTCGTTTATGAACAAATTAAATAGGATTGGTCCCAGCACAGAACCCTGGGGAACCCCACTACCCACCCCTGACCATTCTGAGTACTCCCCATTTATCACCACCCTCTGAACACGCCCTTGTAGCCAGTTTTCAATCCATGTACTCACCCTATGGTCCATGCCAATGCACCTTATTTTGTACAGTAAACGTTTATGGGGAACTGTGTCAAATGCTTTTGCAAAATCCAGATACACCACGTCTACGGGCCTTCCTTTATCTAGATGGCAACTCACCTCCTCATAGAAGGTTAATAGATTGGTTTGGCAAGAACGATTCTTCATGAATCCATGCTGATTTCTGCTAATGATATCATTCTTATTACTAAAATCTTGTATATAGTCCCTTATCATCCCCTCCAAGAGTTTACATACTATTGATGTTAGGCTAACTGGTCTGTAATTCCCAGGGATGTTTTTTGGGCCCTTTTTAAATATTGGTGCTACATTGGCTTTTCTCCAATCAGCTGGTACCATTCCAGTCAATAGACTGTCTGTAAAAATTAGGAACAATGGTCTGGCAATCACCTGACTGAGTTCCCTAAGTACCCTCGGATGCAAGCCATCTGGTCCCGGTGATTTATTAATGTTAAGTTTCTCAAGTCTAATTTTAATTCCGTCCTCTGTTAACCATGTAGGTGCTTCCTGTGTTGTGTCATGAGGATAAACACTGCAGTTTTGGTTACTGAAGCCCCCCGATTCACTCGTGAAGACTGAGGAGAAGAATAAATTCAATACCTTTGCCATCTCCCCATCCTTTGTAACCAGATGTCCTTCCTCATTCTTTATGGGGCCAATATGGTCTGTCCTCCCTTTTTTACTGTTTACATACTTTTTACTGTTTACATACTTTTTTTTACTGTTTACATACAGTACATCCATAATTGCTATTAGACTTCTGGTGGTGTACACAATACCTTTCACCCCTAGTGCAGTTGCTACTACTTTTCTGGTGGTGTACACAATACATACAGCGCACCCATAGTTGTTATTACACTTCTGTTGGTGTACACAGTACCGTGCACCCATAGTGCAGTTTCTACTACTTTTCTGGTGGTGTACACAGTACACAATACATACAGTACACCCATAGTTGTTATTACACTTCTGTTGGAGTACACAGTACTGTGCACCCATAGTGCAGTTGCTACTACTTTTCTGGTGGTGTACACAGTACACAATACATACAGTACACCCATAGTTGTTATTACACTTCTGTTGGTGTACACAGTACCATGAACCCATAGTGCAGTTGCTACTACTTTTCTGGTGGTGTACACAGTACACAATACATACAGTGCACCAATAGTTGCTATTAGACTTCTGGTGGTATACACAATACCGTTCACCCCTAGTGCAGTTGCTACTACTTTTCTGGTGGTGTTCACAGTACACAATACATACAGTACACCCATAGTTGTTATTACACTTCTTTTTGGTGAACACAGTACCGTGCACCCCCAGTGCAGTTGCTACTACTTTTCTGGTGGTGCACACAGTACACAATATGGTGTAGTGTGGTTTTGCTAAACAAAATTTACAGCATGTCCGGAAGGCCACCAAGGAGAGGCAGATGCTTGCAGGCCACTAAAAGAGGGCAAGCAGGCTCTGTGTCTACAGTCGACAGTGCTGGTCATGGAGACGTGCATCCTCAGCACATGGCCGTGGGGCACGTTTGTCCTTTTTTTCTGCAGCTGGCCATGTTATTGAGCCACAACATGCAGAAGAGTTGGTGGAATGGATAACAAGGCCGTTCTCATCCTCCTCATCCTCTGTTACCCAGGCTCAGTGTAGTTTGACTGCTAATGCAGCTGCCAAAGTGGCCTATTCCATCGGCTCCATGTCAACAGTCACACCTTCCCTAGCCCCACCATCATGCACGGAGGAGTCCCCGAACTATTCGACCACAGTGTTGGGTACATGCTGCAGGAGGATGCCCAGCGATTTGAAGGCTCCGATGATGGTACCCAGGTTGAGGAAGGTAGTAACATGAGCCTAGAGAGAGGGGGTGCCCAAGAAGGTCAAGAAATTGGCAGTCATGTTCCCCCAGCTGCAGCATACTGCCAAGTTTGCTCCAGTGACGAGGAGGGAGGGGATGATGAGGTCACTGACTCTACTTGAGTGCCTGATAGAAGAGAGGAGGAGGAGGCACATATCCAACGAGGCAGGATGCCCTCCACGGGGCAGCTTAAGGGCAGCCACCTTATTGCATCACACCACAGAGCTAAGCAGGTGCAGGGCGCTGCTGACTCCCTGCATATTTTGAAAAGTTCTTTGGTGTGGGGCTTTTTTGACACATGTGCAGCAGATCGCACCGTTGCTGTTTGCATCATATGTCTGAAGCGTATCAAGCGTGGCCAAAACAGCAGCCGCCTGGGCACCACATGCTTGGCCAGACATATGACGACCTCCCATGCAGTCAGTTGGCAACAGTACTTAAAAGACCCACACCAAAGAACAAGGTGGACCTCTCCTTTCTCCTCATCAGCTGGGATCTCCAACCCCACTATACCTTCAGTCCTCTCAGAAACCTGCACTGAGAGAAATGAAGGTGTAGAATTAGGTGTCCCAAGTACTTGCGGCCAATCTGCTAGCAGTACACCAACATGCGATTTTAGCAGGCAAATTTCCCTACCCCAGTTGCTAAACTGTCAAAAGAAATTTGTTCCCAGCCATCCACATGCTCAGTATCTGAATGCTAGCTTGGCCAAATTGCTAGCACTGCAACTGCTGCCTTTTCAGCTGGTAGACTCTGCTCCCTTTTGTGAATTTGTGGAATGTGCGGTACCTCAGTGGCAGGTTCCCAAATGCCATTTCTTTTCACGGAAGGCCATTCCGATTCTCTACCAGCATGTGGAAGACAATGTCTTGGCCTCAATTGACAGGGCGGTCAGTGGTAAGGTACATATTCCCGCTGAATCATGGTCCAGCAGGCATGGACAGGGACATTACCTATCTTTCACCGCGCACTGGGTGACTCTGCTGGCAGCTGGGAAGGATGCAGGACAGGGTGCAGTAGTGTTGGAGGTTGTTCTGCCACCACGCCTCCAAAATACTACTAGTGGTGATTCTGCCACACCTCTCTCCTCCACCCCCTCCTCTTCTTCTTCCTCCATGGCCTCCAGGGGCAGGCTCAGAGGTGGTTGACGCCACACCAGCTTCAGCCAGGAATGGTTGTATGCGACAATGCACCAACCTCCTCTCCGCCCTCCATCAGGGACACTTGGCCCATGTTCCCTTTTTGGATCATGTCCTGAATTTGGTGGTGCAGCAGTTCTTGAGAAGGTACCCGGGCTTACAGGATCTCCTGAGGCAGGCCAGGAAAGTCTGTGGTCATTTCCGCCGGCCATATAATGCCAGTGCTCGGCTGGCTGACATTCAAAGAGAATGCAACCTGCCCAAGAACCGCCTCATTTGTGACATGGCCATCAGGTGGAACTCAATGTTGGCAATGCTGCAGTGGCTGCACATGCAGCAGAGGGCCATCAATGAGTACCTGTGTGAGTATGGGACCAGGACAGGGGAGCTTGGCTTTTTTTTGCAACGCCAGTGGCTACTGATCAAGGATGCATGCACTGTCCTTTCACCATTTGAGGAAGCCACGAGGATGGTGAGCAGTGACAGTGCATGCATCAGTGATACTGTCCCTCTTGTTTTCCTGTTGGAGCACACGCTTCGTGGAATAATGGACAGGACACTTGAGGCAGAACAGTGGGAGGAAGAGGAGGACTTCCTTACCTCTCAAGGCCCCCTTTATCCAAATAGTATTCCTGTAGGCCCGCCGGTCACACAGGAAGAAGAAGAGGAGGAGGATTGTGTCAGCATGGAGGTGGAGGATAACACTCAGCATCAGCAGCAGTCTTCAAGAGATCATTTTCAGTCCCCAGAAACCCATGGAGTTGTACGTGGCTGGGAGGAGGTGGTTGAGGATCATGTGATCCTTAGTGACCCAGAGGACTCAGAAACGAATGCCTCTGCAAACTTACTCTGCATGGCCTCCCTGATCCTGCAAAGATTGTGAAAGGACCCTAGGATTCATGGTATCAAGGAGAGGGATCAATACTGGCTGGCAACCCTTCTTGATCCACATTACAAGGGTAAGGTTGCAGAACTTATCCAGCCTTCGCAGAGGGAGCAGAGGATGAAACATCTTCAGAGGCCTTGCAGAAAGGTTTGTGCAATGCGTTTCCAGAGCCTGGGAGGTTACAATTTCCTGGTGCTGGACAACGTGTTGCTGAGGCTTCGTTCAGTCACAGAAAGAGCAGTGGAGAAGGTGGCCGGTTGACCGATGCCTTCAGACAATTCTTCAGTCCTCAGCGCCAAGGTCTGTTCGGTTCCAGTAACCATCGCCAGCATCTTTCTGAATGCACATTCAATGCTGCTGGAGGCTTTGTAAGCGATCACAGAGTGCACCTGTCCACAGAGTCTGTTGATCGGCTCACATTCATAAAAATTAATCAGCCTTGGATCACCAGCTACCAAGCACCTGATGCTGATGTAACTGATTGATTTTTTATTTATTTATTTTATTTTATTTCTGGTACTTATATAGCGCCGTCAATTTACGCAGCGCTTTACATATACATTGTACATTCACATCAGTCCCTACCCTCAAGGAGCTTACAATCTAAGGTCCCTAACTCACATTTATACATACTAGGGACAATTTAGACAGGATCCATTTAACCTACCAGCATATCTTTGGAGTGTGGGAGGAAACCAGAGTACCCGGAGGAAACCCACGCAGGCACAGGGAGAACATGCAAACTCCAGGCAGGTAGTGTCTATGGATGTGGGATCCCTTGAAGACTGCATATGCTGAGTGACTATCCTATTATGCTAAGTGACTATCCTATTCCTCTTCAATCCTCATCATGATAGATTCTAAGAATATTTTTGGTTCAGGGCACCACCACCACTGCCTAAGGCCCATTTTTTCTGCCCCTGTTTAACAGGGGCATGTAATTACAATTTTTGATCAAATATTTAACAGCAGGGCTCGTTCCTGCGCTCAACAAGAGTATCTGTGAGGCTTTACAGTGTTGTGCCACCCCCACCACCGCCTAAGGCCCAATTTTTCTGCCCCTGTTTAACAAGGGCATGTAATTACAATTCTTGATATAATATTTCACAGCAGGGCCTGTTCCAGCACCCACCAAGAGTAACTGTGAGGGCTTACAGTGTCCTGGTACCACCAACACCTAAGGCCCAATTTTCCACAGAGTGTATAGGGCAGGCCGTATAGTATATACAGGCGGTCCCCTATTTTCAAACATCCGACTTACAAACGACTCCTACTTACAGACGGAGGGAGACAACAGGAAGTAAGATTAAATCTACCCCTAGGAAGGGAAAATTTTCTCCTGTAAGAGTTAATATCAGAAAAAGGTGTCTCCACTGATGCTTTATCACCAATCCTAGTTTCCCTAATAACCCAAAATTTTCAAAATCCAATTGTCATTGGGACAGAAAGTGAAGTGAAATCTTCTGAACAGGGGCACAGACAGCAAAACAAATGTTACAGGGGTGATAACCCTTCCCTATGTTATCCAAAAATCTTAAAAATAGATTTTTTTGGCTGAAGCTACACATTAAAAATATACCTGTTCCAAATTACAAACAGATTCAACTTAAGAATAAACCTACAGTCCCTATCTTGTTTGTAACCCGGGGACTGCCTGTATACTGCTGTTCAGAGGGGGCCCCAAAGGGCCTGGTAATGGGCTGGGGGGGTACCCATGCCATTTTTTCAATGATTTTCATCTATATTGCTGGGACCCGACATTACATTACAGCCGCAAGCAGTTTTAAATGACTTTTATTCCTTTAGAAATGTCATTTTGTGCAGGGACTGTTCTAAACACGGGAAAAATGCGCCACTTTACAGGCATACTATAGACACCCCCCAGGCACAATATTTAAATGAATATTACACTTTTATTGTTTCACTTTAAGCATTATTAAAATCACTGCTCCCAAAAAAACTGCCATTTTTAAAACTTTTTTTTGCATTGATACATGTCCCCTGGGGCAGGACCCGGGTCCCCAAACACTTTTTATGACAATAACTTGCATATTAGCCTTTAAAATTAGCACTTTTGATTTTTCATGTTAGAGTCCCATAGACTTTAATGGTGTCCGCGTGTTCGCACAAGTTTTTTGCCTGGTCGCATGTTCTGCCGCAAACCGAACCAAGGAATGTTCGGCTCATTCCTAGTTATTTCTCACACAGCATATGCATACCACAAATTACACCCCAAAACACATTCTGCTGCCCCTCCTGATTATGGCGATACCAGATTGCGAGACTTACACAGCATGGCCACATACAGAGGCCCAACATTGAGGGAGCACCTTCAGGCGTTCTAGGAGCATAAATTACACATATAATTTCTTGACTACCTCTTACACTTTTGAAGGCCCTGGAGCACCAGGACAATGGAAAAGCTCCAAAAATGACCCCATTTTGGAAAGAAAACATCCCAATGTATAATCTATGATGCATAATGTGTCTTTTGAACATGTCATTTTTTGGTAAATGTGGAAAGAAAATGAAAATGCATTTTTTTTTACACAGAGTTGTCCATTCATACAATCTTTCTAACACATAGCATGTATCATACAAAAAAATTACACCCCAAAATAGATTCTTCTACTCCTCCTGAGTATGGCGATACCACATGTGGGAGAAATTTCCACAGCCAGGCCACATACAAAGGCCCAACATGCAGGGAGCACCATCAGGTGTTCTAGGGGCATAAATTTCAAATCTAATTTGTCTACCTATTATACTTTTGCTGAGTATGGATGGGATGACTGAGAATGAATGAGTATGGCTGGGTATGGTTGAGTATGGCTGAGTATGGATGGGATGGCTGAGTATGGATGGAATGGCTGAGTACAAATGGGATGGCTGAGTACGACTGAGTATGGCTGGGTATGGCTGAGTATGGCTGGGTACGGCTGAGTATGGCTGGGTACGGCTGAGTACGGCTGGGTATGGCTGAGTATGGCTGGGTATGGCTGGGTACGGCTGGCTGGATGAGCATGGGTGGCTGGATGAGTATGACAGAGGGATGGCTGAGCATGGATGGCTAAATGAGTATGATAGAGGGGTGGCTGAGCATGGATGGATGGCTGGATGAGTATGACAGAGGGATGGCTGAGCATAGGTGGCTGGATGAGGCTGTAATGGGCACAGATCAGCGCTGTGGGCACTACAGATCCAGCCCACAGCGCTGCTGCAACCAATCTCTCCCCTCTCCGCTCACACTGTACCGATCTGTACAGAGAGGGGAGAGAGGAAGCAGACACAACGCTGGTTTGTTTACAAGTGATCGCTCCGTCATTTGGGTTCGCCCGGACCCAGTGATCGCACGGGGTGCATTTAGGGGGGGGCGCGGGACCGCGATTCTGGGAGGACGTCAATGTATACCCTCCCAGAGTTATCGAGTTGCACTGTAGCCATCATTCGGCTATGGCGCAGTTGTTAAGTGGTTAAAACTGATATTTTATAAAGTCATGTTGTCACATGTAGGCTGATTTACTAATTGAGTTGAGAACTGGCATTCAAAAAGTTGTGTGAATATTTACTTAAATCATCCCATCAGGCGAAAAACATCTATGTGTGATTGGATATTTAAAGTGAACAGAAATGTACCTTCTACCTGATTGGATAATTGAATTGAGTTGTAACATTGTCCTATTGCAGTATATTGAAATGCTCAATATTACCTTTTGTAGTTTTCTACACTGATTTTGCTGACATGCTTAAATGTAGTTCTTTTAAACTTTAGACATGTCATTTAGAAAGAAAGGCAACAATGAACAGACACTAACAGCAATTGACATTCCAATGTCCTTGAATAAACCAAAACTATAGACTAGTTTAAACTCTGCCCCCTCACTGAAACTCGCACAAGGGGTAAATATTGCAGCCTCCACAATTTAGTACTGCACTTGACTGACGCATATTACAAAGGTTTTATTTAATACAATGGTCTCAAGATTTAGTAAATAATCTTAATTTAGAATTAATTAATTTATTATTTATTATAAATCTATCATGAACTTTTTACATAATTTTAAAGATATAAGGGTATTTTTAAATAGGTAAACAATTACAACATGATATCTCTAAGCGTCCTTTCACACAGGCTTGTCCACTTGGCGAACTCCCCCAGCTGATCCCCGCTGAGCAGGCAGATGACAGGTCCGTCTCCGCTTACTGTGCAGAGACAGACCTGTCAGAGTCCTGCTCTACTCTATGGGGAGAACGAATTAAAATGGACCGTGTGTCCATTTTCAACTAATCCGATCCACCAGGCGGATGGAAAATAGGGCCACCATCTGCTTGGATTTCATGGACAGGATTGGATAGCAGCGGGTGTCAGCAGACATGTCACCGCTGACATCCACCACTCCGTAGGAGTGAATGGAGGCTCCGATCAGATCCGCCTGAAAAAGCTGACAGGCGGACCTGATCGGAAAGCCCGTGTGAAAGGGGCCTAATATATGGTGTTTTTTAACAGCCTCCCTTTTGTTGGAGTCTCCACTCCACTGATGCATAAGAATGACCTTATTAACCACTTGCCAACCAGCCGCCGCAGTTTTACTGCACAGCTGGGCGAAACAACGCTTCGCCCTGTGGCCACTAGGGGCACGGGCTTTGAGGCCATACACTGGCCTCAGGGACTTTTAGACGGTGCTGAAGTCAATAAAGTGAGAAGTATAAGATAAAACACATCTTTTATTTAGTACTCTTTAAAAAAACAGACATTTAGTCAAAAAGTGACATTTGAGCAATAAATTTACAAAGCAAATACAAAAGGTTTTGACATGAATACAGAGATTAATACCACTCTCTCAACATGTTTCGCTTTCCTAAGCTTCTTCAGGAGATGTATTGTGGTATTATAATCAACTATAAAGATAGAAAAATATATATAAATAAAAATTACATGTCTGCTAATAAATTACAATTTCATGAATTTATATTGGTTTAATCATAACAGTAAATAAAAATATATATATGAAAAGGACATATTTAGACAAAATTAGTATATGTACACATAAGTATATCAACAGATAATGAGAAGAAAAAAAAAAAAAAATATATATATATATAACATTAGAAACTGCTTTGCGATCTTACCCGCAGAAAAAGAACTATATACTGAAAAATGAATTTGTGCTTGACTGGTGTTTTGCTCTTCAGTCTAAAAACCATTGAGAAGGCATGCAGAGAGGCATAAGAATTAAATTAAAAGAAATTGATGAATAGATGAGATTCCCTAAAAAGAGAAGCAAATCAAATACAAGAATATTAGTATTGTTGGTATAAAGAAGCTTCCAAAATATCTATAATTAAATTGGCTAATATGAATGCTAGATGTATGAATGAAAAAATCATCCAAAGATAAACGTATACTGATATACCTTTAGTAGAATCAATTCATAAGTAATTCAAAATTACATCCGAAGGATGGTGAAAAGCCAGATTGCTATATATCTGAATCGATGGTAATTATAATGCAGCAGGACGGCAGTGGAATGGGCAGCATATAGGACCAGACCGCCGACCAATCGTTAGTCGGCAACTGAACCTAGGAGTTCATCTGCAGCCTGCCACAAAGGCAACCTAAAAATATATAAATAAACAGTAAGCTAAGCTTAGATTTCTAAGTTTCAATCACATCAAAAAAAGAAGGGTTTCTGATAAGAGATTCGGGAGACATCAAGACAACTTACTATTAATAGTTGGCACCGATCTTAGCAGCACTCACGTGGGTAACCTCCATCTGCCCAGCATATCACCAAACAGTAATGACAGAGATTGGCGGGAGATTCCCCGCTTTTAAACCCCTCCAGCGTGACGGCGTCTGACTCGCCGTCACGCTGCGGACTGAAAAGAGACAACTGCGCATGCGCCCGTGTCCCGGCTCCTGAATGAAAGAAAACGTCAGCCGCGTCTGACCGGCGTGACTGACCCGCGGCCATTTTTGAAGATCCAGTGCCAGAAGTAGTGAACTAAGGAAGCCACTGCGGCTCAATATTAATCCTATGGATAAGGACATTGGCGGCATCATCTATATGAGTCTGATCCGCGGTCATCTGTTGGAGGTCAAATGTTTCAAATGTAGGCACCACAAGGATCATGGGACAGAAGGCATGTTAGGAAAGAAACAAAGGGGAGGAAGACAGCAGCACTAATTGTCAATTAAAGGGCAACCCAGCATACGGGACATTGATTAGGACCTGACAAGCTGAGTGCCCCGGGTGTCCGTACATGCCAAATAAACAATGAAAAGCAGACTGAAGAGCAACTAAAACACACAAGTTCTATCGCATACAAAGAATTTTGAAAATAGGAATCCTAAAAATACAAATAAAGAAAATTATGTAATGGCATCCTAAATATTGATATATAAATACCAAAATTATTAAATCAATTAATATAGCAGATCGAATGCATATAAAAGAAAAAGAAAAAAAAAAAAAAAAAATTAGAGAAAAGGTTTAAAACTCAAAACATCGTTCAGGCCTGGATATTGCAAAGCATTTAAAGTGAAAATCCATTTAGTCTCACGTTGTAATAGGGTCTTATCATAATCACCCCCTCTTTCATTAGGGGGGGCATACTCCAGGGCATAAAAGTGCATTTTGCTATCGTCGAACTGATGGCATAGACCCATGTGTCGGCTTATAGGGGTTTCCATCTTTTTCTTATTCACTAGGGAGACATGGTCTCTAATTCGATGGAAAAAGGGACGTTTGGTTTTCCCTATGTAAAATGCATTACATTCACATAACATTATGTAAACCACGCCGATGGATTGGCATGTGGCAATGAAGTTAGGGTTGTATAATTGTCCATTTGGGAGAATGATGTTACGGGATGCATAAATGTACCTGCAGAAGTCACATTTGTGGCAGGGTTTAGTACCTTTATTTTTAGTAGTGGTTACAGGCAGGGAGGCATGGTGGCTGTGGACAATGTGGTCTCTGATTGACCGGGATCGTCGATAGGTAATCTCTGGATGATCTTTTAGATGTTTAGACACCTTTGGATCACCCATCAACAAGTACCAGTGCTTTTGTAGCAACTCACGCACTTGTTGATGTTGCCCAGAGAAAGTAGTAATAACTCTTAAGCCTGGATCTGATTTTGGTTTAGAACATCCATGAATTAATTGGCTGCGGTTGCTTTTTTTGGCCCTAACGTAGGCTCGTTTCAGGCATTTATTGCTATAGCCACGTGCCTTGAGACGTTCTCTCAGTGCCCTGGCCTCGGATTCAAAGTGGACATTATCACTACAATTTCTCCTCAGTCTTAAATACTGTCCGTAGGGAACATTATTGATGAGTGGTAGGGGATGTGAACTGGTAGCGTGCAGGAGTGAATTTCCTGCTGATGGTTTACGAAAAAGGGTGGTTCCTATGGTTCTGTCAGGGTTAATGAAAAGGGTGATATCTAAAAAAGTTAAACTGGATTGATCTGCCTCCATGGTGAAAGTAAGATTATAGGAGTTGATTTTCAATCCCTCAAAGAAGCGAGAAAGATCTTCTCTGCTGCCCGTCCAAATAAAGAACACATCATCAATATACCGTTTCCATATCGGTATGTTTTCCACCAGGGCCTGCATATCTTCCCTGAAGAACAATTTTTGCTCCCACTCCCCCAGGTACAGGTTCGCATAGGAGGGGGCACATCTGGTCCCCATAGCGACCCCCTGCACCTGGAGGTAGTGGGAGCGTGCAAATAGAAAAATGTTATTGGTAAGGATAAAGCTCAGGAGGTCCAGAATGAACCTTCTGTAAGTCTGAGGGACATCGCCATCGTGAGAAATAAAGCCCTCTACAACTGCCACCCCTAAATCATGGGGGATGGAGTTGTAGAGGGCTTCCACATCCAAGGCCACAAGCCATGCTTCCTCTGGAACGGTCACACCGTCCAGAGTCCGAAGAAGTTCATTCGTGTCTTGCAGGTATGATGTAAGGCCTTCCACATGGAGCCATACTAGAGCCATTACGGCAAAAATTAACAATTCCTCACACGAACTGGGACACCGGGACACCCTTTCTAATACCCATTTAAGTACTCCATTACCTTCAACATCGGCACCTTTAAATACCAACACCAATGAACCCACTAGCCAGTCGGATTTTCGTCCGGCTCCGATCTTTACTCAACCAGTGCACAATCCGAAAAAAATGACGGCCCTGGAGGGCCTTCAGAAACAGGCCAAAAATTTGAAATAATTAATTTATCTTCCATTCCTCTTAGCGCTGATCAAATTTCTGTCTTAGAATTAGGGTTAACCTTTTGTCCGACACAGAAAATTGATCAGTTTGAACTGATAAAAGATCTTAATTTATTTGTCCGTAAACTAATGCTTCGCATTATTTTTGACAAACCTATACAGCCCAGTTCTACGCCATCTCATGTTCAACCCATAGCGGAAAATATAACACTAAATGAAATTAAAGCAATGGAAGACCTTATGGAACTTTGGGACGAGGGACACATAGATGAAATAGACCTCTTGGAAGCTCAGGCCCTTGACCAGGATGATTCTCCCAATCATGGGTCATGCGCTCCCCACCTAATAGTGCCCTTTATACCCAAGGAATACAGACCTAAATCAAAAACCTTTCCTACACCACAGAGTAATCCCAACGTTTGGGCGTTTATCCATCAGGTCACAGAAGACATCTGCAAGACCAAATGGAAGGGCCTAACACACTCAAATCTTACAAGCAAACAAAAATTGGCCTTAAAATCACTACAGTCAGACCCGCGTCTGGTGGTTAAACCCTCAGACAAGGGAGGCAATCTAGTAGTGATGACCATAGAACAATACGAATCGATGGTCTTACGCCTTCTACAAAACCGAAACTGGTACAAAAAAGTATCTGAGACGCATGTTACCAATATGACCATACGCTACAGAAAATTAATCGGAACAGCTTACCACCATGGTCTGATTACCAAACCAACATGGGAGTTTCTCAATGTGCCCTGCCCTCGGATTCCTACACTGTACGCCCTCCCCAAAGTACATAAGGATATAATAAATCCCCTTGGCCGACCGATAGTGTCCGGAAACGGATCACTCACTGAAAATGCTAGTCAACTTATAGATGAATTTCTCAGGCCCCATGTGGAAGGCCTTACATCATACCTGCAAGACACGAATGAACTTCTTCGGACTCTGGACGGTGTGACCGTTCCAGAGGAAGCATGGCTTGTGGCCTTGGATGTGGAAGCCCTCTACAACTCCATCCCCCATGATTTAGGGGTGGCAGTTGTAGAGGGCTTTATTTCTCACGATGGCGATGTCCCTCAGACTTACAGAAGGTTCATTCTGGACCTCCTGAGCTTTATCCTTACCAATAACATTTTTCTATTTGCACGCTCCCACTACCTCCAGGTGCAGGGGGTCGCTATGGGGACCAGATGTGCCCCCTCCTATGCGAACCTGTACCTGGGGGAGTGGGAGCAAAAATTGTTCTTCAGGGAAGATATGCAGGCCCTGGTGGAAAACATACCGATATGGAAACGGTATATTGATGATGTGTTCTTTATTTGGACGGGCAGCAGAGAAGATCTTTCTCGCTTCTTTGAGGGATTGAAAATCAACTCCTATAATCTTACTTTCACCATGGAGGCAGATCAATCCAGTTTAACTTTTTTAGATATCACCCTTTTCATTAACCCTGACAGAACCATAGGAACCACCCTTTTTCGTAAACCATCAGCAGGAAATTCACTCCTGCACGCTACCAGTTCACATCCCCTACCACTCATCAATAATGTTCCCTACGGACAGTATTTAAGACTGAGGAGAAATTGTAGTGATAATGTCCACTTTGAATCCGAGGCCAGGGCACTGAGAGAACGTCTCAAGGCACGTGGCTATAGCAATAAATGCCTGAAACGAGCCTACGTTAGGGCCAAAAAAAGCAACCGCAGCCAATTAATTCATGGATGTTCTAAACCAAAATCAGATCCAGGCTTAAGAGTTATTACTACTTTCTCTGGGCAACATCAACAAGTGCGTGAGTTGCTACAAAAGCACTGGTACTTGTTGATGGGTGATCCAAAGGTGTCTAAACATCTAAAAGATCATCCAGAGATTACCTATCGACGATCCCGGTCAATCAGAGACCACATTGTCCACAGCCACCATGCCTCCCTGCCTGTAACCACTACTAAAAATAAAGGTACTAAACCCTGCCACAAATGTGACTTCTGCAGGTACATTTATGCATCCCGTAACATCATTCTCCCAAATGGACAATTATACAACCCTAACTTCATTGCCACATGCCAATCCATCGGCGTGGTTTACATAATGTTATGTGAATGTAATGCATTTTACATAGGGAAAACCAAACGTCCCTTTTTCCATCGAATTAGAGACCATGTCTCCCTAGTGAATAAGAAAAAGATGGAAACCCCTATAAGCCGACACATGGGTCTATGCCATCAGTTCGACGATAGCAAAATGCACTTTTATGCCCTGGAGTATGCCCCCCCTAATGAAAGAGGGGGTGATTATGATAAGACCCTATTACAACGTGAGACTAAATGGATTTTCACTTTAAATGCTTTGCAATATCCAGGCCTGAACGATGTTTTGAGTTTTAAACCTTTTCTCTAATTTTTTTTTTTTTTTTTTCTTTTTCTTTTATATGCATTCGATCTGCTATATTAATTGATTTAATAATTTTGGTATTTATATATCAATATTTAGGATGCCATTACATAATTTTCTTTATTTGTATTTTTAGGATTCCTATTTTCAAAATTCTTTGTATGCGATAGAACTTGTGTGTTTTAGTTGCTCTTCAGTCTGCTTTTCATTGTTTATTTGGCATGTACGGACACCCGGGGCACTCAGCTTGTCAGGTCCTAATCAATGTCCCGTATGCTGGGTTGCCCTTTAATTGACAATTAGTGCTGCTGTCTTCCTCCCCTTTGTTTCTTTCCTAACATGCCTTCTGTCCCATGATCCTTGTGGTGCCTACATTTGAAACATTTGACCTCCAACAGATGACCGCGGATCAGACTCATATAGATGATGCCGCCAATGTCCTTATCCATAGGATTAATATTGAGCCGCAGTGGCTTCCTTAGTTCACTACTTCTGGCACTGGATCTTCAAAAATGGCCGCGGGTCAGTCACGCCGGTCAGACGCGGCTGACGTTTTCTTTCATTCAGGAGCCGGGACACGGGCGCATGCGCAGTTGTCTCTTTTCAGTCCGCAGCGTGACGGCGAGTCAGACGCCGTCACGCTGGAGGGGTTTAAAAGCGGGGAATCTCCCGCCAATCTCTGTCATTACTGTTTGGTGATATGCTGGGCAGATGGAGGTTACCCACGTGAGTGCTGCTAAGATCGGTGCCAACTATTAATAGTAAGTTGTCTTGATGTCTCCCGAATCTCTTATCAGAAACCCTTCTTTTTTTGATGTGATTGAAACTTAGAAATCTAAGCTTAGCTTACTGTTTATTTATATATTTTTAGGTTGCCTTTGTGGCAGGCTGCAGATGAACTCCTAGGTTCAGTTGCCGACTAACGATTGGTCGGCGGTCTGGTCCTATATGCTGCCCATTCCACTGCCGTCCTGCTGCATTATAATTACCATCGATTCAGATATATAGCAATCTGGCTTTTCACCATCCTTCGGATGTAATTTTGAATTACTTA
The DNA here is from genome assembly GCF_042186555.1 of Aquarana catesbeiana. NCBI lineage: Eukaryota > Metazoa > Chordata > Amphibia > Anura > Ranidae > Aquarana > Aquarana catesbeiana. The sequence goes on along the minus strand of NC_133335.1, from coordinate 140,384,720 downwards.
TGAATTGATTCTACTAAAGGTATATCAGTATACGTTTATCTTTGGATGATTTTTTCATTCATACATCTAGCATTCATATTAGCCAATTTAATTATAGATATTTTGGAAGCTTCTTTATACCAACAATACTAATATTCTTGTATTTGATTTGCTTCTCTTTTTAGGGAATCTCATCTATTCATCAATTTCTTTTAATTTAATTCTTATGCCTCTCTGCATGCCTTCTCAATGGTTTTTAGACTGAAGAGCAAAACACCAGTCAAGCACAAATTCATTTTTCAGTATATAGTTCTTTTTCTGCGGGTAAGATCGCAAAGCAGTTTCTAATGTTATATATATATATTTATTTTTTTTTTTTCTTCTCATTATCTGTTGATATACTTATGTGTACATATACTAATTTTGTCTAAATATGTCCTTTTCATATATATATTTTTATTTTCTGTTATGATTAAACCAATATAAATTCATGAAATTGTAATTTATTAGCAGACATGTAATTTTTATTTATATATATTTTTCTATCTTTATAGTTGATTATAATACCACAATACATCTCCTGAAGAAGCTTAGGAAAGCGAAACATGTTGAGAGAGTGGTATTAATCTCTGTATTCATGTCAAAACCTTTTGTATTTGCTTTGTAAATTTATTGCTCAAATGTCACTTTTTGACTAAATGTCTGTTTTTTTAAAGAGTACTAAATAAAAGATGTGTTTTATCTTATACTTCTCACTTTATTGACTTCAGCACCGTCTAAAAGTCCCTGAGGCCAGTGTATGACCTCAAAGCCCCTATCTTTCTTAAAATTTCAATTTTTGGGACGTGGTGCTTCTGACTTTTTTCCTCTTTTCCAATTCGTTTAGCACTAGGGGCACGGGCGGCATCGCTCGCCCCCGGGGCCGATGCAAGTGCCCAGCGGGCGCAATGACCGCCGGGCTCCCACGATCGCTTGTGACACACCAAGAACCGGGATCTGTGTGAGTAAACACACAGATCCTGGTTCTCTGAGGGTGGAAGAGACTGATCGCGTGTTCATGCAAAGTATGAACAAAGTTCATACAAATCAGCCCTTGATTGTGTCCGCCATAATGTCACAGTCCCGATAAAAATTGCAAATCGCCGCCATTACTAGTAAAAAAATAATAATAATTAAAATGCTATAAATCTAGCCCCTATTTTGTAGACGCTATAACTTTTGTGCAAACCAATCAATATACGCTTATTGCGATTTTTATTACCAAAAATATGTAGAAGAATACATATGGGCCTAAACTGAAAAAAAATTGTTTTTTTTAAAAAAATGGGGATATTTATTATAGCAAAAAGTACAAAATATTGTGCTTTTTTTTTCAAAATTGACGCTTTTTTTGTTTATAGCGCACAAAATAAAAAACGCAGAGATGATCAAATACCACCAAAAAAACTCTATTTGTGGGAAAAAAAGGATGTCAATTTTGTTTGGGTGCAGGGCCGCACAACCGCGCACTTGTCAGTTAAAGTGACGCAGTGCCGAATCGCAAAAAATGGCTCGGTCATTCAGCATCCAAATCGTCCGGGGCTGAAGCTGTTAATGTGGGTCATATAACACGAAACATTTCAGTGATGTATGTTTGTTATCTTAAAAGATATTTGAATATGAAGGTCTTTATGGTGCATCTGATCTGCACCGAGCATGTGCTAACATAGGGCAAGTTTCCTTTTTTTCCTTTTTTTATATGAGGTTGTGAAAGACCTAGCCGGGACAGAGGCTTTTGTAGGGGACTGAATGCCAGCCTCTTACCTACCGATTATGGGCCCTGGCATTTGGTGGAACAGTGCTCTTTGTAAGCTGTATGCCTGGGGACCCTGGAAGTAATATTACTTTGGATTCAAGTCCATGTCCCCCCAAAACACAAAACTCTGGGAACCCCGTATGTGCCATATTATAAATAGTGACTGCTTCACAATGTTGTGTGTGTATATAATGTGTGTTGTTTCATGCTTTTGTGTACTATTTGCTGTGCTAGTTTGGAGTGGGGCTGTATTCCAATGTTCTATTGTGTTTGTCTGCCTTGGATATCACAGGATGTGTATCTCTATGGAGGGAGGGGGGATTCCTCCAACAGCTCTCCCTGCTGATAAGACTGTGTACTGATGAGACATTAAACACACCTGACCTGTGTGTCCATTGTCATTGGACAGTTTAACCCACCCAGTTTTCCAAGGGTGGGGGGGAAGTGTTTTGAAGTTGGATCTGTATAACATGTTTTTGAATAAAGATTCATTCCTGCTTGAACCTCAAGACAGAGCATCTTGTCTCGTACTTGGGGGAGAATTATTTGTGTGGGTTCTTGGTTCGGCTGATGGAAGTGTTCGGTAGCTGCCTTTGTGTTTGGGTATGGAATGTCCTAAACGACTTTAACCCCTTTCATACTTGGGGGGTCGTTACAGAGGCCATGACTATAACAGTCGACTTGTGCGACTTTATATGAAGCACATAACTGCATTGCAACTAACCAATAATTGTAAAAAAGTCATTATTTATTATTTTATAGGGCATACATACTCATAAAACAATAGAAAATATATATACTATAGGTCTCAATAGATAACATCTAAACAATCCATAAATATATACACAATTATTTCAATATGATACACATTGTAATGGACCTTAGGTATACAGACCCAAGAGCAGAACTTGGTAACATAGAACATAATAATGATGGGAATGATTCGTTATAGTAAATTATATGGTAGAATTCAGATATTGCACATGGTTGCTGTGACGTAGCATCATAGGAAAGCTCTACGCGTTTCGTGGTCATATTGCCACTTATCATGAGCAAATGCAGATTGGAAGTATCTAAAGTAGAGTAAAAATGCCAAAATAGTAAGATGTTAGATATAAAGGGGAAATAGAAAACAAGGAAAAGGAGGGGGAACAACAAGGTATCCCAAACACTCTCACCTACCTGTAGTATATGGGTAAAATTGTTAATGATATCAATGGCTGGAAGCACTGTAGGAGACGTCATCCCCGGGAGCTGAGGTGGTGACAACTGTGGCAAAATGGCGGTGCCAACACCTGTGAGCATAAAACTGAAGTATCCAGTTATCAGCTGTGATATATGATTGATGCTGTATATAATTCTGCCAGAACTATTGAGGTTAAAAGGATTAATTTAGAAGGCCAAAATCATAGTATTTTACATATGGTTTTGTGGACATGAGTGGAGCCATTTTGTTCCTATATATTTTTTTTTTAAGAGGTTAAACTAAGTTCACTGTCCGATCGTAAATTAAGAGTCTCAGATACTTAAGATAAGGACCATAGGCTAGTGTGTATTGTTATAAGACCAATATCTTGTTTCCCTTTCCTTGACTGATGGATAAAGAGATGTATTCACAAACTATATTTTTAAATATTTTGTAAAATTATTCACTGAAAATAATTATATTAGCAATAATTCTCATTATATTATTATATTATATTAGAGTAATTATATGCATAATTAATTGAACAATGTTACCTATTTAGTTTTTTGTTTTTTATATACATATCTTTCCAAAATATATTCATAAGATATTATTTGGATATATTCATAAAAATGTATTGGTATATCTTTATTCATATGGACAAGTCTAAATGTATGGAATTTCTTAGAGTAAGAATCCTTGTGAAATAATATATGAGGTTTTTAGTGGCGTAATACCTAACTCCCAAGATACGTGAGAGTTGGGTAATTGTGTGGGTTGGACATTCTAGAAAACCATATATCTGAGTTTTAGCCAAGAAGTCTAGGAAGTCTGACATAAGTTTGACAGTTCATGGTATTTTATAGTTTCTTTAACCACTTGCCAGGGCACTTTCACCCCCTTCTCGCCCAGACCAATTTTCAGCTTTCAGCACTCTCACACTTTGAATGACAATTACTCAGTCATGCAACACTGTACCAAAATTAAATTTGCGTCTTTTTTTCACACCAATAGAGCTTTCTTTAGGTGGTATTTAATCACTAGTGTTTTTTTTTTTTTTTGTGCTATAAATAAAAAAAGACTGAAAATTTGGTGAAAAATGCCTTTTTCTTTGTTTCTGTCATAAAATTTTGCAAATTAGTAATTTTTCTTCATAAATTTTGGCTAAAATGTATACGGCTACATATCTTCAGCAACAATAGCCCTAATTAATGTGTATTTGTTGGTCTTTGTGAAAGTTAAGAGTCTACAAGCTATGGTGCCAATCATTGAAAATTGATCACACCTGATCACACCTGATGTACTGAAGACCCCATCTCATTTCTTGAGACACTAATGCCCCGTACACACGGTCGGATTTTCCGATGGAAAATGTCCGATCGGAGCGTGTTGTCGGAAATTCCGACCGTGTGTGGGCTCCATCGAACATTTTCCATCGGATTTTCTGACACACAAAGTTGGAGAGCAGGAGATAAAATTTTCCGACAACAAAATCCGTTGTCGGAAATTCCGATCGTGTGTACACAAATCCGACCGGACAAAGTGCCACGCATGCTCAGAATAAATAAAGAGATGAAAGCTATTGGCCACTGCCCCGTTTATAGTCCCGACGTACGTGTTTTACGTCACCGTGTTTAGAACGATCGGATTTTCCAACAACTTTGTGCGACCGTGTGTAGACAAAACAAGTTTGAGCCAACATCCATCGGAAAAAATCCTAGGATTTTGTTGTCGGAATGTCCGAACAAAGTCCGACCGTGTGTACGCCCTATAACAAGACAGGAAAGTACAAATAACCACAAAATGACCCGATTTTGGAAAGCAGACACAACAACGTATAATCTATGAGGCATAATGAGTCTTTTGAACGGTTCTTTTTTTCCAGAAGTTTTTGGAAAATGTGGAAAAAAAAAGAAAATGCATTTTTTTCCACAAAGTTGTCCATTTTTAAGATACAGTATTTCCAACACATAGCATGTACATAGCAAAAACGACACCTCAAAATACATTCTGCTACTCCTGAGTATGGCGATACCATATGTGTGAGACTTTTACACAGCATGGTCACATACAGAGGCCCACCAGTGAAGTAGCACCTTCAGGTGTTCTACAAGCATAAATTACACATCTCATTTCTCAACCACCTATTACAATTTTGAAGGCCCTGGAGCACCAAGACAATGGAAACGCCCACAAAATGATCCCATTTTGGAAAGCAGACACCCCAACGTATAATTTATGAGGCATAATGAGTCTTTTGAACGTTTCATTTTTTCTCCAGAAGTTTTTGGAAAATGTGGAAAAAAAATGAAACCGCATTTTTTTCCACAAAGTTGTCTATTTTTAAGATACAATATTTCCAACACATAGCATGTACATAGCAAACACGACACCTCAAAATACATTCTGCTACGCCTGAGTATGGCGATACCATATACAGTTGTCCATTTTTAAGATGTTTCCAGCACATAGCATGTTTATAGCAAAAATGACACCCCAAAATACATTCTGCTACTCCTCCTGAGTATGGCAATACCACACGTGTGAGACTTTTACACAGCCTGGCCACATACAGAGGCCCACCAGTGAAGTAGCACCTTCAAGCGTTCTACAAGCATAAATTACACATCTAATTTCCTGACAACCTATCATTTTTTAAGGCCCTTCATATTTCTACCACATAGCATTTACATGTAGTGCTTGGTTGCTACTAGTAACTAACATCCACCATGTCACCCTGCTGCCAGACCTCCATCTTTCACTTCTGAGACAATGAACAGTCATTTGCGTTGTTTTGTTTTGTTTATTGGGGGATATAACTTGGTTGGGGGAAAAGAAATATGGAATGCCCATAGAACGATTGCTTTGCCATCATATTTAAAATTTAGAACGAAAGGTTGAGCCGTGAAGTATTGATGTACACATAATTTCTACAGATGCTTCCCCTGCATAACATCATGCAGACTATTTCTCCTCCTCTGCGTATCTCCTGCAGACTGTTGCTCCCAGGACTTCCACCCTCCTGCACAAACTTCCACTGTAGATCATTACTTTTCCTGTCACTTCATCCTCTTTTGAACAAAAGAGACCACTCTGAACAGTCTCAGTTGCTGGCTAGAATTGATTGCACTGTTACTAGGCCAGAGGTCTGCAGTACCTGGACTACTGTTCCCAGATAGTGCGGCCTGCAAATCCTGTGCCCTCAGGCTGCAGCGCTTTGACACTTTCCCCACAGTCTCTCCTCTGACCTTGCACCCAGTTCCCCTGGCATGCCTCAGACAGAACTCCACTGTGGTCCACTCACCGACCTTCTCCTGCCCCAAGTCCATGATGGAGAACTTTAATGGGACATACGTTCCGGCAGCTTCTCCAGCCCCTCTCTTCCAGAACACTTCATCCATGACCGTGTAAAGATGAAACTCCTTCCCTGCTCTCCTCTCTTCCTCTGCTAGGCCTCACACCCCCCAGATGGGGATGGGGCAACTGCAGCTGCCTAGTACTCCATTCTCCACGTCTCCCGGCCGACAGCTCCCCACAGTAGGCTGTTACCTCGTACCCCATATAGCTTATATGGGAGGCTCTGCCCCCTGCCAATTCCAGTTGGGGATTGGTCAGGGCTCCTCACATAAGCTGCCTGCCACTCCAGTCCTAGGCCCTGCCCCTCAGATCATTCTCCCTGGAAGCAAGGGAGGCACCTCAGAACTAAAGCACAGGTGGTCACACCCACTGCTGCACTAACCACTCCCTGTCCCCCAGATCAAAACAAGCAGGCCTAGACTGAAGCATAGGCCTGCCCAAATTTACCTGCAATGACAGTTTCCCTTACAAAATCCTCACTCTAGCACCTAGCTATGGTAGAGGGTGCTACATTCATACCAAAAATTACACTCCAAAAAAAATTCTATTGAGAAAAGAAAAAAAAAAGTATGAAAAGAAACTGACTCCCAAAGGTTGCATGTACAATTGCCAACATCCCTTAATTGTAAATGAAAACAAAAGAAACCTCTAAGGTGGGATTTTCTGAGCAATTAATAGAAAAATATGAAAAAGTTTAGAATATATAAAAAATACAATTTATTCAGACAAAAATTCATAAAATCGTAGTTCGACAATAGTCACAGATGTGTAGACAACCATAATATTACATAGACAATGTTAACAGAAATGGCAAAAATCCCACTACATAAATGCTCGTAATCCATGAGTGAGAGTCCAACACGTTTCTAAATATATAAATACAATCTTTATCAGGGACAATTTTTCCATTTCTGTAATGTAGAGCAAAGTATAAATACATATAAATACAATCCATATAATAACATATGCAACAATCTGTTCAAAGAACTTACATGTCAAAAAACAACATCATTGGAAATTCCTCCATATCAAAAATTCCCCAAGACAGTCTAAAAAGCCTTTCATCATGCAAAGGAACCCAGGGACAAGAATATCCAACAAGGGCGTCAAAAACGAAAAATCTGAGTACGGATAAGGAACCTGCAGTACAAAATATATATATATATACATATTAGAAACCAAACCATAAGGTGTCCAAAAATATAAAAAAATACATGTGTAAAAGAAGCACATCACATAAAGCCAAGCCTGGGTGAGCATGGGGGGACCTCAAACCGTCCCCCAGAGACCAGAGAGACGGAAGAGGTAAACACCCCCACCCTCCAAGCAACACAGGCATGGACAACGGTGCAGGTAGGGTTGGAAAAATATGAATAAATGAATTCAATAACACTTACAATATAATATGGTCCACAAGGAGCCCAAAGAAATTATGGCCCCAAAGGAGATGATCTAACCCATATATGGGACAAAAAATTATTTAGAAATGTGTGTTCACAATTCCCAAGGGGAAATAATGGAAGAATCCACCTAGGGTTGAGTGAATACAAAAAACAAATGAATAAATAAACAAAAATGCAATCAAATGTATATAAAAAAAAACATATATATATGTGTGGTATAGTCCAAGTGGAAACGCCAAAGGAAAAACCATCCAAAAGGATAAATCCCAGGCCTTGGAAAGTTCAATACACCACCCCAATAATAAAGATGTTAAAGGGACTGAACAAAACTTACCAAATGTGGTAAGTATGTGGTCCCACTGCAGGATTCCAAATGACCGCACAGCCCGCCCGACTGAGTAGGACAGGAGGTAACCCCCTCCCTGAAAAAATGCACAAACAGTATGCCAATATCATGGCGTGGAGAGGGAATGGAACCCCAAGGATTCCCGGCGTCTTCCTATTAAAGCCCCTTAATACAGTGCAGGTGGACCAGGTGTGGCGCACTGGAGAGACGTCTGGGCCGTGACGTCACCACCAGTGCGTGATGGAAGGAACAGGAGGCTGGACCACAAGCGATGTCCGAATATATCATGTTCCCGTGGAGAGCTGGAACACAACGTAATCACATGACGCCGCCACCTCTGGGATGGGCGGCAACATCATCCGAGCATGCGGTAGCGTAATGGAAACCAAAAGACGCCACCGCTGGAATGGGAGCAGCCATCGGAGACAGAACAGGTGGAGCCCCCCCCCGGCAAGGGAATATCAGGGGAAAACCACCAATGCTGCATGTGAAACTGGTACATGCATTCCAAGGGGATGATGGAGTAAAAAGGATGGAAGTAGCCAGCACCATGTAGATCTGCCCCAGCAGAGGGAGGAAAGACTCAGAGTCGGCATGGGGCATCGCTGCACTAAAAAAATCTGATGATGGGAACTAACAAGGAAAAAAAAAAAACATAATGTTCCCGGTTGTCCCAAAAGTCAAACAAGGGAGAAAATAGGAACCAATGGGTTCGGATGAGGGAAAGTCTAAAACAATTAATCCTCAAAGGGGGGAAACCAAAACAAAAACGGTCCCAAAAAGGAACAATACCCCCCTAACATGAACGACTCCTCAATGGGAGGACTAAAAACCCCGACACAAAAAGTCACCACAAGATTGTCAAAACGGCACTGGAGGCACATGGGATTGACAGCTTGTGGTAGAAGTGGCCCCCAAAACAAAATAGAAATGAAATGGGGGCCTGGGTGTGCCGGGTGCATGATGCTGGCACTAGACCCAATGGGGAACATAAAAAGGGGCAGGAGGAAAAATCCAATGAAACAATAAAACAATTAAGCAAAATATATGAAAACCATATTACAAATGAGTCAGAAATAAACTGGCGAAACACATTGAATGTTCCACGGGTACATCACCTGACTCGTACATAAAGTGACCTAATACCCCAAATACCATGTTGTTCAAACCACTCCCTTTAGCAAAGCAAAATAGAAGAGAATGGAAGGGAAAGCTAGAAGTAAATATGTACACATCCCTAAAGGACAAACCAAGAAACTCAAAAATGGACCCCATAATTGTTGGGTCTGAATCAGGCTAATCTGTTTTGCCAGAACTAAAGCCCTCCAAGAAAGGCCTAAAACTCTCAGCCTCGTTTAGGCCAGGGGGAGTGGTGGCATCAAGATATCTAATCCAGTGCATTTCGCGCTGCAGCAGAGTCTTGTTCCAGTCTCCCCCTCTGGTTGGCATATTCACACGGTCTAATACTGTAAAGTTAACCATAGGCATTCTATAGCCATGGCGTTTGGCCACATGTCTTCCAAGCGGAAGATAACGATTGCCAATCCGCATATTTTGTAAGTGCTTTCTGACTCGTTGCCCCAATTCTTGTCGGGTCTTCCCGACATAGAACCCCCCACATTGGCATTGTAAAAGATAGACCACCCCCCTAGTTCTGCAGTTGGCAAAATGTTTCATACGAAAGCGTTCTCCATTGGGCAGCTGAAAGTACGCCCTCTTGCCAATTACCTCACAAAACTAACATGATCCGCAGGGGTACGTACCCCATATTTTGCAGGGGTCATGTCTCCGATTGCCTTTATATTCACTTTGGGTGAGCATTTGACCCAAATGAGCACAACAATGTGAAAAATATTCTCACTAAATATTGGTCCATTCTTACCTATGACCCTATTTTGGGGAATTTAATTACTTCAAAACCACAGATTACATTTAGGAAGGCTGGCTCTTTGGGCCACTTCTACCACAAGCTGTCAATTTCATGTGCCTCTAGTGCCGTTTTGAAGTTTTGTGGTGACTTTTTGTGTCGGAGGTTTTTAGTCCTCCCATTGGGGAGTCGTTCATGTTAGGGGGGTATTGTCCCTTTTTGGGACCGTTTGGTTTTGGTTGGTACAACCCCTTTGAGGATTAATTGTTTTAGACATCCCCTCATCCGAACCCATTGGTTCATTTTTTTTTTCATCTCCCTTGTCTGACTTTTGGGACAACCGGGAACATTATGGGTTTTTTTTTTTTTTTTTCTTGTTAGTTCCCATCGTCAGATTTTTTTAGTGCAGCGATGCCCCATGCCGACTCTGATTTTTTCCTCCCTCTGCTGGGGCGGATCTACATGGGGCCGGCTACTTCCATCCTTTTTACTCCATCATCCCCTTGGAATGCAGGTACCGGTTTCACTTTCGGCATCGGGTGGTTGTCCCCTCCTATCCCCTTGCCGGGGGGGGCTCCTCCCGTTCTTCTGCTGTCTCCGATGGCTGCTCCCATTCCAGTGGTGGCATCTTTTGGTTCCCATGACGCTACCGCTTTCACGTGCTCGGATGACATTGCCGCCCATCCCAGAGGTGGCGGCGTCATGTGATTACCTTGTGTTCCAGCTCACATGGGAACATGATGTATTTGGACATCGCTTGCGGTCCAGCCTCCTGTTCCTTCCATCACACACTGGTGGTGACGTCACAGCCCAGACGCCCCTCCAGTGCACCACACCTGGTCCACCTGCACTGTATTAAGGGGCTTTAATGGGAGGACGCCGGGAATCCTTGGGGTGCCATTCCCTCTCCACGCCATGATATTGGCATACTGTTTGTGCATTTTTTCAGGGAGGGGGTTACCTCCTGTCCTACTCAGTCGGGCGTGCTGTGCGGTCATTTGGAATCCTGCAGTGGGACAACATACTTACCACAATTGGTAAGTTTTGTTCAGTCCCTTTAACATCTTTATTATTGGGGTGGTGTATTGAACTTTCCAAGGCCTGGGATTTATCCTTTTGGATGGTTTTTCCTTTGGCGTTTCCACTTGGACTATACCACACATATATATATATATATATATATATATATATATATATATATATATATATGTTTTTTTAATTTGATTCATTTGATTGCATTTTTGTTTATTTATTCATTTGTTTTTTGTATTCACTCACCCCTAGGTGGATTCTTCCATTATTTCCCCTTGGGAATTGTGAACACACATTTCTAAATCATTTTTTGTCCCATATATGGGTTTGATCATTTCCTTTGGGGCCATCATTTCTTTGGGCTCCTTGTGGACCATATTATATTGTAAGTGTTATTGAATTCATTTATTCATATTTTTCCAACCTTACCTGCACCGTTGTCCATGCCTGTGTTGCTTGGAGGGTGGGGGTGTTTATCTCTTCTGTCTCTCGGGTCTCTGGGGGACAGTTTGAGGTCCCCCCATGCTCACCCAGGCTTGGCTTTATGTGACGTGCTTCTTTTACACATGTATTTTTTGATATTTTTGGACACTTTATGGTTTGGTTTCTAATATGTATATATATATTTTGTACTGCAGGTTCCTTATCTGTACTCAGGTTTTTCGTTTTTGACGCCCTTGTTGGATATTCTTGTCCCTGGGTTCCTTTGCATGATGAAAGGCTTTTTAGACTGTCTTGGGGAATTTTTGATATGGAGGAATTTCCAATGATGTTGTTTTTTGACATGTAAGTTGGATTGTATTTATATGTATTTATACTTTGCTCTACATTACAGAAATTGAAAAATTGTCCCTGATGAAGATTGTATTTATATATTTCAAAATGCGTTGGACTCTCACTCATGGATTACGAGTATTTATGTAGTGGGATTTTTGCCATTTCTGTTAACATTGTCTATGTAATATTATGGTTGTCTACACGTCTGTGACCATTGTCGAAAAACGATTTTATGAATTTTTGTATGAATAAATTGTATTTTTTATACATTCTAAACTTTTTCATATTTTTCTATTAATTGCCCAGAAAATCCCACCTTAGAGGTTTCTTTTGTTTTCAGAAAAAAAAATGTATTACCTGTGATTTTAGTAGTGTCCCCAGCGGAGAGAATTGGTCCAGGGCAGCAGGCAGGGATGTGCTTAGCAACAACAATAGTAATTATCCAGGCAGCAGGCAGAAATATTGCCTATAGTCAGCACAAGGATATCGTCAGCACAGCCAAAGCATTTGTCCATAGAAATTGTCCAGGCAGAGACAGCCAGCACAGCCATAATATTGGTCCTGGTACACCTTTACCTGCCTGCACTCATTATTGTACCACTCTCCAGCCCTTCATAAACATACTGCCTCTTGCTACAGCTAATTATTTCCATAGTCCAGGTAGCAGGCAGAGGTGTGGTCAGTTTATGCGGCAGGCAGAGGCATGATGGCAGTAAGTCAGCAGTAGGCTGAGGGTCGCAATCAGGTAAGACCTGTACACAGGGGCACAGTGGTAGAGGCTTCACCCACCCAAATCTCTATGAAGCCTCTGGACTCCAGACACTAATGCAGAAATTATGAAACCCGGAGACAACAAAAAAAATGTTGTCTCCATCCGGAAAAACATTTCTGGAGCCCCTCACATGTGAGACCCCTGTGTACTACAGTACAGATCAGTCCAAGCGGTAGGCAAAAGCATAGTCCATAAAATAGGCCAGGGTCAGTTCATGTGCAAGCAGTCCAAACATTAGGCAGAAGCATAGCTGATAAAACAGGCCAGGGTCAGTTCACATGGAAGCAGTCCAAGCAGTAGGCAGAAGCGTAGTTGATAAAACAGGCCAGCGTCAGTTCACGTGGAAGCAGTGCAAACGGTTGGCAGAGGCATAGTCAAAAAACAGGCCAGGGTTAGTTCACGTGGAAGGCAGTGGCATGGTTATTTGAGGAAGCACAGATGATGAAAATGGGGAAATGGTTAAGAATATGGGCTAATATTTTAGGGATGTCTGGTGCCGAACATCGAAACGTTTATAGCATGGAAATAGGCAACATCTATCTTACTTTAGGAAGGCACGTGGTCATGCAACACAATTATAGGATGCCCAAAATTACTTTCGCTTCCCTAGACCGGATTCATATTCCGGGAAGAGGCAGCGATTGGAATAAAAGGCTTCTTCAAATTGAGCAAAAATGGATATATAGATTAGGGGCAACTTCCTACCCAGGTCTTAACGAATCTATTTCATATACTACTTTTCTTAAGGGCTTCAGCTCAGGGAAAACCAGCTGGAGGAACAGATACAGCAAAATGTGGGGAGAAAAACTATGAGGGTATGAAAGCATACCCTCCCCTTCTCTTGAATACCAAATATCCCCTAAATATTAATTATCGCCTGCTACTTTTTGATAGTAGTCAGTGACACTTGATTTTTTCCTTTAGATAATACCTGCCGTCTAAAAAGTACTCGGAGTGATATAGGTTAGTAAAAGAATAAAAGAAATAGATACACACATTTATGCGTACAGCATGATAATACATTATTGTGACATTCCAACACATTTTATGACATTCATGAATATTTATTCATTTGACCTCTCTTATGGTTCTCCCCTTTGAGATGAAACCCTTGGGAATTTCCTTCATAGTAGAATGTGTTTTTGATCTGCTTCCTCTGTTATAGTTTTTGCAGTGTATACCCTTTTTTCCGCTCATTATACAATACAATGTTAAAGAATACCTTTAAAAAAATGTATTAGTTTATGTAACTCCAGAACGTGGATGCACAATTTAATTGATGAATTATGTACATACCGTATTTATCGGCGTATAACACGTGCCAGCGTATAACACGCACCCCAAATTTAGGAGAGAATTTTAAGGAAAAAAACTTTTAGGAGTGAAGTTTAAGGAAAAGAAACTTACATTAAAATGCCCATCAATGCAGCCTCATCAGTGTTCATCTGCAGCCTTGTTAGTGTCATTGCAGCCTTTTCAGTGTCAGTGCAGCTTTGCCCCAGTGCAACCTTGTCAGTGCAGCTTTGCCCCAGTGCAGCCTTGTCAGTGCAGCCTTGTCAGTGCAGTCTTGTCAGTGCAGCTTTGCCCAGTGCAGCCTTGCCCTAGTGCAGCCTTGCCCCAGTGCAGCCTTGCCTCAGTGCAGCCTTGTCCCCAGTGCAGCCTTGTCCCCAGTGTCCATGCCTACCGCCTGCCGCCACCGCCGCCGAAATACACATGCATGTAGTTTTAAATATGGCGCCGCGGAGTTCGGAGGGACTCGGCGCCGGCGGAACTGAACGAACACCGCAGAGATACACATAGTCGAGTGTATTCGGCTCTTCTATTCGGCGCCGCTCATAGTCCCGCCCAGTCCCACCCTATGGTGGATATAACACAGGTCCAATGGCGGGACTGGGCGTGACTGTGAGCGGCGCCGGAAAGAGCCGAATACACTCGACTATGTGTATCTCGGGTCTGTGATTTCGGGGGCGCTCGTTCAGCTCCGCCAAGTCCCTCCGAACTTTGCGGCGCCATATTTAAAACTAGTCGCTATGTGAATGTCGCCGCCGATAGCTCACAATTAGCGGGGATCGGCGTATAACACGCACCCACGACTTTCCCCTGATTTTAAGAGGAAAAAGTGCGTGTTATACGCTGATAAATACGGTAATTGTAATTGTGTTTTTTCTCCCTTTGTTCTCTCCCCCAGACACTGGATTGCCATTTTTGTCCTCCCCCTGCGCCTCAGGCTGTGCAGTTCCAGACTCGGCGGCGTCCCGGCAAGGTAGGGGGATGTTCTTATTTATGTTCTCCCTACCTAAGCAACACCTGTGGGCCTTACCATCTTCCACTAGGTGGAGCTCCTTTTTTCTGCCAGCGGCGTTCCTTGTACACCACCGGACTGGGGAATTGGGCTGCGCGCATGCGCGGGACATCTCTCCAGCATTGGCCGGCGGTGTTCCCACCACGCGTGCGCGTGCACCCTATCCCCAGTCTCGCTGTTTGCGGCAGGGGTGGCGGAGGTTTCCGGAGTGACCTACTCACCGGAACGCCGGGATGGTCACAGAGGGGACGCCTTATGCTGCCCCACGGCCCCTCCCCTTGGAGGGATGGATTGCAGACTCACCCCAGACATCTGTTAGTAATCATGAACCAATTTAGGCAGTATATCTAGGGACTCTCTTTGTTTCAGACCATTCAGTTGATCCACTGACAGGGCTTGAGAGCAACAAAATTGTCAGGTAAAAACATATGGCAATGGAGGGCTATGCTGCACCATTGTCAGTTCATCCGCAAGATTTTCATGATTGATTTGACATTTTTTTTTATATTCATTTAAGGTCAGTGAGGCACATGTCTTTTGATTTCGGCTATCAGACATTGTGCACTCCCCTGGGGAATCCTACAGATACCTAATATCTTTTACTACAGTCACTAGGTGAGCTAGTCTCCTTAGTTTGCTTTTTAGTTTCATTCTGTCAACATTAGAGATTTTGTAATGGCTGAGGGGTTTTTTATTGACTCCCCTACAGCCTCACCCTTTTCTATTTCTCGCAGCCTTTCTTCTTTTTTCTTTTTTCTTTTACTCACTATTTTAGCACCAATTTGAGTAGTGATCCACACTCTGGTCACCACAATTTCTTATAAGCTATCATCACTTCATCACCATTTTGTAATGGCACTCACTTAATATTGCTTTCACTTATAATCCTGTGTTACCATCACTCCACTATTTTGTTTTCACCTCACTCTTTTAAGTGATGTTCACCTTAGTTTTCTTTTCTTTTGTTGTTGCTCACTTCTTGCATGTTTTCACATGGTCACATCCCAGCAATCCTTCTTGGAGAAAAGGATTCACTTTGGAAATTCCGTCCTTCTCACCTTTGATAACCTTTCCCCTCTTTTTGAGGGGTATAACTATATATTGCACTTTCTCCTTACAGCACTTTTCATAACCATTATTTCGCTCCATGCTAGTCCATGTTCTATTTTCATTCCACTGTATATTCATTTTAGATTTATTATAGTCACAACAGTTTTTTGATATTTATTTTTCTGTTTTGGATAAACTCTTTAAGTCCATTGATATCCAAAACCTCCAGCTATATATCTCACCAATATACACTTTTTAGTATTAAATATCTTTGTCTATTGTCCCCATATATACACTATACTTTAGTCAGCATATTGATACAACCCTATATACTATATACAAATCTTTTTTTAGACCAAATTGTGAAAACACTATTTTATGATGAACTTTCAGGTGTTATGGTTCCTCTGCTGCATCCTCTATTTGCGGGAGAGGGCAATTTGATCTGTGACCATCCGTAAGCCCCACGGGTCAGTTCTGCCTTCTTTCGGGGCGTAGGCCAGGATGACTATTTTGATGGAGTCCAGGATCACAAGTGGGGGATCTTTCCACTTTTTTCCATGTTTTTAAGAAGTCTCCAGATGAACGAGCTCACATGGTATTGAGGAGCTTTAAGGACCCCCTGAGGAAGACCATGACCTTACAAGGTCTTCTCTAAATACCAAGCATCAATATAGTTACAATCTCACAGGAAGTAGCTTTATGTATACTCCCTGTGATCCACTGTGCGATAACTTATTGTTCATTTTGTATAACTTACCTAGTATGGCCCGTTCTTTGTAAAACCGGAGCTCATGTTTTGAAGTCTTGTATTCTCTAAAATCAACTGGGCGGCACGGTGGTGTAGTGGTTAGCACTCTCACCTAGCAGTAAAAAGGGTCGCTGGTTCAAATCCCAACCATGACACTACCTGCCTGGAGTTTGCATGTTCTCCCTGTGCCTGCATGGGTTTCCTCCGGGTACTCCGGTTTCCTCTCACACTCCAAAGACATGCTGGTAGGTTAATTGGCTTCTGTCCAAAATTGGCCCTAGTATATAAATATGAGTTGGGGACCTTGGATTGTGGGTTTCTTGAGGGTAGGGACTGATGTGAGGGTGTACTCACTCAGGTTGAACTGGATGGACTGGTGTCTTTATTCAACCTTACTAACTATGTAATTATGTTCGGAGTATTTTGCTAATAAAAACACACTTTTTTACACAAACTTATACTTTTTCTTTAATGATTGCTGCTAAAAAACCCTATGGGGAATCCTCTACTTCTTTTTGGTAATATTTTAGGGATGTGTGATATAGTCTGAAGCATTCACCAATGCAAAGACTGAGTTTAGAGGGACACTGGGGACAATGGTAGCTGGTATCTCTTCGAAATCCTCTGTTGCTGCACACTCAACATCTTTTTTGGTGTCTTCGGCCTGCTTCAGATGGTGGAATGTTGTCCGGGAAGAGGCGTTCATGAAGTCGGCTAACAGCATCAGAGCGAAGGTTTTCTGGGGGGGGGTCATTGATGGTAGATGGGGGACGTGACAACTTCTTTGATGCATTTTAGGAAGTGGGCAGGGCTTTCCATGGATTTGGTGTGAATTATGTAGGCATTATAAATGGCCAAATTAATTAAATTGCTACTTTCTTGTACCAGAAAAGGGACCTTCTTATTGATAAATAGGGCTGAAGCATTTGGTCGTTGAAATCCAAGTCCCCCCCTGTAGAGATTATAATCTTGTACACATGTTGGCTTTTCAATGGGACCTTGTCTTCTCCGAACTTCAACTGTAGTGTTATCATGGATGGTGGACATCATGTACACATTCCTGGTATCCTTCCACCTCAAGGCCAGCACTTTGTTGCATCTCAAAGTTGCCCTTTCTCCCCTTCGCAATTTCTTATTCACTATGGCTTGTGGGAAGCCCTTCCTATTCTTTCTAGAGGTTCCACAGGCCAGGGTTTCTGCAAGGTATAGGTGTTTGAAAAGAGGCAGGCTGGTGTAGAAGTTATCCAGGTATATGTATAACCTTTCTTCAGCAGTGGGTATGTCAGGTCCCATACAATTTTACCAATGGGCCCGTGTAGGCTAAGCACTCAGGGAGCTGGAGCTGGGAATCTCTTCCTTCGTATATGCGGAACGCATAGAGATATCCCGAGACTCTGTTGCAAAGCTTATAAAATTTCACTCCGTATTTGGCCCTTTTGCTAGGAATGTATTGCTTTATTCCTAGCCAGCCTGAAAAGGGTACCAGGGACTCATCTACACATATATGCTGATCGGGGACATAGAGTTCTGCAAATCGTTGGGAAAAGAAATTAATGAGTGGGCGAATTTTATATAATTTATCGTAATTTGAATGACTGCGGGGTGGGCACTGGGTGTTGTCGCTGAAATGAAGAAAGCACATTATTATCTCATATCGGGACCTGGACATTACGGAAGAATAAATGGCATGTGGTGGATTGGGTTGGTGGATCAATAGGCATGTCCTTCATTTTTTTTTAGTAAGCACCATGTTTATGGTGAGGCCCATAAACACTTTGAACTCCTCCAGAGTCAAATCCTTCCACTCAAACGGACGGGCGTATGATGATTGAGGGTTGTTGGCAATATGCTGCTGGACATATAAATTGGCCTGGTCCACAATGAATTGCAGCAAATTGTCGGGCAAAAATAAATAAAAACAATCGATTTCAGTAAAATTTTGGGTATTGGCCTGCACATCTGGCTGTGCAGTGAAAGGGGGAATTCTTGCTGATCCTGAGTTGGAAGGCAGCCATGTTGAAATGGCAAGACCAGCTGGAAGATGTGTAGTGGCCCTGGCTCTTGGGGGACGTGGCACTCCAGTGCTGGTAGTTGGGGTATTTGAAATTCCTGTGCTGGCATTTGGGCGTGATGCTGCGGCAGTGCTGGTATTGGGCCTGGCCATTTCTTGTGGTCTTTCACTGGTGGCAGCACTGGTAGTGGGCCTTTGGTTTTGGGGTCTATCGCTGGCGGCAGCTCTGGTACTGGACCTTTGATCCTGGGGTATATTGCTGGTGGCTGCCTGTTTTCCAGAGTGCCGTGCCCTTTTAGGAGGGATCCATTCTTCCTCTGATTCTTTTGTCGATCCACTACTATCGATCGGTTCAAATGCTGAATTTGATTCACAATCAGAATTGGCATTTGAATCTGATGAGAACTCCTCGCTGCTCTCATCAGTCATGGAGAGGCTCTGGAATGCCTCCTCACTTGTATATAATCTTTTGGACATTTTTCTGATGGGCTGTGCGACGGGTGACAGGTGATGGTCACTAATGGGTAGGGATGAGCCGAACACCCCCTGATTCGGTTCGCACCAGAACCTGCGAACGGACCGAAAATTTGCACGAACGTTAGAACCCCATTGACGTCTATGGGACTCGAACATTCGAAATCAAAAGTGCTCATTTTAAAGGCTAATTTGCATGGTATTGTCCTAAAAAGGGTTTGGGGACCTGGGTCCTGCCCCAGGGGACATGTATCAATGCAAAAAAAACTTTTAAAAACGGCCGTTTTTTCGGGAGCAGTGATTTTAATGATGCTTAAAGTAAAAAAAAGTGAAATATTCCTTTAAATATCGTACCTGGGGGGTGTCTATAGTATACCTGTAAAGTGGCGCGTGTTTCCCATGCTTAGAACAGTCCCTGCACAAAATGTCATTTTTAAAGGAATAAAAGTCATTTAAAAACTGCTTGCGGCTTTAATGTAATGTCGGGTCCCGGCTATATGGATGAAAATCAGTGAGACAAACGGCATGGGTACCCACCAGTCCATTACTAGGCCCTTTGGGTCCTGTATGGTTATTAAGGGGAACCCCGCACCCAAATTAAAAAAAGGAAAGGCGTGGGGCCCCCAGACCCTATTTACTCTGAACAGCAGTATACAGGCGGTGCAAACAAGACAGGGACTGTAGGTTTGTTGTTAAGTAGAATCTGTTTGTAATTTTGAACTGGTACATTTTTAAAGTGTAGCTCCAGCCAAAAAATCTGTTTTTAAGCTTTTTGGAAAACATAGGGAACGGTTATCACCCCTGTGACATTTGTTTTGCTGTCTGTGCTCCTCTTCAGAAGATTTCACCTCACTTTTTGTCCCAATGACAAATGTTTTTTGAAAATTTGGGGTTCTTAGCGAAACAAGGATTGGTGATAAAGCATCAGTGGAAAGGAGAAAAGTTTTTCCCATATTAACTCTTACAGGAGAGAACTTCCCTTCCTATGGGATAGATTTCACCTCACTTATTGTTGTCTCCTTCGGTTTGCAAGTAGGAGTCATTTGTAAGTTGGATGTTTGAAAGTAGGGGCCTGCCCTATATACTCAGCAGAAATTTGGGGCTTAGGTGTTGTTGTGGCCTCAACACTGTAAGCCCTCACAGGGCCCTGCTGTGAAATATTAGATCAAGAATTGTAATTACATGCCCCTGTTGAACAGGGCCAGAAAAATTGTGCCTTTGGTGATGGTAGTGCTGGTGCCACAACACTGTAAGTCCTCACAGTTAATCTTGGTGGGCGCAGAAACGGGCCCTGCTGTGAAATATTAGATCAAGAATTGTAATTACATGCCCCTGTTGAACAGGGGCTGAAAAATTGGGCATTAGGCACTGGTGCTGGTGCCACAACACTGCAACCCCTCACAGATACTCTAGTTTGAATGGAGGAATGAGCCCTGCTGCAAAGTATTGCATCAAAAATTGTAATTACACGCCCCTGTTAACCACTTCAGCCCCGGAAGGATTTACCCCCTTCCTGACCAGAGCTCTTTTTACAATTTGGCACTGTGTCGCTTTAACTGCTAATTGCGCGGTCATGCAATGCTGTACCCAAACGAAATTTGCGTCCTTTTCTTCCCACAAATAGAGCTTTCTTTTGATGGTATTTGATCACCTCTGCGGTTTTTATTTTTTGCGCTATAAACGGAAAAAGACCGAAAATTTTGAAAAAAAATGATATTTTCTACTTTCTGTTATAAAAAAATCCAATAAACTCAATTTTAGTCATACATTTAGGCCAAAATGTATTCGGCCACATGTCTTTGGTAAAAAAAATGTCAATAAGCATATATTTATTGGTTTGCGCAAAAGTTATAGTGTCTACAAACTAGGGTACATTTTCTGGAATTTACACAGCTTTTAGTTTATGACTGCCTATGTCATTTCTTGAGGTACTAAAATGGCAGGGCAGTACAAACCCCCCCCCCCAAATGACCCCATTTTGGAAAGTAGACACCCCAAGGAAATTGCTGAGAGGCATGTTGAGCCCATTGAATATTTATTTTTTTTGTCCCAAGTGATTGAATAATGACAAAAAAAAAAAATTACAAAAAGAGTACGGGGATATCACATGTGTGGGACTTTTTGGGAGCCTAGCGGCGTACGGGGCCCCGAAAACCAATGACTGCCTTCAGGATTTCTAAGGGCGTTAAATTTTTTATTTCATTCCTCACTACCTATCACAGTTTTGAAGGCCATAAAATGCCCAGATGGCACAACCCCCCCCCCCCCCCCCAAATGACCCCATTTTGGAAAGTAGACACCCCAAGCTATTTGCTGAGAGGCATGTTGAGTTCATGGAATATTTTATTTTTTGACACAAGTTGCGGGAAAGTGACAAATTTTTTTTTTTTGCACAAAGTTGTCACTAAATGATATATTACTCACACAGGCCATGGGCATATGTGGAATTTCACCCCAAAATACATTTAGCTGCTTCTCCTGAGTATGGGGATACCACATGTGTGGGACTTTTTGGGAGCCTAGCCGCGTACAGGGCCCCAAAAACCAAGCACCGCCTTCAGGATTTCTAAGGGCATACATTTTTGATTTCACTCCTCACTAACTATCACAGTTTTAAAAGCCATAAAATGCCAAGATGGCACAAACCCCCCCCCAAATGACCCCATTTTTGAAAGTAGACACCCTAAGCTATTTGCTGAGAGGCATGTTGGGTCCATGGAATATTTTATATTTTGACACAAGTTGCGGGAAAGTGACAAATTTATTTATTTTTTTTTTTTTTGCACAAAGTTGTCACTAAATGATATATTGCTCACACAGACCATGGGCATATGTGGAATTGCACCCCAAAATACATTCTGCTGATTCTCCTGAGTACGGGGATACCATATGTTTAGGACTTTTCGGGAGCCTAACCGCGTATGGGGCCCCCGAAAACCAAGCACCGCCTTCAGGATTTCTAAGGGCGTAAAGTTGTGATTTCACTCCTCACTACCTATCACAGTTTTGAAGGACATAAAATGCCCATATGGCACAAAACCCCCCCAAATGACCCCATTTTGGAAAATAGACACCCCAAGCTATTTGCTGAGAGGCACTGTGAGTATTTTGCAGCACTCATTTGTTTTTGAAAATGAAGAAAGACAAGAAAAATGTATTTTTTTTTTCTTTTTTCAATTTTCAAAAGTTTGTGACAAAAAGTGAGGTCTGCAAAATATTCACTATACCTCTCAGCAAATAGCTTTGGGTGTCTATTTTCCAAAATGGTGTCATTTGGGGGGGGGGGGGGGGTTGTGCCATCTGGGCATTCCATGGCCTCCGAAACTGTGATAGGCAGTGAAGAGTGAAATCAAAAATTTACGCCCTTAGAAAGCCTGAAGGTGGTGCTTGGTTTTCAGGGTCCCGTACGCGGCTAGGCTCCCAAAAAGTCTCACACATGTGGTATCCCCGTACTCAGGAGAAGCAACAGAATGTATTTTGGGGTGTAATTTCACATATTCCCATGGCATGTTTGAGCAATATATCATTTAGTGACAACTTTGTGCAAAAAAAAAAAAAAAATTGTCCTTTTCCCGCAACTTGTGTCACAACATAAAATATTCCATGGACTCGACATGCCTCTCAGCAAATAGCTTGGGGTGTCTACTTTCCAAAAAGGGGTCATTTGGGGGGTTTTGAACTGTCCTAGCATTTTATGCACAACATTTAGAAGCTTATGTCACACATCACCCACTCTTCTAACCACTTGAAGACAAAGCCCTTTGTGACACTTTTTGTTTACATTAAAAAATTATTTTTTTTTGCAAGAAAATTACTTTGAACCCCCAAACATTATATATTTTTTTTAAAGCAAATGCCCTACAGATTAAAATGGTGGGTGTTTCATTTTTTTTTTCACGCAGTATTTGCGCAGCGATTTTTCAAACGCATTTTTGGGGGAAAAAACACACTTTTTAAAATTTTAATGCACTAAAACACACTATATTGCCCAAAAGATGATGTTAGGCCGAGTACATGGATACCAAACATGACATGCTTTAAAATTGCGCACAAACATGTAGTGGCGACAAACTAAATACATTTTAAAAGCCTTTACAGGTTACCACTTTAGATTTACAGAGGAGGTCTACTGCTAAAATTACTGCCCTTGATCTGACCTTCGCGGTGATACCTCACATGCATGGTGCAATTGCTGTTTACATTTGACGCCAGACCAACACTTGTGTTCGCTTTTGCGCGAGAGCAGGGGGGGACAGGGGTGCTTTTTTTTTTTTTTTTTTTTTTTTTTCATTTTTTATCTTATTTTTAAACTGTTCCTTTCATTTTTATTTTTTTTTAATAATTTTTATTGTTATCTCAGGGAATGTAAATATCCCCTATGATAGCAATAGGTAGTGACAGGTACTCTTTTTTGAAAAAATTGGGGTCTATTAGACCTTAGATCTCTCCTCTGCCCTCAAAGCATCTGACCACACCAAGATCGGTGTGATAAAATGCTTTCCCAATTTCCCAATGGCGCTGTTTACATCCGGCGAAATCTAAGTCATGAAATGCTCGTAGCTTCCAGTTTCTTAGGCCATAGAGATGTTTGGAGCCATTCTGGTCTCTGATCAGCTCTATGGTCAGCTGGCCGAATCACTGGCTGCATTCTCAGGTTCCCTGTTGGGACAGGAGAGCCAGAGAAAAACATGGAAGACGGTGGGGGGGCATTGTCTCCCACTGCTTGTAAAAGGAGTCTAGAGGCTAATTAGCCGCTAGATTTGCTTTTACATGAAAGCCGACTGCTGGCTCAAAAGAATGATACCAAGATGATACCTAAACCTGCAGGCATCATTCTGGTATAACCACTCAAAGTCCAGCAACATACCAGTACGTTGCTGGTCCTTGTTGGGCATATATTGTAAACTTGTGGACAGACGCACCCTGTGATCAGTTACAAAGCATTGAATATGCATTCCGAAAGAATGCTGGATGCAGGACAGGCCAGCAGCTCAATTGCATACTGTGCAAGCTCTGGCCAGTGATCCATCCTCAAGACCCAGTAACCCAGAGGATTTTCGGTGGGAAAGGTGTCCAAGTCAGATCTTGCCCCTAGGTATTCCTGCACCATGTAAAACAGACACAGGCGATGGTTGCTGGAACCGATCATACCTTGGGGCTGCGGACTAAAAAATTGTCTGAACGCATCGGTCAGACGGCCACCTTCTCCACCGCTCCTTCATTGACTGACCGAAGCCTCAGCAACACGTTGTCCAGAAACAGGAGTTTGTAACCTCCCAGTCTCTGGGAACGCGTTGCACAGACCTTTCTGCAAGATGTTTCATCCTCTGCTCCCTATGCAACTGCAAGATAAGGTTCGCAACCTTACCTTTGTAACGTGGATCAAGGAGGGTTGCCAGCCAGTATTGGTCCTTCTCCTTGATACCACGAATACGAGGATCCTTCCGCAGGCTTTGCAGGATCAGGGAGGCCATGCAGCATAGGTTTGCTGAGGCATTCGGTCCGGAGTCCTCTGGGTCACTAAGGACGACATGATCCGCAGCCACCTCCTCCCAGTCACGTACAAGTCCATGTGCTTCTTGGGACTCTAAATGATCCCTTAAAGACTGCTGCTGATGCTGAGTGCCAGGCTCCACCTCCATACTGACACAGTCCTCCTCCTTCTCCTCCTCTTCCTGTGTGATTGACGGGCACGCAGGAACACTGTCTGGATAAAGGGGGCCTTGAGAGCTAAGGAAGTCCTCCTCTTCCTGCCTCTGTTCTGCCTCAAAGTGCCCTGTCCATTATTCCACGAAGCGTGTGCTCCAACAGGTGGACAAGGGGGACAGTGTCACTGATGCATGCACTGTCACTGCTCACCATCCTCGTGGCCTCCTGAAATGGTGACAGGACAGTGCATGCATCCCTGATCATGGCCCACTGGCGTGGGGAAAAAAAACAAGCTCCCCTGACCCTGTCCTGGTGCCATAGTCACACAGGTACTCATTGATGGCCCTCTGATGCGTGTGCAGCTGCTGCAGCATGGCCAACGTTAAGTTCCACCTAGTGGGCATCTCACAGATTAGGCGATTCTTGGGCAGGTTAAATTCCTTTTGAAGGTCTGCCAGCCGAGCACTGGCATTATATGACAGGCGGAAATGCACACAGACTTTCCTAGCCTGCCTCAGGACATCCTGTAAGCCCGGGTACCTGCCCAAGAACGGCTGCACCACCAAGTTAAGGACGTGAGCCAAACAGGGCACGTGGGTCAGTTGTCCCTGTCGGAGGGCGTAGAGGAGGTTGGTGCCATTGTCGCAAACCACCATTCCTGCCTTAAGTTGGCGTGGCGTCAACCACCTCTGAACCTGCCCCTGCAGAGCTGACAGAACCTCTTCCCCAGTGTGGCTCCTGTCCCCCAAGCACACCAGCTCAAGCACCGCATGGCATCTTTTGGCCTGCGTACTTGCATAGCCCCTTGAATGGCTACAGAGCACCGCTGGTTCTGAGGACAAAGCACAGGAAGAGGCCATGGAGGAAGAAGAAGAGGAGGGGGTGGAGGAGAGAGGTGTGTCACAATCATTAGTAGTGGCATTTTGGAGGCGTGGTGGTGGAACAACCTCCAACACTACTGCACCTTATCTTGCATCCTTCCCAGCTGCCAGCAGAGTGACCCAATGCGCCGTGAAACTTAGGTAACGTCCCTGTCCATGCCTGCTGGACCATGAGTCAGCGGTAATATGCACCTTACCACTGACCACCCTGTCCAGCGAGGTCAAGACATTGCCTTCCACATGCCGGTAGAGAGCCGGAATCGCCTTCCATGAGAAAAAGTGGCGTTTGGGTACCTGCCACTGAGGAACCGCACTATCCACAAACTCACGGAAGGGGGCAGAGTCTACCAACTGAAAAGGTAGCAGTTGAAGTGCTAGCAATTTTGCCAAGCTAGCATTCAACCTCTGGGCATGTGGATGGCTGGGAGCGAACTTCTTTCGGCGGTGCAGCAGCTGGGGCAAGGAAATTTGCCTGGTACAATCTGACGTCGGTGTACCGAAAGCAGATTGCCCACAAGTACTTGGCTGTGACACACCTAATTCTACACCTTCATTCCTCTCAGTGCAGGTCTCAGAGAGGACTGAAGGTATAGTGGGGTTGGAGATCTCAGCTGATGAGGAGCAAGGAGAGGTCCTCTTTGTTCTTTGGTGTGGGTCTTTTAGATACGCTTGCCAACGAACTGCATGGCAGGTCAACATATGTCTGGTCAAGCATGTGGTGCCCAAGCGGTAGATGTTTTGGCCATGCGAGATACGCTTGAGACATATGTTGCAAATAGCAGCGGTGCGATCTGATGCACTCGTCTCAAAAAAGGCCCACACCAAAGAACTTTTGGAATAACGCGCAGAGACAGCAGCGCCCTGCACATGCGGAGCATTGCGGTGTGATACAGTCAGTGTGCTGCCCTTAGGCTGGACCCGGGGGGGCATCCTACCTCGTTGGTGATGTGCCTCCTCCTACTCTCTCCTATCGGGCACCCACGTTGAGTCAGTGACCTCATCATCCCCTCCCTCCTCATCACTGGAGCAAACCTGGCAGTATGCTGCAGCAGGGGGAGCATGACTGCCAGATTGCTGTCCTTCTTGGACACCCCCTCTGTCCGTGCTCACGTTACTGCCTTCATCTAGCTCAGTATCATCATCAGAGCCTTCTAAACGCTGGGCATCCTCCTGGAGCGTGTACCCCACACTTTGGTCAAACAGTTTGAGGGACTCCTCAGGAGGACATAGTGGGGCTAGGGAAGGAGTCACTGATTCCATTGAGCCGAGGGAAGAGGCCGCGTTGGCAGCTGCTTTGCCAGACAAAGTACCCTGAGCATGGGTGAGGGAGGATGAGGAGGATGAGGACGGCTTGGTCATCCACTCGACCAAGTCTTCCGCATGTTGTGGCTCAACACGGCCAGCTGCCGAAAAAAAGGCCAAGCGTGTCCCACGGCCACATGTTGATGAGGATGCACCGTCTCCATGACCAGCACCATTGCCTCTAGACACAGAGCCTGCTTGCCCTCTTTTATTGGCTTGTGACTGTCTGCCTCTCCTTGTTGGCCTTCCAGACATACTAATGGCCTGTAGCTGCACTAAGCTGGGATATATATATATATATATATATATATAAATATATATATACTGATACTGCAGCTAGCAAAATCAACTGCCTGCCTACAGTATGAGAACACCACCAGCCTTCTACAGGTAGCTTTAGCTGAACACTGTGCAGAGGTCGCACTACATTAATGTGTAAATACTTTAGCTGCCTGCGGTAGTGATAAGATCAGGAAAACACCACCAACCTTCTACAGGTAGCTTTAGCTGAACACTGTGCAGAGGTCCCACTACACTAACGTGTAAATACTTTAGCTGCCTGCGGTAGTGATAGGATCAGGAAAACACCAACAAACTTCTACAGGTAGCTTTAGCTGAACACTGTGCAGAGGTCGCACTACACTAACGTGTAAATACTTTAGCTGCTTGCGGTAGTGATAGGATCAGGAAAATACCACCAACCTTCTACAGGTAGCTTTAGCTGAACACTGTGCAGAGGTCGCACTACACTAACGTGTAAATACTTTAGCTGCCTGCAGTAGTGATAGGATCAGAAAAACACCAACAACATTCTACAGGTAGCTTTAGCTGAACACTGTACAGAGGTCGCACTACACTAACTTGTAAATACTTTAGCTGCCTGCGGTAGTGATAGGATCAGGAAAACACCACCAACCTTCTACAGGTAGCTTTAGCTGAACAATGTACAGATGTTGCACTCCACTAATGTGTAAATACTTTAGCTGCTTGCAGTAGTGATAGGATCTGGAAAACACCACCAACCTTCTACAGGTAGCTTTAGCTGAACACTGTTCAGAGGACGCACTACACTAACTTGTAGCTTTAGCTGAACACTGTGCAGAGGTCGCACTACACCAACTTGTAGCTTTAACTGAACACTGTGAGGAGGATGCACTACACTAACTTGTAGCTTTAGATGAACACTGTTCAGAGGACGCACTACACTAACTTGTAGCTTTAGCTGAACACTGTGCAGAGGTCGCATTAAATTGACTTGTAGCTTTAGCTGAACATTGTGCAGAGGTCGCACTACGCTAACTTGTAGTTTTAGCTGAACACTGTGAGAAGGACGCAATACACTAACTTGTAGCTTTAGATGAACACTGTTCAGAGGACGCATTACACTAACTTGTAGTTTTAGCTGAACACTGTGAGGAGGACGCACTACACTAACTTGTAGCTTTAGCTGAACACTGTGCAGAGGTCGCACTACACTAACTTGTAGTTTTAGCTAAACACCGAGGAGGACGCACTACACTAACTTCTAGCTTTAGATGAACACTATTCAGAGGAAGCACTACACTAACTTGTAGCTTTAGCTGAACACTGTGAGGAGGACGCACTACACTAACTTGTAGCTTTAGATGAACACTGTTCAGAGGACGCACTACACTAACTTGTAGTTTTAGCTGAACACTGTGAGGAGGACACACCACACTAACTTGTAGTTTTAGCTGAACACTGTGCAGAGGTCGCACTACACTAACTTGCAGTTTTAGCTAAACACTGAGGAGGACACATTACACTAACTTGTAGCTTTAGCTGAACACTGTGAGGAGGACGCACTACACTAACTTGTAGCTTTAGATGAACACTGTTCAGAGGACGCACTACACTAACTTGTAGCTTTAGCTGAACACTGTGCAGAGGTCGCACTACCCTAACTTGTAAATACTTTAGCTGCCTGCGGTAGTGATAGGATCAGGAAAACACCACCAACCTTCTACAGGTAGCTTTAGCTGAACACTGTACAGAGGTCGCACTACACTAACTTGTAAATACTTTAGCTGCCTGCGGTAGTGATAGGATCAGGAAAACACCACCAACCTTCTACAGGTAGCTTTAGCTGAACAATGTACAGATGTTGCACTCCACTAATGTGTAAATACTTTAGCTGCTTGCAGTAGTGATAGGATCTGGAAAACACCACCAACCTTCTACAGGTAGCTTTAGCTGAACACTGTTCAGAGGACGCACTACACTAACTTGTAGCTTTAGCTGAACACTGTGCAGAGGTCGCACTACACCAACTTGTAGCTTTAACAGAACACTGTGAGGAGGATGCACTACACTAACTTGTAGCTTTAGATGAACACTGTTCAGAGGACACACTACACTAACTTGTAGCTTTAGCTGAACACTGTGCAGAGGTCGCATTAAATTAACTTGTAGCTTTAGCTGAACATTGTGCAGAGGTCGCACTACGCTAACTTGTAGTTTTAGCTGAACACTGTGAGAAGGACGCAATACACTAACTTGTAGCTTTAGATGAACACTGTTCAGAGGACGCATTACACTAACTTGTAGTTTTAGCTGAACACTGTGAGGAGGACGCACTACACTAACTTGTAGCTTTAGCTGAACACTCTGCAGAGGTCGCACTAAATTAACTTGTAGCTTTAGCTGAACACTGTGCAGAGGTCACACTAAGCTAACGTGTAGCTTTAGCTGAACACCGTGAGGAGGACGCACTACACTAACTGTAAATAGTCTAGCTGCCTGACTGTGGTACTAATAGAATAAAAAGAACACCAGCAATTTTCTTCAGGTAGCTGTAAATACTGTAACAAGACAAGCCTGCCTGTCAGTAGGAAGATAACAGGAACGAATCTAGCTAAACTGAATACAGTGTATATATATATATATATATATATATATATATATATATATATATATATATACAACACCTGGGATGCATATATATATATATATATATATATATATATATACACAATACACTGTAAGTGCAGCTAACTGACTGACCTGCCTAATCTAGCTAACTCAAATGAAATGACACTGCCTCTCTCTCTCTCTCAGCACGCCGGAAGACACTACACAGGGCCGCCATGCAGGCAGCCTTATATAGTGTGGGGCGTGTTCTAAACCCCCTGAGCCATAATTGGCCAAAGCCACCCTGGCTTTGGCCAATTACAGCTCTCTCTACTGACGGTGGTGTGATTGGCCAAGCATGCGGGTCATAGTGCATGCTTGGCCAATCATCAGCCAGCAATGCACTGCGATGCCGCAGTGAATTATGGGCCGTGACGCGCCACACGCATTTGGCGCGAACGGCCCATATCGTTCGCAATTCGGCGAACAGGAAAACAGACGATGTTCGAGTCGAACATGAGTTTGACTCGAACACGAAGCTCATCCCTACTAATGGGCAAAAGGTGACAAGTGATGGTCACTGATGGGTAACACTGTTCAGAGGACGCACTACACTAACTTGTAGCTTTAGCTGAACACTGTGCAGAGGTCGCACTACCCTAACTTGTAAATACTTTAGCTGCCTGCGGTAGTGATAGGATCAGGAAAACACCACCAACCTTCTACAGGTAGCTTTAGCTGAACACTGTACAGAGGTCGCACTACACTAACTTGTAAATACTTTAGCTGCCTGCGGTAGTGATAGGATCAGGAAAACACCACCAACCTTCTACAGGTAGCTTTAGCTGAACAATGTACAGATGTTGCACTCCACTAATGTGTAAATACTTTAGCTGCTTGCAGTAGTGATAGGATCTGGAAAACACCACCAACCTTCTACAGGTAGCTTTAGCTGAACACTGTTCAGAGGACGCACTACACTAACTTGTAGCTTTAGCTGAACACTGTGCAGAGGTCGCACTACACCAACTTGTAGCTTTAACAGAACACTGTGAGGAGGATGCACTACACTAACTTGTAGCTTTAGATGAACACTGTTCAGAGGACACACTACACTAACTTGTAGCTTTAGCTGAACACTGTGCAGAGGTCGCATTAAATTAACTTGTAGCTTTAGCTGAACATTGTGCAGAGGTCGCACTACGCTAACTTGTAGTTTTAGCTGAACACTGTGAGAAGGACGCAATACACTAACTTGTAGCTTTAGATGAACACTGTTCAGAGGACGCATTACACTAACTTGTAGTTTTAGCTGAACACTGTGAGGAGGACGCACTACACTAACTTGTAGCTTTAGCTGAACACTCTGCAGAGGTCGCACTACACTAACTTGTAGTTTTAGCTAAACACCGAGGAGGACGCACTACACTAACTTCTAGCTTTAGATGAACACTATTCAGAGGAAGCACTACACTAACTTGTAGCTTTAGCTGAACACTGTGAGGAGGACGCACTACACTGAACAGTGTTCATCTAAAGCTACAAGTTAGTGTAGTGCGTCCTCCTCACAGTGTTCAGCTAAAGCTACAAGTTAGAGGACGCACTACACTAACTTGTAGTTTTAGCTGAACACTGTGAGGAGGACACACCACACTAACTTGTAGTTTTAGCTGAACACTGTGCAGAGGTCGCACTACACTAACTTGCAGTTTTAGCTAAACACTGAGGAGGACACATTACACTAACTTGTAGCTTTAGCTGAACACTGTGAGGAGGACGCACTACACTAACTTGTAGCTTTAGATGAACACTGTTCAGAGGACGCACTACACTAACTTGTAGCTTTAGCTGAACACTGTGCAGAGGTCGCACTAAATTAACTTGTAGCTTTAGCTGAACACTGTGCAGAGGTCACACTAAGCTAACGTGTAGCTTTAGCTGAACACCGTGAGGAGGACGCACTACACTAACTGTAAATAGTCTAGCTGCCTGACTGTGGTACTAATAGAATAAAAAGAACACCAGCAATTTTCTTCAGGTAGCTGTAAATACTGTAACAAGACAAGCCTGCCTGTCAGTAGGAAGATAACAGGAACGAATCTAGCTAAACTGAATACAGTGTATATATATATATATATATATATATATATATATATATATATATACAACACCTGGGATGCATATATATATATATATATATATATATATATATATATATATATACACAATACACTGTAAGTGCAGCTAACTGACTGACCTGCCTAATCTAGCTAACTCAAATGAAATGACACTGCCTCTCTCTCTCTCTCAGCACGCCGGAAGACACTACACAGGGCCGCCATGCAGGCAGCCTTATATAGTGTGGGGCGTGTTCTAAACCCCCTGAGCCATAATTGGCCAAAGCCACCCTGGCTTTGGCCAATTACAGCTCTCTCTACTGACGGTGGTGTGATTGGCCAAGCATGCGGGTCATAGTGCATGCTTGGCCAATCATCAGCCAGCAATGCACTGCGATGCCGCAGTGAATTATGGGCCGTGACGCGCCACACGCATTTGGCGCGAACGGCCCATATCGTTCGCAATTCGGCGAACAGGAAAACAGACGATGTTCGAGTCGAACATGAGTTTGACTCGAACACGAAGCTCATCCCTACTAATGGGCAAAAGGTGACAAGTGATGGTCACTGATGGGTAACAGGTGACGGTCACTGATGGGTGACAGGTGACGTGTGACAGTCACTGATGCGTAACAGGTGATGGGTGACGATCACTGATGGGTGACAGGTGACAGTCACTGATGGCAGTCTCTGATGGTGACTGGTGCACTTTATGGGACTGATAGGTGACAGATGAGGGTCACGGATGGGTCACTGATTGACCATTATGTGGTGACTGTTGGGTGACAGCTGTAAAGGGGGGGCGATGTGACAGGTTCTCTTTACTGTGTAAGAAGGAAAAAACCACGCTAGATCTATGTGACAATATTGATTATGAAATATAAAAAAGAATATTGAAAAAATCAAAGTCCAAAGAGCAGCAGCTTATTTGCAAGATACACAAAATTGGAATGGAAAAGAGAAGCTTTGCTGTATAAAGGTGCAAACCAACAATGACTTGTGAATGTCAAGGTAATAAATGCAGTTCAAACGAATCCAAAACAAAACACCCAAGTGAGCTTGATCCACAATTAAGTGCCACCACCTAATAAAAAACTTGCTTACCAGATGGCAAGCAAAAGCAAGCAGATGGCTATAGCTCAGCCAAGGCCTCTGCTTGAGTGAAGGAAACGTCCAGACAGATATACCCAGATAGATGGTCTGTATACTCCAATCGCCCTGATGCCGTAGATCTCCATTGGGCCTCAGTATCTCACCGGGGTATAAGGAAAAGACCAACCATAGCATAATACCGCTTAAACTTGATTTATTGAAAAACAGTATTGCACTTACATTTGAATTAAAATAAAATCGCACTATAAAACAGAGCCGGCCGGCTGCGATAAGAAAAACCCTGTCCTCCTAGTATAACAGCGTGGCTCTTCTCTCCTCACACTGGAAAAGGTGTGTGAGGAGAGAAGAGCCGGTAACAGCTAGTAATCGATCTATGTTTACATTTAGTGATTGGCTGTGAATGGATCACAGCCGATCACGTGGTAAACAGCCACCAGCCATTGGTTCTTGTCAGTGATGAGCAGTGTTCCTGGGACCGATGCGCTCTCCTGATCCCACGCATGCATGGTCCTAGGAGGGGAATACCCATTTGTGATCGGCCGTAAAGTAATTGCGGTGGTGAACAGCCATGCCCAATGGCCGTTTACCCCTGTCAGTGAAGCGATGTGTCTCAGAGACACGCTGCCACTGACAGTGCAGGGCTGCACACCCGCAATCGCGCACATGCCCTGTGTGAATGGGCCGCCATCATATTACGTCGGCCCAGAAAGAGAGCTGCACCGCTCTGCCATCATATGACGGTGGGCGGCAACAGATTAATAACCTTAAGTCAAAGGTTATTCGGGAATTACATTTGGTATGTTAACCACTTCCCGACTGGCGCAACGGTGGCAGAATGGAACGGCTGGGCAAATGGGCATACCTGTACGTTCCTTTGAATTTGCCGCCGTGCCATTTCGTGCGTGCCAGCAGCGGCGTGCACACCGGCCGGGAGCTCCGTGAGTCGGGTCGCGGGTCCCGTGGACTCGATCACCACGGGGATACCCGCGATCGCCTCACAGAGAAATGCAAATGTAAGCAAGCATCTCCCCATTCTGCCTAGTGACAGTGTCACTGATCTCTGCTCCCTGTGATCGGGAGCAGAGATCAGTGACATGTCACGCGTAGCCATGCCCCCCACAGTTAGTAACACTCCCCAGGACATACTTAACCCCTCCCTAGCCCCCTAGTGGTTAACCCCTTCACTGCCAGTGTCATTTACACAGGAATCAGTGCATTTGTATAGCACTGATTTCTGTATAAATGACAATGGTCCCAAAAATGTGTAAAAAATGTCCGATGTGTCCGCCATAATGTCGCACTCATGAATCGCTGATCGCCGCCATTACTAGTAAAAAAAAATTATTAATAAAAATGCCATAAAACTATCCCTTATTTTTTAAACGCTATAACTTTTGCGCAAACCAATCAATAAACGCTTATTGCGATTTGTTTTTTACCAAAAATATGTAGAAGAATACGTATCGGCCTAAACTGAGGGAAAAAAATGTTTTTTTAAATATTTTTGGGGGATATTTATTATAGCAAAAAGTAAAAGATAATGCGTTTTTTTCAAAATTGTCGCTTTTTTTTGTTTATAGCGCAAAAATAAAAACCACAGAGGCGATCAAATACCACCAAAAGAAAGCTCCATTTGTGGGGAAAAAAGGACGTCAATTTTGTTTGGGAGCCACATCGCATGACCGCGCAATTGTCAGTTAAAGCGACGCAATGCAAAAAGTCCTCTGGTCAGGAAGGGGGTAAATTCTTCCGGGGCTGAAGCGGTTAAAAACATTTTAAAGGCAATTTTCAATATAACACTGCCCCCTGTTGACCACTGTGAATAGAAGGTTTCAACATTGTTCCTACAGGTTTTGTGCAGGAAATTACATTTGTTTGACATTACACATGACGCGAAAGGCTTGACCACACCCACTCCTGGGCGGGATATAGAGTGTATACACATGACAGTAAGGGAAATGGAGACAGGGAGCTGAAAGGAAGGGGGACGAGGAGAGAGTGGAGAAATGTAGGAATGGTAGAGATCTCCTTTGGGGATACACAGCTGATATCTCTAAAAACAAAAGTTTCTTAGATCACGATTAAAGTATTAATTTTCTATTTTATCTATTGATAACTGAATTACATTAGCATATACATGACTAAAACATTTAACCTTTGTGGCAAAGCATTGGAATTGTGTTATTTCTACCTGCAGCATGACATAATTATATTCCAATTATAAGAGAAATACACATCTTTGTATATCTCTACAAAAGCTAATTCCAAAGTCTGTAACAATGGTTTTGTTATGATGTATGTTTATACATATAATTCATTAGAAAATTATCTTTACCGTAAATAAGTATTGGTTAAATTACCAAACTGTGTGCACAGTATAACATTTTGTCCTTGCATTTTTAAAGTATAAGCTTGAAGGTCTATTTGTTTGAGAAGAAATTACATGTGTTGAGTTAACAACTAGTTTGTTTTCATAATCTGTAAAGCTATGGAAAGCTATTTACTAAGCCGTCATGAAAGTGTTAAAACATGGTATTTTTGTATCAAAAGCTTGTGGTAAATTTCTCATCATCTGTATCACCAATATAATTGATATTTGAAATGATATCTTTTTTGTATATAACCAATTATATTTGATATTATTTTGCATTTTTTAGTTAATAAATATATATATATTTTAGCACAGTGCTGTATTCCTTTTTGTCTTCAAACTAGCATGGATAAACAAATTTAAATTATTTGGTTGATTTGTGGAAAGACGTGAAAATCTCCTTAAGCAGAGATTTTAGCATATTTCCATAAATATAATACTGTTAATATTTCAGTATAAACTTCTGACAATTCCGAGGGATTTCTGTAAAAATTAATAGTGTATCGATAAGATGATGACACAACTGATAAATTAGAGAAAGGAATGGTAGCCCAAAGAGCTGTATAACAATTATGAGAATGCCAAGTGAATATAAAAAAGAAAGAAAAGAAATAGTATATCTCACCAAGGATATAAGATGAGACAGAGGTAGCAGGGTAGAGGTTAGTGAATGGGTAGAATGGACCACAAAGTACCTTAAACGTGAAATGGAGGAATGCTCGAGGCTGGTGTATCTCAGGAGTGAACCAAACCAAGGTGTTAGCTCAATACAGGTGTGGTATAAGTACCAGCCATCAGTCACACGTAACCACAAACATCACGCAGCGTAATCAGAGGAGAGGTGGAGCCGGCGCCTGAGCGGCAATTATCGCTCAGCGGTTGGTGCTCAAACCTCCCTCATTGTGTACGCAGGTGGACAAACAACATGTCGGTGACATGTTGTCATCATCAATGACACCACCCGCTCGACATGTGGGCATGACGTCAACCTGCAGCTAGTGCCCACCCGTCCCCCCACGTCTGTAATAGATTGGGAGGGGGGAAGGCCACGGTGCGGGTCCCAGCTCTGGGGATGAAGAAAGCCAAAGCTGCCCCCAGTACTATCCAAAAAATGGCCCCTATGTCAAGATGAAAAAAACGTAATGGCAGAAATATGTCACAGATTGTAATAATAAAAAATATAGTAAATTAGTTATGTGCTTCCATCCCTAAATTGCTTGAAAATAAAAAGGGACTTTATATGAGGCCATGACTATAACAATTCATGTACCTCCATCCCTAATACTCATTGAAAAAGGAGAGGGATTGTGGGACTTTATGTGAAGCATATAACTGCATTGGAGCGAACCAACAATTGTAAAAAAAAGTAATTATTTATTATTTCATGTTATCACATGTCCCCAGTTCCACCAGCTCTGCTCCAGCTGTCCTCACAGCGCCTGTCTCGGATGCTCCAGAGCCATTTCAGCTCAGCTTGCTCCACCCTTCACTCACCACTGAAGAGCGCCAATGCCAGAAGAACCTCTGCCTACACAGTGGGGAACCTGGACGTGGATCTGTGTTTACATACACAGATCCACGTCCTGCCGTGTTACCAGGCAATCGCATCGGGTGGCCGCCGGGCACGCGCATCGGGTGCCCAGTGACACGGCGGGCACGTACACGATTGCTGTCGGCGGCATGCGCACCCCCTGGTGGGTAGGGAAGGCGAGGGCGTCATATGATGCCCTCCCAGAACGAGAGCCGTGCCGCCTCGCCGTCATATGACAGCCGGCGGGCGGCAAGTGGTTAACTGAGCTAGAGCTTGTGGCACTAAAAGACTATATCAATGACAACTTAAAGAAGGGCTTCCTTCGCCCCTCTACTTGCCCAGCTGGAGCTGGCATCTTCTTTGTAGAGAAGAAAGATCATTCACTACAGCCCTGTGTGGATTACCATGAATTCAATAAAATAACTATCAAAAACAGCTACCCTCTCCCCTTGGTGCCCAAATTATTTCAAAGGTTTGGAGCTGCAACAATATTCACAAAGCTAGATCTCCGAGGAGCCTATAATCTGGTCTGCATAAAGGAAGGGGGGTGAATGGAAGACAGCTTTCCACACCCGATTCTGGCATTTGGAATATCCCGTAATGCCTTTTGGATTATGCAATGCCCCCGCTACATTCCAGCATTTCATTAACGATGCCTTCGTGATTTTTTGTATCTGTTCATCATAGTCTATCTGGATGATATATTCATCTTTTCTTCATCCCTGGACAATCATTACAGACACATAAAGAGCATTTTGGGCCGATTTCGGTGTTGTAATATGTTGGCCAATTTATGTGTAATATTGTATTGGAGTATGGGTTGAGCAGAAATTCAGTTGATTTGTCCAAGCCAACTAAATTTTAATATAACAGCTGAAAACCCTTTGATGTGTTGGTCTTATGCAAGTCTACCTAGGGGTGTGAGGTATGGGCTGTTAACCTAATTGAACATTTCAAAGGGTACATTGTTTAAAGGACCATAGAAGAAATATTTATTGATGGTAATTAGACTTGAGGGGGTAACAATGGGATTAAGGAGTGTTTTGGGTTGGCCTAGCGGAGGCTCCC
Organism: Aquarana catesbeiana; assembly: GCF_042186555.1. Taxonomy (NCBI): domain Eukaryota; kingdom Metazoa; phylum Chordata; class Amphibia; order Anura; family Ranidae; genus Aquarana; species Aquarana catesbeiana. Next base: position 140,346,715 of record NC_133335.1, on the reverse strand, counting down.
TCCTGTGGGGCTAATTTATCAGGGGGGCTTGTTGATATGCAGGAATGTAGGTATTCCAAGGGCTCAAAAGGGTTTTTGTTTATCTAATTAATATATCTAAAGGGGACTTGTTGATGTTGATATGCGGGAGTGCAAATTGGGGTGGTTCACGGCTGTTCACGGCTGGGGGTTGTTGTCTGTTTGATAGACTAAAGCTTATCAAAGTCCTAAATTGAAACGGCCAATCAAATTGCTCAGCCATTCAATGCCTGGTGAATATAACACGGCATTCAGTCTATAGTATGAAGTGAGGCTTGTCTGTGTATGGCTGGGAAGACACAGACCTAGGAGATGGGTTTCTGAATTATATTTCCTCTGTCGGATTTCTTTGTCATCTGTGGACTTTGGACTTTGTTCTGTGTTGGAAGTCAATAAAGTGCATCTCTCTGGAAGAATTGGGTTGCTGCGGAAGAGTACTTACATCATCATTATAATAATACCTAAATATTAATTATCATACCCACTCTACATCATATCCACCCGATACATAAACTCGATCACTACACTATATATGTATATACCCGATCACTACACTGGTGCCGTTCATGTGACCAGAAGAGCATTTTCGGACTTAGTAACAGAAGTCGGTGGTGACAACAATCCTGTGAGGTGGACAGAAGTCTGATGAATTACCAAGAGCTGTGCTGTGACTCTAATGTCTGGTTGTGACATAAGAGAGTCTGATCTACAAATTTAAACAAGTTGGGAACCCCAGAATTATTCTCTGGAGACTGGAAACAACAACAAAAAAAGGACTGTGTCATGTACCAGAAGACCTGACGTGGAAGCTGAAGGAGTAACTAATGCGGTGAGTAAAATATTTCCTTTTTTTAATTTATTAGTAATATAGTCAAAATGCTTACTCAGTGTGAAGCCAGTGTCAGTTCTGATAAAGTTAACAGATGGGTATTAAAATGTATTAAGCGCCATGGTGGTCCTTATGAAATTCCAGAAAAATGTAAGCAGACATGGACGATGATGATGGAATTTTTAGAGAAAAATGTTTTTGATAGCAAAATTTCAGAAAGTAAAAGAAAAGGTTGTATTATACAGGGCTTATTATCTTGCTGTTTAACAATGGAAAGTTCTTTAAAAGGTAAGGTTGAGGAAATTACCCAGTTACAGAAGGCAGTTGATAATAGCAAAAATGTTTGTGAGAGGTTACAAAACCAATCAGACACCGAGACAGTAAATTTAAAATTGCATGCGGTCACGATTGGAGAAGCTTTACTTGAGAAATCTAAACGTTGTGATGAATTATCAGAGGAAAATGAGAGATTATAATTAAGAATTATGGAATTAGAGAAGAGATCTCAGGAATGCAGATATGCATCAAATCTTGGATTCAGCAATCTGCAGCAAACAGAACCTCATATTAAATCTGATAATTCATTACCAGCTGCCCCCACTGTGATTACCACAGTTAATAACAATAATAATAATACAGGTGAAGTTCAGCTTGTAATGAAGCCTTTGAAACCAAAATTATTAGACGCAATTCTTAAAGAAATAGGAATGGTTCCATACCATGATTTAAACAGATTTTTAAAATGGTTTTGTGATGTGCAGCAGGTCAGAGATATGTACAATCTCAACCCATCTGACTTAGAAAGAGTTTTGCAACATTCTGTAGGAAGTGGTCTTTGGATGAGAATTAAACAAATCTGTATTCAGCCTCTGAGGACAAGGGACATATTACTGGAATTATTATGTGTTTTGTATGGTGTACGTTCTGATGTTACTATTCATGGGAAGATCCAACAAATGCAAAATGAATCTCCCTATGAATTGTCACACAGGATAGCAACTATTATGGAATTATTGGTCGGTAATAATCTTGCATTTGAGCGTGGGGGCTTGATACATATGAGTATGTTTCTAGATGCGTTGCATGAAGATATCAAACAAAATATTTTATTAGTTACCCCAAATCCTCATGATTTAAAAGACATATTGTTGAGAGCAGACCATTTATGGAGAAAGTCAAATGAGCAGGCTGTCAAAATTGATTTAGCCACATTGTTTAGAACAAATACTGAACATAAAGATCAGAAGATAATATCCTATGATAATAGCCAGAGAGGAGACATTGGGTCAAACATAGGTGATATTAATATGAAAAACAGAGCTGACCAAAATAATAATAAGAAAAGGTCCAAAACCTGGATACCGTTTTCTCAGTTAAAACAGAAATATGACCACCTGAAGATTGAGTATGACAAGATGAGAGGGGAACGTGATAAATTATTAGAACAGTTGAAGGGGGTACAGGGTGTCATAAATGTAGAAGATGTACATTCTCCAGATCTGTTTTTGAATGCAAATGACACTTCTCTAGCAGTGGGGGTGAATTAGCTTTAAACTGTATATGTGTAAATAGTGTTTTGTTTTAACTTCAAACAACGTTTAAGGACCTTGCTAATTAGTTTTGTTGGAGAGTTTTGTCTTTCAGGAACGTCTGAACATGCTTGCATGTGAATAGCAGAAGCACAGTCTGAAATTGCTGGCTAGTGGGGGAGAATTATGGGAGAAATGCTGAATAGACAATATATCCCTATACATGGAATTATAAAGTATTCATGAACTTTCTCGAAATTCATCAAGCAATGGACCTTTTTTTTCTTTTTTCTTTAACGCCCTCATTTTTAATTTTTCTCCCTTTTCCTGATATATTTTGCTTTTCATTTTTTTATTTTTTCTTTATGTTTTATTTCTTGAACTTTATCTTAAAACCAAAGAGAAGCATTTTAACCTAAAATAATTTTCATAACATCTGTACATATTACATAATGCGTATTGATCAATATATTTGACATCTAAGGTGAGATGCTGCACAATGGCTTGGCATAGCATAAATTTTAGTATGTTGGGTGGTTTTCCTAAATTTATAAGAGGGGTGAGTGAAATTCATCACTCTAGTCATGATTTGAAACTTTGTTGATTCAGTTGTTTATAATATGCTAAAGGCTATGACATATATGGATGAAAAAGACCTTTCTACCTTTCATGGTGAAGATACTGGCAAGAATTTCCACTGCCGCTTTGTCTGGATAGAAGATCTGATAAACACTGATGTCAAGCTGATTCTATCTGAACCATCGTGTGGGGATATATGTATATGTAGGTATACCATTCAAGTGTAATTGTGGACTGAATGATCCAAGTAACTGCTTTATTGAAGGCAATGAAGGGTCGGCCTACAGCAAATTACAAAAGCAAATTGTGACTGGCAATCAACAAAGATGGACTCATGAATGTCAAGTGCAAGGACATAATTTACAGCACAGTTTTTACTGCCATATCCAAACCTTTTCTACATTGAAAGTGAGTGCTGGTACATTGATAGTTCTTACTATAAAGTTGAAAGTAGAGTGTTTGCGTAAAAGCATCTTTAAAAATGGAAAGCTTGAGCCTGGAGATGAAAAAAATCCTGGACTTATGTGGATTGGAGTTCCCAGAGCATACCAAGTTTACTTTCAGTGAGATGGTGAGAGATGTGATGAAGTCAGACCGAAGAATGGACTGTGACATCAGCTCGTCTTTGCGCAATATTCAAGATCTTGATGTGATATAATAAGGCCTAACAGCTATATGGGCCACTGACGTTTACCAAATCCTTTTCTAGTCATGGTCTAAAAGTTATATTATCTAATAACTGTTTCATGGGGATATTTTAGAGGCTGGCGAAGAGAGATGTAACCAGTTTCAACTTTATATTTTATATGAGCCATTGTAAAGCATCCAGTACCTTAAATCGAAATGATATTTTTTTGTTGTTTGATTTATGGGTCAGTTCTAGTAGTTAGAACCGACCCAAGTGGGGGTATATGTTGTAATATGTTGGCCAATTTATGTGTAATATTGTATTGGAGTATGGGTTGAGCAGAAATTCAATTGATTTGTCCAAGCCAACTCAATTTTAATATAACAGCTGAAAACCCTTTGATGTGTTGGTCTTATGCAAGTCTACCTAGGGGTGTGAGGTATGGGCTGTTAACCTAATTGAACATTTCAAAGGGTACATTGTTTAAAGGACCATAGAAGAAATATTTATTGATGGTAATTAGACTTGAGGGGGTAACAATGGGATTAAGGAGTGTTTTGGGTTGGCCTAGCGGAGGCTCCCTCCTGTAGGGCTAATTTATCAGGGGGGCTTGTTGATATGCAGGAATGTAGGTATTCCAAGGGCTCAAAAGGGTGTTCTGTTTATCTAATTAATATATCTAAAGGGGACTTGTTGATATGCGGGAGTGCAAATTGGGGTGGTTCACGGCTGTTCACGGCTGGGGGTTGTTGTCTGTTTGATAGACTAAAACTTATCAAAGTCCTAAATTGAAACGGCCAATCAAATTGCTCAGCCATTCAATGCCTGGTGAATATAACACGGCATTCAGTCTATAGTTTGAAGTGAGGCTTGTCTGTGTATGGCTGGGAAGACACAGACCTAGGAGATGGGTTTCTGAATTATATTTCCTCTGTCGGATTTCTTTGTCATCTGTGGACTTTGGACTTTGTTCTGTGTTGGAAGTCAATAAAGTGCATCTCTCTGGAAGAATTGGGTTGCTGCGGAAGAGTACTTACATCATCATTATAATAATACCTAAATATTAATTATCATACCCACTCTACATCATATCCACCCGATACATAAACTCGATCACTACATTCGGCAGCATGGCCTCTCTGCCAAGCCTGGAAAATTTAAATTTGAACGCCAAAGTATTCAATTCCTGGGTCTAATTATATCCACTGAAGGGGTGAAGATGGATCCACAAAAGGTCACTGCCATTCTAGACTGGCTGGGTCCCACAGATAAGAAGGGTGTTCCGCGCTTTGTGAGATTCTCACATTTTTACTGGAAATTCATTCGGGATTTTCCGCTATCATCTCCCCCATCACGCAACTAACCAGCCAAGGCATCAAATTCCAGTGGTCTGCTGAAGCACAGACGGCCTTTGAGACTCTTAAAGGACTGTTTACTTCTGCATCTGTTCTAAAACACCCTGATCCAGTCTTGCCTTACATCCTGGAAGTGAACGCATCAGAAACAGCAGTTAGAGCATTGCTTTCTCAGAAACTAGGGTCTAAGGCTCTTTTACATCCAGTCACCTTCTTCCCCCATAAACTATCTACAGCAGAACAAAACTATAAAGTTGGGGATCCTGAACTCCTAGCAATCAAGGCTGCACTGGAAGAATGGAGGTACCTGCTGGAAGGAGCTGCACAACCAACCTTGATCTACACAGATCATAAGAATCTAGAATATTTAAGAGCGGCAAAGAGGTTAAGATCCCGACAGGCCAGGTGGGCACTTTTTTTTCTAGATTCTCTTATCACATAAATTACAGGCCTGGATTTAAGAATACGAAACACGATGCGCGTTCCCACATGTTAAGCGAGTCTGAACAGTCTGCACCCCAGATACTATTCTGTCTTCAGGGAATTTCCTTTTTCTTCAAGGAGACCTACTATCTCAAATCAAACAGGCTTCTGTGGGAGTTCCCCCATCTACTGGAACTACTTTACAGGCAAGAGATGGTTTGCTATGGTATAAGGATAAAATCTTTGTACCAGAAGACATCCGAGTCTCTATCTTGGGGCTGTGTCACGACCACATGTTAGCTGGACATTTTGGAATCAGCAAGACCTCTGAACTTGTGCAATGTACATTCTGGATGCCACAAGTAGAGAAAGACTGCAAGAAGTATGTTGAGTCTTGCATCACTTGTATTCAGAGCAAGAACAGCAAAATTAAGGCATGGGGTCTGCTGAAACCAATACCCATCCCGGGTAGAGCCTGGAAGATGATTTCTGTAGACTTTATTGTCGAGCTTCCTCCATTGGGTATAGCACCATCTTTGTGGTGGTGGACAGGTTGTCTAAAATGGCAGATTTCCTCCCTATGAAAGGTACACCATCTGCTCAAGAGACTGCACAAATTTTTATCAAGTAAATTATAAGATTTCATGGGGTTCCAGCAAATATTGTGTCAGATCGTGGGGTGCAGTTCCCCTTCAGATTTTGGAAAGCCTTGTGTACAGCCCTGAGGATCAAACTATCATTTTCTTCAGCCTATCAACCACAAACGAATGGACAGATGGAGAGAACCAATCAGACTCTTGAACAGCATCTGCGCTGTTTTCCCTCATTCTCTCAAGATGACTGGGTGTCACCATTACCACTAGCTGAATTTGCCTACAATAACTATGTCCATTCAGCCACAAAGCAATCTCCGTTCTTTGCCAAGTACAGCTTCCATCCATCCTTTTTGTCCAATACAGTGCCAGATGGCTCAGTACCTGCTGTCCTTGAAACAAAGGAGTTCTTTGACACTAATAACAAACTGTTGCAAGAAACAATGGATAAAACACAGGCATACAACAAGAAGGTCTTTGACAAGAGGAGAAGAGGAGAATTGATTCTGAAACCAGGGGATCAAGTATGGTTGTTCACAACTAATCTAAGACTAGCCTGTCCATCAAAGAAATTGGGTCCTAAGTTGGTGGGGCCTTTCCCAGTAAAGAAAAAGATCAACGATGTAGCCTACGAATTAAAGCTACCGGAATCTTTCAGGATTCACCCCATTTTTCACATGACCTTGCTGAAACCTGCTATCCCTAATTCCTTCCCTGGACAAAATATTGTTCCACCCGAGCCAGTACTAATCAATGGGGAGGAAGAATTTGAAATGGAGGCCAATTTGGATTGCAGGAAGAGGAATAACCAAATTCAGTTCCTGATAAAGTGGAAAAATATTCACGCCAAAAGACTTATCCAGGTGTTCAAGAGCTATCATTCTGTCAAGTTGGCCCGGTTGGGCATCCTGAGGCTGCCTATTGGGAGAGGGCAATGTCAGGAAGGGCACGCCAGCAACCAAGATGGTGGCCAGAGAAGATCCCCTGTGCTTTATGTCCTGTTGAGAAGAGCAGCACAGGCGCACGCGTGTGCCAATACAGAATGGGATGCCACCACAAGTGCGCGCAAAAGCACGCACACGTGCCCTATGACAGTCCTTGGTGCCAAAGGGGCTATTTAAACCTGCTCATGCCCCAAGATCAATGCTGTCTGGTCTGTAGATTTTCCTTTGTCTCCTGCTATCCATTGCCTGTATCAGTTCCTGTTGAACTACCCGGCTTGCTCCTAACTACTCCTGCTATCTGCCTGCATCTGACCTTGGCTTGTCCTTGATTACGCTCCTGCCTGTTCCTTTTGCTACCTCGTTGCCAGCTTGTTGCCAACCCTGCCTGCATCTGACTACACTTCTGTATCAGCACCTGTTCTGGACTTGTTCTCCAGTGTTTGATTCAGCCTGCATGCACCTGCCTGTGCTCCAGTTCTCACCAACACCAGTTCAGCTAGCAGCTGTACCCACGCTCCAGTCCGTGGCACCCAAGTACCAGCCTACTCCAGCCTCCCGCCGGTCAGCTGTTCCTGGTCGTCCTGCTGTGTCAGTGTTCCTCCATGGCTCTGCCTCCAGTTCCGGTTCAGCTTCACTGCTAGCAACTCTGTCAGGCACTCGCACAACTCTGCACTCCCGTGCCTCCAGTCTGCTCTACCATACTTTAATCTGGGATTTATTGTAATTAATTCACTGTAGCCAGAGCTCCACCCGTATAGGTCTGCTTCCTGTAATATGTGCTATGCAACATTTTCTATGTATGTTATAAGTACAAAAAAAGGAAATCCTACGAGCCATAATGAACCTAGTGCTAAAAATTAGCACTACACAGCCGCATGCATGAATCATGCCTTGTACTGCGTGTGAAATATCAAATAAATAAAAATATGATGCGCTAGAGTGTGCTGAAGGTGCCCCTATCACGGCTAGGGATGAACTTCGTGTTCGAGTCGAACCCATGTTCGACTTGAACATCGGCTGTTCAGTCGTTCGTCAATTTCAGAATGTTATGGGTCGTTCGCGCCAAATTCGTGTGCGCGTCACGGCCCATAATTCACTGCGGCATCGCAGTGCATTGCTGGCTGATGATTGGCCAAGCATGCACTATGACCCGCATGTTTGGCCAATCACAGCATCGTCGGTAGAGAGAGCTGTAATTGGCCAAAGCCAGGGTGGCTTTGGCCAATTATGGCTCAGGGGGTTTAGAACACGCCCCACACTATATAAGGCCGCCTGCACGGCGGCCCTGTGTAGTGTGTGTTCCGGCATTGAGATACATAGATAGACAGAGAGACAGTGTAATTTCATTTGAGTTAGCTAGATTAGGCAGGACAATCAGTGAGTTAGCTGCACTTACAGTGTATTGTGTATATATATGCATCCCCGGTGTTGCATATATATATATATATATATACACTGTATTCAGTTTAGCTAGATCCGTTCCTGTTATCTTCCTACTGACAGGCTTGTCTTGTTACAGTATTTACAGCTACCTGAAGAAAATTGCTGGTGTTCTTTTGATCCTATTAGTACCACAGTCAGGCAGCTAAACTATTTACAGTTAGTGTAGTGCGTCCTGCTCACAGTGTTCAGCTAAAACTACAAGTTAGTGTAGTGAGACCTCTGCACAGTGTTCAGCTAAAGCTACAAGTTAGTGTAGTGCATCCTGCTCACAGTGTTCAGCTAAAACTACAAGTTAGTGTGGTGCATCCTCCTCATAGTGTTCAGCTAAACCTACAAGTTATTTTTTTGCGAGCTCTGCACAGTGTTCATCTAAAGCTACAAGTTAGTGTAGTGCGTCCTGCTCACAGTGTTCAGCTAAAACTACAAGTTAGTGTAGTGAGACCTCTGCACAGTGTTCATCTAAAGCTACAAGTTAGTGTAGTGCGTCCTGCTCACAGTGTTCAGCTAAAACTACAAGTTAGTGTGGTGCGTCCTGCTCACAGTGTTCAGCTAAAACTACAAGCTAGTGTAGTGAGACCTCTGCACGGTGTTCATCTAAAGCTACAAGTTAGTGTAGTGCGTCCTGCTCACAGTGTTCAGCTAAAACTACAAGATAGTGTGGTGCGTCCTCCTCACAGTGTTCAGCTAAACCTACAAGTTATTTTTTGCGAGCTCTGCACAGTGTTCATCTAAAGCTACAAGTTAGTGTAGTGCGTCCTGCTCACAGTGTTCAGCTAAAACTACAAGTTAGTGTAGTGAGACCTCTGCACAGTGTTCATCTAAAACTACAAGTTAGTGTAGTGCGTCCTGCTCACAGTGTTCAGCTAAAACTACAAGTTAGTGTAGTGAGACCTCTGCACAGTGTTCATCTAAAGCTACAAGTTAGTGTAGTGCGTCCTGCTCACAGTGTTCAGCTAAAACTACAAGTTAGTGTGGTGCGTCCTGCTCACAGTGTTCAGCTAAAACTACAAGTTAGTGTAGTGAGACCTCTGCACAGTGTTCATCTAAAGCTACAAGTTAGTGTAGTGCGTCCTGCTCACAGTGTTCAGCTAAAACTACAAGTTAGTGTGGTGCGTCCTCCTCACAGTGTTCAGCTAAACCTACAAGTTATTTTTTGCGAGCTCTGCACAGTGTTCATCTAAAGCTACAAGGTAGTGTAGTGCGTCCTGCTCACAGTGTTCAGCTAAAACTACAAGTTAGTGTAGTGAGACCTCTGCACAGTGTTCATCTAAAACTACAAGTTAGTGTAGTGCGTCCTGCTCACAGTGTTCAGCTAAAACTACAAGTTAGTGTAGTGAGACCTCTACACAGTGTTCATCTAAAGCTACAAGTTAGTGTAGTGCGTCCTGCTCACAGTGTTCAGCTAAAACTACAAGTTAGTGTGGTGCGTCCTCCTCACAGTGTTCAGCTAAACCTACAAGTTATTTTTTTGCGAGCTCTGCACAGTATTCAGCTAAAGCTACCTGTAGAAGGTTGGTGGTGTTCTCATACTACAGGCAGGCAGTTGATTTTGCTAGCTGCAGTATCAGTACATATATATATATATATATATATATATATATATATATATATATATATATATCCCAGCTTAGTGCAGCTACAGGCCATTAGTATGTCTTGAAGGCCAAGAAGGAGAGGCAGACGGTCACAAGCCAATAAAAGAGGGCAAGCAGGCTCTGTGTCTAGTGCTGGTCGTGGAGACGGTGCAACCTCATCAGCACGTGGCCGTGGGACACGCTTGGCCTTTTTTTCAGCAGCTGAGCCGCAACATGCGGAAGACTTAGTCGAGTGGATGACCAAGCCATCCTCATCCTACTCATCCTCTCTCACCGATGCTCAGGGTACTTTGTCTGGCAAAGCAGCGGCCTCTTCCCTCGGCTCAATGTCATCAGTGACTCCTTCCCTAGCCCCACCATGTCCTCCTGAGGAGTCCCTCGAACTGTTTGACCACAGTGTTGGGTACATGCTCCAGGAGGATGCCCAGCATTTGGAAGGCTCTGAAGATGATACTGAGCTCAATGAAGGCAGTAACGTGAGCACGGACAGAGGGGGTGCCCAAGAAGGACAGCAATCTGGCAGTCATGCTTCCCCTGCTGCAGCATACTGCCAGCTTTGCTCCAATGATGAGGAGGGAGGGGATGATGAGGTCACTGACTCAACGTGGGTGCCTGATAGGAGAGAGGAGGAGGAGGCAGCACATCACCAACAAGGCAGGATGCCCTCCAGGGGCCAGCCTAAGGGCAGCACACTGACTGCATCACACCCCAAAGCTCCACATGTGCAGGGCGCTGCAGTCTCTGCGCGTTATTCAAAAAGTTCTTTGGTGTGGGTCTTTTTTGAGATGAGTGCATCAGATCGCACCGCTGCTATTTGCAACATATGTCTCAAGCGTATCTCGTGTGGCCAAAACATCTCCCGCTTGGGTACCACATGCTTGACCAGACATATGTTGACCTGCCATGCAGTTTGTTGGTAAGCGTATCTAAAAGACCCACACCAAAGAACAAAGAGGACCTCTCCTTGCTCCTCATCAGCTGAGATCTCCAACCCCACTATACCTTCAGTCCTCTCTGAGACCTGCACTGAGAGGAATGAAGGTGTAGAATTAGGTGTGTCACAGCCAAGTACTTGTGGGCAATCTGCTTTCGGTACACCGACGTCAGATTGTACCAGGCAAATTTCCCTGCCCCAGCTGCTGCACCACCGAAAGAAGTTGGCTCCCAGCCATCCACATGCCCAGCGGGCATGTGGATGGCTAGCACTTCAACTGCTGCCTTTTCAGTTGGTAGACTCTGCCCCCTTCCGTGAGTTTGTGGAATGTGCGGTTCCGCAGTGGCAGGTACCCAAACGCCACTTTATCTCACGGAAGGCGATTCCGGCTCTCTACCGGCATGTGGAAGGCAATGTCCATGCCTCGCTGGACAGGGCGGTCAGCGGTAAGGTGCATATTACCGCTGATTCATGGTCCAGCAGGCATGGACAGGGACGTTACGTAAGTTTCACGGCGCATTGGGTGACTCTGCTGGCACCTGGGAAGGATGCAGGACAAGGTGCAGTAGTGTTGGAGGTTGTTCCGCCACCACGCCTCCAAAATGCCACTACTAATGATTGTGACACACCTCTCTCCTCCACCCCCTCCCCTTCTTCTTCCTCCATGGTCTCCTCCTGTGCTTTGTCCTCAGAACCAGCGGTGCTCCGTAGCCGTTCAAGGGGCTACGCAAGTACGCAGGCCAAAAGATGCCATGCGGTGCTTGAGCTGGTGTGCTTGGGGGACAGGAGCCACACTGGGGCAGAGGTTCTGTCAGCTCTGCAGGGGCAGGTTCAGAAGTGGTTGACGCCACGCCAACTTAAGGCAGGAATGGTGGTTTGCGACAATGGCACCAACCTCCTCTCTGCCCTCCGACAGGGACAAATGACCCATGTGCCCTGTTTGGCTCATGTCCTTAACTTGGTGGTGCAGTGGTTCTTGGGCAGGTACCTGGGCTTACAGGATGTCCTGAGGCAGGCCAGGAAAGTCTGTGTGCATTTCCGCCGGTCAAATAATGCCAGTACTCGGCTGACGGACCTCCAAAAGGAGTTTAACCTGCCCAAGAACCGCCTAATCTGTGACATGCCCACCAGGTGGAACTCAACGTTGGCTATGCTGCAGTGGCTGCACACGCAGCAGAGGGCCATCAATGAGCACCTGTGTGACTATGGCACCAGGACAGGGTCAGGGGAGCTTGTTTTTTTTTCCCCACGCCAGTGGGCCATGATCAGGGATGCATACACTGTCCTGTCACCATTTGAGGAGGCCACCAGGATGGTGAGCCGTGACAGTGCATGCATCAGTGACACTGTCCCCCTTGTCCACCTGTTGGAGCACACGCTGCGTGGAATAATGGACAGGGCACTTGAGGCAGAACAGAGACAGGAAGAGGAGGACTTCCTTAGCTCTCAAGGCCCCCTTTATCCAGACAGTGTTCCTGCGTGCCCGCCGATCACACAGGAAGAGGACGAGGAGGAGGAGGAGGAAGATTGTGTCAGTATGGAGGTGGAGCCTGGCACTCAGCATCAGCAGCAGTCTTTAAGGGATCAGTCCCAAGAAACACATGGACTTGTACGTGGCTGGGAAGAGGTGGCTGCGGACCAAGTCGTCCTTAGTGACCCAGAGGACTCCGGACCGAATGCCTCAGAAAACCTACACTGCATGGCCTCCCTGATCCTGCAAAGCCTGCGTAAGGATCCTCGTATTCGTGGTATCAAGGAGAAGGACCAATACTGGCTGGCAACCCTCCTTGATCAACGTTACAAGGGTAAGGTTGTGGACCTTATCTTGCCATCGCATAGGGAGCAGAGGATGAAGCATCTTCGGGAGGCCTTGTAGAAAGGTCTGTGCAACGCGTTCCCAGAGACTGGGAGGTTACAAACTCCTGTTTCTGGACAACATGTTGCTGAGGCTTTGGTCAGTCAAAGAAGGAGCGGTGGAGAAGGTGGCCATCTGACCGATGCGTTCAGACAATTTTTTGGTCCACAGCCCCAAGGTATGATCGGTTCCAGCAACCATCGCCAGCGTCTGTTTTACATGGTGCAGGAATACCTAGGGGCAAGATCTGACTTGGACACCTTTCCCACCGAAAATCCTCTGGGTTACTGGGTCTTGAGGATGGATCACTGGCCAGAGCTTGCACAGTATGCAATTGAGCTACTGGCCTGTCCTGCATCCAGCGTTCTTTCGGAACATTCAGTGCTGCTGGAGGCTTTTTAACATGATCACAGGGTGCGTCTGTCCACCGACTCGGTCGATCGACTGACCTTCATAAAAATGAATCAGTCTTGGATCACCACCAGCTACCAAGCACCTGATGCTGATGTAACCGAATAATTTTTTTTGAAATCTCAGCTCCCTTCAAAGACTGCCTATGCTGATGCTGAGTGACTATCCTGAGTAATTATCCTCTTCCTCCTCAATGATCATGCTGATGGCTGGTTCTGGGCGCCACCACCAGTCCCTAAGGCCCAATTTTTCAGCCCCTGTTTAACAGGGGCGTGTAATTACAATTTTTGATGCAATACTTTGCAGCAGGGCTCGTTCCTGCCTTCCAACTAGAGTATCTGTGAGGGGTTGCAGTGTTGTGGCACCAGCACCAGTGCCTAAGGCCTAATTTTTCAGCCCCTGTTTAACAGGGGCATGTAATTACAATTTTTGATGCAATACTTTGCAGCAGGGCTCGTTCCTGCGTTCCAGCTAGAGTATCTGTGAGGGGTTGCAGTGTTGTGGCACCAGCACCAGTGCCTAAGGCCCAATTTTTCAGCCCCTGTTTAACAGGGGCATGTAATTACAATTTTTGATGCAATACTTTGCAGCAGGACTCGTTCCTGCGTTCCAACTAGAGTATCTGTGAGGGGTTGCAGTGTTGTGGCACCAGAACCAGTGCCTAAGGCCTAATTTTTCAGCCCCTGTTCAACAGGGGCATGTAATTACAATTCTTGATCTAATATTTCACAGCAGGGCCCATTTCTGCGCCCACCAAGAGCGAGTGAGGACTTACAGTGTTGTGGCACCAGCACCACCACCACCACCAAAGGCCCAATTTTTCTGCCCTTGTTCAACAGGGGCATGTAATTACAATTCTTGATCTAATATTTCACAGCAGGGCCTGTTTCTGCGCCCACCAAGAGCGAGTGAGGACTCAACAACACATAAGGCCCAAATTTCTGCTGAGTGTATAGGGCAGGCCCCTACTTTCAAACATCTAACTTACAAACGACTCCTACTTGCAAACGGAAGGAGACAACAGGAAGTGAGATGAAATCTACCCCTAGGAAGGGAAATTCTCTCCTGTAAGAGTTAATATGGGAAAAACTTTTCTCCTTTCCACTGATGCTTTATAACCAATACTTGTTTCACAAAAAAACCCAAATTTTCAAAAAACATTTGTCATTGGGAGGTGAGCACAGACAGCAAAACAAATGTCACAGGGGTGATAACCCTTCTCTATGTTTTCCAAAAAGCTTAAAATAGATTTTTTGGCTGGAGCTAAACACGTTAAAAATGTACCAGTTCAAAATTACAAACAGATTCTACTTAACAACAAACCTACATTGCCTGTCTTGTTTGCACTGCCTGTTCAAAGTACAGAGTCTGTATACTGCTGTTTCCTTTTTTAATTTGGGTGCGGGGTTCCCCTTAATATCCATACAAGACCCAAAGGGCCTGGTAATGGACTGGGGGGTACCCATGCCGTTTGTCTCACTGATTTTTATCCATATTGCCAGGACCCGACATTACATTAAAGCCGCAAGCAGTTTTAAATGACTTTTACTCCTTTAAAAATGACATTTTGTGCAGGGACTGTTCTAAGCATGGGAAACACGCGCTACTTTACAGGTATACTATAGACACCCCCCAGGTACGATATTTAAAGGAATATTTCACTTTTTTTTTTTACTTTAAGCATCATTAAAATCACTGCTCCCGAAAAAACGGCAGTTTTTAAAAGTTTTTTTTGCATTGATACATGTCCCCTGGGACAGGACCCGGGTCCCCAAACCCTTTTTAGGACAATATCATTCAAATTAGCCTTTAAAATGAGCACTTTTGATTTTGAACGTTCGAGTCCCATAGACGTCAATGGGGTTCTAAAGTTCGTGCGAATTTTCGGTCTGTTCGCAGGTTCTGGTGCGAACCGTACCGGGGGGTGTTCGGCTCATCCCTAATCACGGCACAAAAAGATACAGTGCATATACATCAAAGTGCAAAGGTATCTACCACACTATGTACTATATCCCATAAAGTAAACAAACATAATGTGCACAAATAAACCCTGCAATGAGCATATAAAATGATAATAGTAATATTAATAAATAAATTTGCTCAAAAATAAATAAGTGCAAAACAGGTGCTAAAAAAGTGCAATTAACAAATAAAATAATGATAGTAATAATAATAAATAATAAATAAATATAATTGCTTCAAAAATAATTCATACATGCAAACAAATACTGAAAAGTGCAAAGTGTCACGCAGTGCATATACTTAATAGTCCATCATGAACTAGATATATATTGAACACAAAAAATCCTTCACAGAAGTGATGACAGATGATCTTCAGTAGTGATGTATTCAAATGTGCTAAAATTCCATGTGCCACAGATCATGCGATGGTGAATCAAAAGGTGATCCCCCCAAGGTAAAGCACTCACCTTAGAGAATGTGACTAAGTCGCTAGACAGAGTCAGGAAACGCTTTTGAGCCACCCAGGGCTCTATATGGATCACAGGAAAACGGGCTCCAGCATAGGCTCAAACAATAAGCAAGGAGAAAAGAAAAGGAACCATATAGTGTGATAACATTTAAAATATTTATTCCAAGGTCAGATAAAAAGCTTTCCCCCAAAGGGGGTACTCACATTTTGAGGGTGCGTCAGTGTACCACTCTGAAAGGCATATATTCTGGATGTAACAGTGAGGTAATGGATGTAACAGTGAGGTATAGAGACCGTCCCAGCACCGACAGCTGCTGCTGCCTAACACTCCGTCCTGGCCCCTCCCCTACGCATCTTCGACACAAGGCATACTTGTCATCATCAGGGGGAATGTAACTGGGCCTTAGCCACTGCTGCCACAACACTGCAACCCCTCACAGATGCTATAGTTGGAGCGCAGGAATGAGCCCTGCTGCAAGGTGCCACAACACTGTAAGTCCTCACAGTTACTCTTGGTGGGCACTGGAATGGGCCCTGCTGTGAAATATTATATCAAGAATTGTAAATACATGCACCTGTTGAACAGGAGCAGAAAAATTGGGCCTTTGGTGGTGGTGTTGCCACAACACTGTAAGCCCTCACAGTTACTCTTGGTGGGCACAGGAATGAGCCCTGCTGTGAAATATTAGATCAAGAATTGTAATTACATGTCCCTGTTAAACAGGGGCTGAAAATTTGGGCCTTGGGCACTGGTGCTGGTGCTACAACACTGCAACCCCTCACAGATACTCTAGTTGGAGCGCAGGAATGAGCCCTGCTGCAAAGTATTGCATCAAAAATTGTAATTACAGGCCCCTCTTAAACAGGGGCAGAAAAATTGGGCCTTGGGCACTGGTGCTGGTACCACAACACTGCAACCCCTCATAGATACTCTAGTTGGAGTGCAGGAATGAGCCCTGCTGCAAAGTATTGCATCAAAAATTGTAATTACATGCCCCTGTTAAACGGGGGCTGAAAAATTGGGCCTTAGGCACTGGTGCTGGTGCCACAACACTGCAACCCCTCACAGATACTCTAGCTGGAACGCAGGAACGAGCCCTGCTGCAAAGTATTGCATCAAAAATTGTAATTACATGCCCCTGTTAAACAGGGGCAGAAAAATTGGGCCTTAGAAACTGCTGCCACAACACTGCAACCCCTCACAGATGCTATAGCTGGAGCGCAGGAATGACCCCTGCTGCAAAGTATTGCAGCAAAAATTGTAATTATACGCCCCTGTTAAACAGGGGCTGAAAAATTGGGCCTTGGGCACTGGTGCTGGTGCCACAACACTGCAACCCCTCACAGATACTCTAGTTGGAGCACAGAAATGAACCCTGCTGCAAAGTATTGCATCACAAATTGTAATTACACGCCCCTGTTAAACAGGGGCAGAAAAATTGGGCCTTGGCCACTGGTGGCGGTGCCCAGAACCAAAAATGTTCTTACAAGCTATCAGCATGAAAATTGAGGAGGGAGAGGATTGTGACTCAGCATAACAGGATAGTCACTCAGCATTAGCATAGGCAGTCTTGAAGTGATCAGGGAACTTGTCTTGCATACACACGGTCACACAAAGTTGTCAGAAAATCCGATCATTCTGAACGCGGTGACGTAAAACACGTACATCGGGACTATAAACGGGGCAGTAGCCAATAGCTTTCGTCTCTTAATTTATTCTGAGCATACGTGGCACTAATTTTATAGCAAGCTCTCAAACTTTGTGTGTCGGAAATTCCTATGTAAAATGTGTGATGGAACCTACACACGGTCTGAATTTCCGACAACAAGGTCCTATCACACATTTTCCATCGGAAAATCCTATTGTGTGTACAGGGCACTCACTGTAAATAATGTAGCTGCCTGCCTGTGGTACTAATAGGATCAGAAGAACACCAGCAATTTTCTTCAGGTAGCTTTAAGTGCACACTGTGCAGAGGACACGGTACACTAACTGTAAATACTGTAGCTACCTGCCTGTGGTACTAATAGGATCAGAAGAACACCAACAATTTTCTTCAGGTAGCTTTAGTAGGTGGACACTGCGCAGAGGACACAGTACACTAACTGTAAATACTGTAGCTGCCTGCCTGTGGTACTAATAGCATAAGAAGAACATCACCAATTTTCTTCAGGTAGCTTTAGGTACACACTGTGCAGAGGACACTGTACACTAACTGTAAATACTGAAGCTGCCTGCCTGTGGTACTAATAGGATCAGAAGAACACCAGCAATTTTCTTCGGGTAGCTTTAGGTGCACACTGTGCAGAGGACACAGTACACTAACTGTAAATACTGCAGCTGCCTGCCTGTGGTATTAATAGGATCAGAACACCAGCAATTTTCTTCAGGTAGCTTTAGGTGCACACTGTGTGGAGGACACAGTACACTAACTGTAAATACTGTAGCTGCCTGCCTGTGGTACTAATAGGATCAGAAGAACACCACCAATTTTCTTCAGGTAGCTTTAGGTGCACACTGTGCAGAGGACATAGTACACTAACTGTAAATACTGCAGGTGCCTGCCTGTGGTACTAATAGGATCAGAAGAATACCACCAATTTTCTTCAGGTAGCTTTAGGTGCACACTGTGCAGAAGACACAGTACACTAACTGTAAATACTGTAGCTGCCTGCCTGTGGTACTAATAAGATAAGAAAAACACCACCAATTTTCTTCAGGTAGCTTTAGGTGCACACTGTGCAGAGGACACAGTACACTAACTGTAACTACTGCAGCTGCCTGCCTGTGGTACTAATAGGATCAGAAGAACACCAGCAATTTTCTTCGGGTAGCTTTAGGTGCACACTGTGCAGAGGACACAGTACACTAACTGTAAATACTGCAGCTGCCTGCCTGTGGTATTAATAGGATCAGAACACCAGCAATTTTCTTCAGGTAGCTTTAGGTGCACACTGTGTGGCGCACACAGTACACTAACTGTAAATACTGTAGCTGCCTGCCTGTGGTACTAATAGGATCAGAAGAACACCACCAATTGTCTTCAGGTAGCTTTAGGTGCACACTGTGCAGAGGACACAGTACACTAACTGTAAATACTGTAGCTGCCTGCCTGTGGTACTAATAAGATAAGAAAAACACCACCAATTTTCTTCAGGTAGCTTTAGGTGCACAATGTGCAGAGGACACAGTACACTAACTGTAACTACTGCAGCTGCCTGCCTGTGGTACTAATAGGATCAGAAGAACACCACCAATTGTCTTCAGGTAGCTTTAGGTGCACACTGTGCAGAGGACACAGTACACTAACTGTAAGTACTGTAGCTGCCTGCCTGTGGAACTAATAGGATCAGAAGAACACCAGCAATTTTCTTCGGGTAGCTTTAGGTGCACACTGTGCAGAGGACACAGTACACTAACTGTAAATACTGCAGCTGCCTGCCTGTGGTACTAATAGGATCAGAAGAACACCACCAATTTTCTTCAGGTAGCTTTAGGTGCACACTGTGCAGAGGACACAGTACACTAACTGTAAATACTGTAGCTGCCTGCCTGTGGTACTAATAGGATCAGAAGAACACCACCAATTTTCTTCAGGTAGCTTTAGGTGCACACTGTGCAGAGGACACAGTACACTAACTGTAAATACTGCCTGCCTGTGGTACTAATAAGATTAGAAAAACACCACCAATTTTCTTCAGGTAGCTTTAGGTGCACACTGTGCAGAGGACACAGTACACTAACTGTAAATACTGTAGCTGCCTGCCTGTGGTACTAATAGGATCAGAAGAATACCACCAATTTTCTTCAGGTAGCTTTAGGTGCACACTGTGCAGAGGACACAATACACTAACTGTAAATACTGCAGCTGCCTGCCTGTGGTTTTAATAGGATCAGAACAACAGCAATTGTCTTCAGGTAGCTTTAGGTGCACACTGTGCAGAGGACACAGTACACTAACTGTAAATACTGTAGCTGCCTGCCTGTGGTACTAATAGGATCAGAAGAATACCAACAATTTTCTTCAGGTAGCTTTAGGTGCACACTGTGCAGAGGACACAGTACACTAAATGTAAATACTGTAGCCAGCTGCCTGTGGTACTAATAGGATCAGAAGAACACCACCAATTTTCTTCAGGTAGCTTTAGGTGGACACTGTGCAGGGGACACAGTATACTAACTGTAAATACTGTAGTTGCCTGCCTGTGGTACTAATAGGATCAGAAGAACACCACCAATTTTCTTCAGGTAGCTTTAGGTGCACACTGTGCAGAGGACACAGTACACTAACTGTAAATACTGTAGCTGCCCGCCTGTGGTACTAATAGGATCAGAAGAACACCAGCAATTTTCTTCAGGTAGCTTTAGGTGGACACTGTGCTGAGGACACAGTACACTAACTGTAAATACTGCAGTTGCCTGCCTGTGGTATTAATAGGATCAGAACACCAGCAATTTTCCTCAGGTAGCTTTAGGTGCACACTGTGCAGAGGACACAGTACACTAACTGTAAATACTGTAGCTGCCCGCCTGTGGTACTAATAGGATCAGAAGAACACCACCAATTTTCTTCAGGTAGCTTTAGGTGCACACTGTGCAGAGGACATAGTACACTAACTGTAAATACTGTAGCTGCCTGCCTGTGGTACTAATAGGATCAGAAGAACACCACCAATTTTCTTCAGGTAGCTTTAGGTGCACACTGTACAGAGGACACAGTACACTAACTGTAAATACTGCCTGCCTGAGGTACTAATAGGATCAGAAGAACACCGCCAATTTTCTTCAGGTAGCTTTAGGTGCACACTGTGCAGAGGACACAGTACACTAACTGTAAATACTGCAGCTGCCTGCCTGTGGTATTAATAGGATCAAAACAAAAGCAATTTTCTTCAGGTAGCTTTAGGTGCACACTGTGCAGAGGACACAGTACACTAACTGTAAATACTGCAGCTGCCTACCTGTGGTATTAATAGGATCAGAACAACAGCAATTGTCTTCAGGTAGCTTTAGGTGCACACCGTGCAGAGGACACAGTACATTAACTGTAAATATTGTAGCTGCCTGTCTGTGGTACTAATAGGATCAGAAGAACACCACCAATTTTCTTCAGGTAGCTTTAGGTGCACACCGTGCAGAGGACACAGTACATTAACTGTAAATATTGTAGCTGCCTGTCTGTGGTACTAATAGGATCAGAAAAACACCACCAATTTTCTTCAGGTAGCTTTAGGTGCACACTGTGCAGAGGACACAGTACACTAACTGTAAATACTGTAGCTGCCTGCCTGTGGTACTAATAGGACCAGAAGAACACAACCAATTTTCTTCAGGTAGCTTTAGGTGCACACTGTGCAGAGGACACAGTACACTAACTGTAAATACTGCAGCTGCCTGACTGTGGTTTTAATAGGATCAGAACAACAGCAATTGTGTTCAGGTAGCTTTAGGTGCACACTGTGCAGAGGACACAGTACACTAACTATAAATACTGTAGCTGCCTGCCTGTGGTACTAATAGTATCAGAAGAACTCCAGCAATTTTCTTCAGGTAGCTTTAGGTGCACACTGTGCAGAGGACACAGTACCCTAACTGTAAATACTGCAGCTGCCTGCCTGTGGTATTAATATGATTAGAACACCAACAATTGTCTTCAGGTAGCTTTAGGTGCACACTGTGCAGAGGACACAGTACACTAACTGTAAATACTGCAGCTGCCTGCCTGTGGTTTTAATAGGATCAGAACAACAGCAATTGTGTTCAGGTAGCTTTAGGTGCACACTGTGCAGAGGACACAGTACACTAACTATAAATACTGTAGCTGCCTGCCTGTGGTACTAATAGTATCAGAAGAACTCCAGCAATTTTCTTCAGGTAGCTTTAGGTGCACACTGTACAAAGGACACAGTACACTAACTGTAAATACTGTAGTTGCCTGCCTGTGGTACTAATAGGATCAGAAGAACGCCACCAATTTTCTTCAGGTACCTTTAGGTGCACACTGTGCAGAGGACACAGTACACTAACTGTAAAAACTGTAGCTGCCTGCCTGTGGTACTAATAGTATCAGAAGAACTCCAGCAATTTTCTTCAGGTAGCTTTAGGTGCACACTGTACAAAGGACACAGTACACTAACTGTAAATACTGTAAAAACACCTGCCTGCCTGCCTGTCAGTAGGAAGAGAATAACAGGAACGGATCTAGCTAAACTGAATACAGTGTGTATGTATATATATATATATATATATATATATATATATATATATATATATATATATATATACAACCTAGGATGCATATATATATATACATAATACACTGTAAGTGCAGCTAACTGACTCGCCTGCCTACTCTATCTAACTTTAATCAAATGACACTGTCTCTCTGTCTATCACCCTCCGCCGCTGCAACACACTACACAAGGCCGCCACGCAGGCGGCCTTATATAGTGTGGGGCGTGTACTAAACCCCCTAAGCCATAATTGGCCAAAGCCACCCAGGAACTCATAATTTTTACTATAGCATACAATGTATAAATAGTGCAGGAGTCTGTAATGCACAATATAGTGCATATAGCGCAGGAATCTGTAATGTACAATATAGTATATAACGTATAGCATAGGATTCTGTGATAAAATATACCGTATTTATCGGCGTATAACACGCACTTTTTTCCCCTTAAAATCAGGGGAAAGTCGCAGGTGCGTGTTATACGCCGATCCCCTGAGCTGCACAACTCAAAAATTGCCGACCGCGATTTGAAAATGGCGCCGCCGGCGCCGAAATACACAGAGCCGGTCCTCGGCTCTTTCCGGCGGCTCTCGTTCATTTTCGGCTCCACTCGTAGTCCCGAGCGGAGCTATCCGAACCTACTCGTGTATGTGGTTTTTGTTCAGTAAAGTCCATTCATTCAAAAATGAAATGTTAAAAGCAAACAAAAACTTTTAAACAAGAGTTTTTGTATGCATTATGGCTAATAAGGATGAGCTTAGAGCTTGAGTCGAACGTATGTTTGGTAAGTACGTTGAACATCGGGTGTTTGCTCGTTTACCGAACAGCGAATTTTATAGGGCATTGGCAGCAAACTCGAGCTCCCCATAATGCACTGCAAGACCACAGTGCACTGCTGTATGATGATTGGCCAAAGCATACACCTGACCTGCATGCTTTGGCCAATCACAGCACGCTCCTCAGCGAAAGCCATAATTGGCCAAAGGCAGGGTGCCTTTGGCCAATCATGGCTCAGAGGGACTAAGTCCATGCCCCACACTACAGGTAAAAGCCAGTAAATTAGAATATTTTGAAAAACTTGATTTATTTCAGTAATTGCATTCAAAAGGTGTAACTTGTACATTATATTTATTCATTGCACACAGACTGATGCATTCAAATGTTTATTTCATTTAATTTTGATGATTTGAAGTGGCAACAAATGAAAATCCAAAATTCCGTGTGTCACAAAATTAGAATATTGTGTAAGGGTTAAATTTTGAAGACAGGGGATTTTGAAGACAGGGGATCGAAGGCTGCACTGGGCAAGGCTGCACTGGGAGAGGCTGCACTGGGGAAGGCTGCACTGGGGAAGGCTGCACTGGGGAACGCTGCACTGGGGAAGGCTGCACTGACGAGGCTGCACTGACATGGCTGCACTGACATGGCTGCACTGACAAGGCTGCACTGACAAGGCTGCACTGACATGGCTGCACTGACAAGGCTGCACTGACAAGGCTGCACTGAGAAGGCTGCACTGATGGGCATTTAAATGTAAGTTTTTTTCCCTTCAGCTTCCCTCCTAAAAGTTTTTTTTCCTTAAAATTCCCTCCTAAATTGGGGTGCGTGTTATACGCCGGTGCGTGTTATACGCCGATAAATACGGTAATTTGCCCTGAATACAATACAATACAATTCAACGTAGTTGCCCCAGTATAAATCCTCTTCCACCACCTCTTAGTTTGCCCCTTCCTCCCAACACAAATCCTGTTCCCCCAAAACAAATCCTCTCCCCTAACCCCCGCTTTAGCAAAATCCCCCAATCCCCCCTACTAGGACAAATCATTCCTCCAAACTGCACCCCCCCCCCCCCCCCCGTCCTAGCCCTGCAACAGAGGCTGTCAATCCAGAAAGCAGTGGGCAAGACTGGGTGCGGACAGTCGCTGGCTGACAAGCCACAGGCTTGTAAATCAGCAGTAACAATTAGATGGACTTCAGAGAAAGCTGCAAGTACAGATGCATATAGTTCAAACCTACCTAAATCCCAAAAATATTTTTTTTATATAGTGCAGTATACCAATCCTTAGATGTGGTTGCTGCATTCATTTTATTTTATTTTAGGATTTTTTCCTTTATTTTCACTTGATGATTTGGCTATTAACACATCTCCTGTCTTAGGCTTCATTCTGGAAGGAAGATCAACAGGGAGACACCTTTAGACAGTAGCAATGGAGCAACGCTAGATGCACCAGTAGATTTATATGGACTAGACTGCAGTGATGAGAAAATTTGAAGAAGCAGGATGTAATTTTTTCTCAAATGTACAAATGTACTGTATGAATTTCTAACAGTGTATGTGGTTTTTGTTCAGTAAAGTCCATTCATTCAAAAATGAAATGTTAAAAGCAAACAAAAACTTTTAAACAAGAGTTTTTGTATGCATTATGGCTAATAAGGATGAGCTTAGAGCTTGAGTCGAACGTATGTTTGGTAAGTACGTTGAACATCGGGTGTTTGCTCGTTTACCGAACAGCGAATTTTATAGGGCATTGGCAGCAAACTCGAGCTCCCCATAATGCACTGCAAGACCACAGTGCACTGCTGTATGATGATTGGCCAAAGCATACACCTGACCTGCATGCTTTGGCCAATCACAGCACGCTCCTCAGCGAAAGCCATAATTGGCCAAAGGCAGGGTGCCTTTGGCCAATCATGGCTCAGAGGGACTAAGTCCATGCCCCACACTACTGTATATAAGGCTGCTTACACAGCGCCGTATAGTGTGTTATAGTGGATGGAGATAGAGAAATTAAGCTAGATTAGGCAGGCAGGCTTGTTAGTTAGTGGCAGTGTATTTGATATATATATATATATATATATATATATATATATATATATATATATATATATATATATATATACACTGTATATATATGTATATATATCCAGTCAGAATAGTATTTATACATAAATATATATATATATATATATATATATATATATATACAGTATCTCACAAACGTGAGTACACCCCTCACATTTTTGTAAATATTTTATTATATCTTTCCATGTGACAACAATGAGGAAATTACACTTTGCTACAATGTAAAGTAGTGAGTGTACAGCTTCTATAACAGTGTAAATGTGCTGTCCCTTCAAAATAACTCAACACACAGCCATTAATGTCTGAACCGTTGGCAACAAAAGTAAGTACACCCCTAAGTGGAAATGTCCAAATTGTACCCAAAGTGTCAATATTTTGTGTAGCCACCATTATTTTCCAGCACTGCCTTAACCCTCTTGGGCATGGAGTTCACCAGAGATTCACAGGTTACCACTGGAGTAATCTTCCACTCCTCCATGGTGACATCACGGAGCTGGTGGATGTTAGAGACCTTGTGCTCCTCCACCTTTCGTTTGACGATGCCCCACAGATGCTCAATAGGGTTTAGGCCTGGAGTCATGCTTGGCCAGTCCATCACCTTTACCCTCAGCTTCTTTAGCAAGGCAGTGGTCGTCTTGGAGGTATGTTTGGGGTTGTTATCATGTTGGAATACTGCCCTGTGGCCCAGTCTCTGAAGGGAGGGGATCATGCTCTGCATGTCACAGTACATGTTGGCATTCATGGTCCCCTCTATGAATCGTAGCTCCCCACTGCACACTGTAAACACCCCTGTCAGTGTAAAATGGTTTGTCTTGACCGTCAATAGACTTACTGGCAGTGATAAAACTAAAATGTTACAGAGGGATCTTAGAAAAACAAAGACTGAAAGTTATGTTATGTTATGTTATATGCTAGCAACAGACTGTATGTGATTTTGATGTATGTGATATGTCATTTTTTTGGGGGTCCTTGGTTACTTACAACTTAAAGCTGAACTTCAGCTAACACTTTTTAAGCAGTTACAGCAACATTTTATTATCCTCTTAGGACTAGGGTTTTTAAATGACTGAATACAAGCCAACTATTGTCAGTGTTAAATGGTTTGTCTTAACTAACACTTTTGCTGGACAGCTTGGTCTGTTGAATGTGATTGAAAAATAACAAATTTACTAGCCAGATCCCCAGGTGAAAATGAAGGAAAAATGAAAGAGAACAAACCTAAGAAAAAAAGAGAAAACGAATGCAGCCACCACATCTATGAATTATATACACATATATAGTACATTTTGCTTTCAGGTTTAGATGCGCTTTAAGGGCTGCACCATGTTTTTTTGTTTTTTTTTTTGTTTTTTTTTATAGGAGGCCGAAGATCTACTTCATGTGCTTTAAAGCATTATTGCTCTTCAGAGCACTGCAATTATTTTTATTCATGCAAAGGCTATACATAATCATAAATAATAAATCATTACTTTTTCTATATAAGCAAAGGACTGAGACTAGTCACTACACCACAGGTTTTTTTTTTTTTTGGTATTACACAGAACAGCTTACTGCCTAAATGTATCTTATATAAATGCAAATTACATTTCTATGGATAATGCTGTCTCATATTATTGCAACTGTTTTGAACACTTTTCAGTACCTTTTACCATAATATAAATACAACAGACTGTTGCTGATCCATAATAGGGTGAAGAGCTCAGCTGCCACCACAATCCATAGTATGGAATACAACCAAGCTCCATTTGTTTATGCTCAATGCAAATGCCCACCAGCACAAACAAGTCTAACTCTTTTCAAGGAAAGATAGCCTTAATATTCTCCTCCACTGTACCATGTAGGTATTACCCACTCCAGGTTTCCTAAATGTAAGCCCTTCTGAGATGCAACTGGTCACATAAAGGATATACTTCATATTCCCATCGCACACATTCCTGGATGAGCTCTCAAATTTGGGTGCTGCAGAAACAACCAGCTGGATACTGGTTCAAGTCACAATGAAGATATTTGCCAGCACACCATGGAACGACATAAAACGGATATATTGCATGATCACAACACAAGGAGAGTACTATCTCTTATCACAAGAACTCTCCTTGTGTTGTGATCATGCAACAAATTATCCGTTTGGATGCTATTTATGTCATTCCATGGTGTGCAAATATCTTCATCATGGTCACATAAAGGAACCAACAGGGACACTGAAACTGGGGGGGTAGCTGAGCTCCACGGCAGACTAATAGTGTTCTTCTTACACTGTATTATGCTTCCACTTCAGCAGAAAAGCAAGAAAATATATAATAGGACCTAGCTTAGCTGGCCTTTTTTCATCTCAAGACCAGCTAGTTACGTAGAGGTTAATTCAAAGTCAATGTTGCTTCTCCTGCTCTTACAAAAGCCTCAGATAGTCAGTGTTAGTGACTTAAATCTACATAAAAGAAGGAGCACAAATTACAGATATTAAAGTAAATTATAAGCAGCTAATACTAATAATGCTAATTTACAAAGTACACTCTTTGTCCATTGGTTTCTATGGCAAACATTTTATATTTGTTTACCTACATAAACAAGTCAATCTGTTTTTATTAAAGTGGCTTTATACCCTTTTTTTTCACTTTTACCTACAGGTAAGCCTATAATAAGGCTTACCTGTAGGTAAAATTAATATCTCCTAAAACTGTACGGTTTAGGAGGTATTTACTTTGCATGCAGCTGCTGACATCAGCGGCGCATGCGATGTGAAGGCCTGGCTGAAGGTCCAGATGCTGTCAGACCTTGCCGGGAAGAAGACTACCGCATGCATTCGCAGGAGTGATGTAATCATGGCTTCGGCCATTCACAGCGCCGGAGCTATGATACCCGGCGTGGACCGGGATCAGATGTCGAGGCCTCGTTCTAAGGTGAAAATTTCCAAATGAGCTAGTATGCGCTGCATACTAGCTCATTATGCATTTGCCTTGCAGGTTTTTTGTTTAAAAAAAAATAAAAATTTGTGCGGGTATACAACCGCTTTAACTGTATGATTTTTTTTTTAACTGCAGCTGAAATCAGAATTTGATTTATATGATCAATTCCAAACTTTTATGTTGCACTAATTATATTAATGAACATCTATGGTTGCTAAATATCGTAGCATGTTATAGCTCCTTCTTTCTACATGCCTGTAGCAATTCATTGATAGCCAGAGAATATAGATTTACACAAACCTCCAGTGTTCTCTAATTTACTTGTCATTTGAAATCAGGTCAACTGATCAATATTCTGCTAAACTGCTTCTCCATTCTGATAGATCTTCATCTACAAGAGAAGACGGTACAAAGTCTCAACTTGTATTTTTTTCTGGAAGATTGATGAGACTCGCAGTTGGTATCCTGGAAGAGGTCCAGACATAGTCACCTTCATTTTATATCCTGATATTTTCCAAATGCACAACATTCAAAAATAAACAAAAGCTTACATTTTACCAGGTATTCAAATTGATGAGATATATTATTGATTTCACACTGTTTGCAATTTTTATGATTTCCAAAGAGCCTCAATCGCCAGACAGGACCAAAAAATATGAGTAATGTCTGCTGTGGATTGGTACAGCTCCAGCAACCTGAGGAGCTCGCTTGAGAGAATCAGGCAAGAGTGATGGATTATTTTAAATTGAATCAACCTATCCCACACTGAAATGGGATATTGAAAGGGATAGACCCAAACATCGTCCCAATCATCATCGTCCAAGGTTGGGACTTCTATCACCCATTTTTCTCTACTTCCACATAAGCTTGGAGGTAATGATGAACGTACTGTATGGCCTGGTACAACACAGAATGTGCCTTGGGAAGGGAATCTGAACACAGTAAGGATTACAAATCAGTTTCTTGTGATGAAATGACTGCTGAGCCAAACTGCAAAATGTGGGCATAATGCAACCAGCAGATACCAGAAAAATACTAGTTAGGCAGGGAAAATTTTGCTTGCAGGATGGAGAAAGGAGGAAGGTGCCCATTGATGACTATATCCTCCAATCGTTTGATGCCCCTAATCACCCAAATGTCTGGCTCAGAGACCCAGAAAAAGTGTAGAAGAGTCAGGCTATTCCACAGGGGAAGATGTGGGGATCATACACAAGAGACAGAAGGATGTAACACCCCAGTCTTGTTCCATGCCTTAATCGTAGCATTCATAGTGTAAGTGAGAATGTATGGAGCCCTGCAACCCCTATAAAGGAGAGATTGCAAGGCTTCATATGAACCCAGCACTGCAGCCTCCGCCACCACCGAGGCATTGCCCTTGTCAAGTACAAGCCAATTGTGGGCATGCATCAATTGCCCAGCCAAAAAATATTGAAAGAATTTGGGGAGGGCTAAGCCCCCCAGGGACATTGGATGCTTCAGAGTGGAGATGC
The DNA here is from genome assembly GCF_042186555.1 of Aquarana catesbeiana. Lineage (NCBI taxonomy): Eukaryota > Metazoa > Chordata > Amphibia > Anura > Ranidae > Aquarana > Aquarana catesbeiana. The sequence goes on along the minus strand of NC_133335.1, from coordinate 140,317,656 downwards.
TGAATTTGGGAGATTTATTACTCCAAAGGAAAGAGGAGATATATATATCTAATTGTTGAAATAAAGATATCAGAATCCAAACTGGCACATTCCTAAGGGTGTACAAAAATACTGGATGCAACTTCATCTTTATCAAGTTAATTCTGCCGATCAACAAAAGAGGCAATGACTGACACAAGTCAAACTTCGCCTTCGACAATCCTAACAATGGAGCAAAATTCAAAGTGATGAAGTCAGCCATGTTAGTAACTTGCACCCCTTCAGCCATGTTAGTAACTTGCACCCCTAAATATTTGAATTGAGTCAGCCATTGTAGAGGGAGAGTTAGGTCACGGACTACCGGAGGAATCGGGTCTATAGGGAGTATCTGGGATTTGTCCCAATTGATTTTCAGGCCTAAAAAACTTGCAAAATCCTCTAGCACATATCCAACTCTAAGCAGTTTTGCTTCACTGAGCTACTGTCAGTCACCGTGATCAATCGGCAGGGTACCATTAGACATTGCTTATGTCAGGGTTTTAGCTCTATGGCTTAGGAAGTCATAGAGCAATTTAAGCTCCTGTGTCAATGGGCTTTTATTTGCATCAGAACTGCTTCACATATACAAGTCAAAGGGAATGGGAAAGCAGCTTGAAGCAGGTAGATTTAGCTTAGGAGATCAACTGCAAGTCAAATATACCTGTTCAATGCATCTAAATGATCTCATAAGCATCTCAAACTGATGTCAAATGCAAACAAAATGCACCAGAAAGCAATTTGTCTATTGACATATGACCAGAGCCCATCGATTTAAACACTAATAGCATATAATCAGCTCTCCCATATCTATAAACTAGTTTGGCTCTTTGAACATACTATGGAGTTGATTTACCAAAACTAGAGAGTGCCAAATCTGGTGCAGCTGTGCATGGTAGCAAATCAGCTTCGAACTTCCACTTGTTTAATTAGGCTTTGACAAAAAGACCTGGAAGCTGATTGGTTTCTATGCAGCGTTGCACCAGATTTTGTACTCTCCAGTTTTAGTAAATAAACCCCTATGCATGTTAAGCACAGGCTGATGGCTGCAGTATCTGGTTTTACTACTGACTCCCAGCTTGAAAGTGAAAGTGATGCAGCGGCTGTATATGTCCCCCACCCCACCTCTTATTGGGGGCCTAGGACCACATTCACAGGCTTTAGGATGGAGAGCAACAGTTTGGAATACCTCGAATAATGGGACTTTAAAGGCAATATAGTACAACTGTGTTAAAAGACATATAGTCCATCTTTAACAATACATATCATTAAAGTTAATATTCAATACTCAATCTTTGCTGTTTTTTCTTGTAAAACTGCACAACATTTTACAGCACAATGGTACATGAACACCCCGCATCCCCTGTTAACAGAGATAGTTCTCAATTATGTCTTGCGACAATGTTAACATGGTGTCACCCAATGTATTTCAGAAACTACTTCCTTCTTTAGGGGTATCAAAGGAAAAGGGAGAAAAGCGCCACTAAGTGTAGTAGATGTAAATGCAGTTTTATTTTGTCCCCATATTGAGCTACTCAAAAGATAAAAGAACATAAATAGGCTCACCTGGTACGGTAGAGCTGGGTGCTGTGTCGGCCTGTCATTTGGAAATGCTTCAGTGGCATGGAGGAAGCCTGCTGGGGCCCAGGCATGACACGGAAGAGATCCAGGGGTCCGGGTAGAACGCAGCGTGGAGTGCAACGTAGCAAGAGCGGCTCGGGCGGTGCACATGTCACAAGTCCCAGAATGCAGTGAAACGCATTTCGGAGCATGTACTGTGCTACATGGGAGCATGTGAACTCCTTTTTCAAGCTGTAGATAGTAAGGGGAGCCTGCTATTTATAGTGAACCGGCCGGAAGTGCTGGCCGCGAACAATTAAAATAATACAATGTAAACAATGTCTGCAATACTAACAATATCAATTGCTGATCAGGTACAAAATACAAAATACAAAGGGATATGCAATGAAGTCGTTGCTAAAATATTACATGTATATGGTAAAATTTTACAATGTAAATAGAGTTGTTAATAGGGTAAAATAAATAGTATAAATAAATAAAAGAATGAGTACCTTATTAAATAAGATTATAAGATGGGTAGACAGATTGCATATATGTGTATGTATGTATATACAGTTGAGATGGAAAGTCATAAAAATTATTGAAAAATCAATAATAATAATCAAAGATAATCGCTATATGCTATCGAGCAAGCTAAAAATGTCAGGATATATTTACCTACTGGTAATGGCAGTCCTGACCACCCCCAAAAAATATATTTTATTTTAATTTAAATTCCTGCAATAAAAGGGGGTGGGTGGGAAGAACAGGTGTATTATATCCACACTAGTACAGTTATTAAAAAGCTATTAAAGGATGCTGCTAATGTCCAATTCTTCATTTAACCTCCCGGGAGAGAGGGTATTGAAGGTGAATATCCAAAAGGTTTCTCTTTGGCAGAGTTGTGGAAAAGTTCTGGTTCAGGGAGATCCCTGAACATAGCCTCCACTATCCATACTTGTAAGCCTTTAGTAGATTTATTATGTACTTCTAAAAAGTGATGGGGGACACTGTGTTCATCGTTCCCTTTCTCAATAAACCGGCGATGATCACCAAACCTTTTGCGTAGCGGTCTGATGGTGCGGTAACATATTACATGATATGTACAGCAATTAAAGAAGTATTTGATTGTATAGGTTTTTCCTTTTATGACGTCATTTTGTTTGCCTTGCTGTACAAATGTACATGTTTTACATTGGTACATGCCTTTTAGAGGAATTAAGCAGGGCACTTTGGTGAGTTTTTGTTTTAATTTGCTGGGTGCTATTTTTTGTTTGAGATTGAGGACTCTTCTACAGGTTATTTTTGGTTTGTTTTGTATATGGTTTTGGAGGTGTGGGTCTGATAAAAAGATAGTCACATGTTCATGAACAATGGATTCCATTTTGCAATGTTTGTTGTGAAATCATGTTAGATACACCTAGTAGATGTATCATTTTCTCTATTAGCCTTGCCTGGTAGTTTTTTTTTATTTAGGTAATGATTATAGGCTGATTCTACCAAGTCTTCTGGGTTTCCTTTGTCTTTAAATTTTGTCTTAAGAAGCATGCTTTGTACCTTGTAGTCTTCATTATTTGTACAATTTTGTCTGAGATGGCAAAACTGGCCTTTGGGGATGTTATTCTTCCATGTAGGGTGATGGCAATTGCTATAGTGCAGGAAAGCGTTGCCTGCTGTCAGTTTTGTGTAGTTTTTGGCATGCAATGTGAGTACACCCCTCACATTTTTGTAAATATTTTATTATATCTTTTCATGAACACTGAAGAAATTACACTTTGCTAAAATGTAAAGTAGTGAGAGTACAGCTTGTATAACAGTGTAAATTTGCTGTCCCCTCAAAATAACTCAACACACAGCCATTAATGTTAATGTGTTTGGGGTCGTTATCATGTTGGAATACTACCCAGTGGCCCAGTTTTTGAAGGGAAGGGATCATGCTCTGCTCAGTATGTCACAGTACATGTTGGCATTCATGGTTCCCTCAATAAACTATAGCTCCCCAGTGCCGGCAGCACTTATGCAGTACTCCACACATATATTTGTACTCCTCACCTGGCTGCCGCCGCACACGCTTAACACCATCTGAACCAAATACATTTATCTTGATCCCATCAGACCACAGGACATGGTTCCAGTAATCCATGTCCTTAAACAGACAGTGAAGGGCGCATCAGTAGTGCAATAATAAATAAATAAAAAATCGTGTTGACTCAATCATATAATAAGGTGCACCAGTGCATACTACAATAAATTAAATTGAATCATGTATTGCCAATAAAGTGAATATAGTGCAGGAAAAGTTCAAATTGTGTCTCATATTATGAAACAAGAACCGCAAGCTTCTTAAATACTCCAATCACCACATGACAATAAAGTGCAAATGCTATATTATTCGTGCTTCACCCGAAGTGGTATGTCATAGCGCTCACCAGACAGTAGTGGCCACAGAGTGACCCTCAGGTATGGAAAGGATCAAGTGAAATAATTCATCAAGGGTTTCTTTCTGGATGTCCTGGCATAGAGGATGTCAGTGCAGAGGGACTCCAATAACAGAACAGCAGGAGTATATATATATATGTATGGCTTCTTGAGCCCCGGTACTTCAATTCACCAACCAAATCTGTAAAGAGTGGCTCCCCGTGAAAGCCACAGAAGCTCAAATAGTGTAAAAATGTCTTTAATCCAAATAAAAACTTCACAGCCAAACAGGGATACAAGGTACAGGACAAAAAACGGACGGGCTGCAGCTATGAAGGAAAAGCAGAGACCAATGCGGTACCTTACGAATCTGTGGGTACTCGATGTGCGTCTCAGTGTGCGCTCCAGCTGATAACAGGAACAGAGGACTCGCTGCGTGTCGAGCCTCCCTTTCAATATATTTCAGGCTGTGTGCGTGTTATCAGGAAAATGGTGAGTGCTTTGACATACCACTTCGGGTGAAGCACGAATAAAATAGCATTTGCACTTTATTGTCATGTGGTGATTGGAGTATTTAAGAAGATTGCGTTTCTTGTTTCATAATATGAGGCACAATTTGAACTTTTTCTGCACTATATTCACTTTATTGGCAACACATGATTCAATTTAATTTATTGTAGTATGCACTGGTGCACCTTATTATATTATTGAGTCAACACGATTTTTTATTTATTTATTATTGCACTACTGATGCGCCCTTCACTGTCTGTTTATTGTATATTAGTATTTTACTAATTCTAGGAGCAGCATTTGTTTGTGAGAGTGCACGTTTTATATTTGGCGCAGTGTCCATTATTTTTCACTTAATCCATGTCCTTAGTTTGCTTGTTTTCAGCAAACTGTTTGTGGGCTTTCTTGTGCATCATCTTTAGAAGAGGCTTCCTTCTGGGACGACAGCCATGCAGACCAATTTGATGCCGTGTGCTGCGTATGGTCTGAGCACTGACAGGCTGACCCCCCACCCCTTCAACCTCTGCAGCAATGCTGGCAGAACTCATACATCTATTTCCCAAAGACAATCTCTGGATGCTGAGCACATGCATTCAGCTTCTTTGGTTGACCATGGTGAGGTCTGTTCTGAGTGGAACCTGTCCTGTTAAACTGCTGTATGATCTTGGCCACCATGCTGCAGCTCAGTTTCAGAGTCTTAGAAATGTTCTTATAGCCTAGGCCATCTTTATGTGGAGCAACAATCCTTTTTTCAGATCCTCAGAGAGTTCTGTGCAATGATGAATTTCCAGTGACCAGTATGAGAGAGTGAGAGCGATAACATCAAATGTAACACACCTGCTCCCCATTCACACCTGAGACTTTGAAACACTAACGAGTCACATGACACCAGGGAGGAAAAATGGCTAATTGGGCCCAATCTGGACATTTTCTCTTAGGGGGTGTACCAACCTATGTTGCCAGCGGTTTAGACATTAATGGCTGCGTTGAGTTATTTTGAGGGGACAGCAAATTTACACTGTTATACAAGCTGTACACTACTACTTTACATTGTAGTAAAGTGTCATTTGTTCAGTGTTGTCACATGAAAAGATATCGTAAAATATTTACAAAAATGTGAAGGGTGTACTCACTTTTGTGAGATACTGTATAGTTTGGTTTATGTGATACAATTATAAGTCTAAAAAAGCCAAGCTAGATGAATCTGTTACTGAAGTGAAGGAGAGGCCTAAGGAGTTGTTATTGCAGAAGGCTACAAAGTTCTATACTAGTGGTGAGGGGTAATCCCAAATGATAACAATATCTATGAAGCGGCCATAACAGATAATGTTTGCTCCAAAAGGGTTGTTGTGCCAGATGTAGTTTTCTTCCCAGTAAGCCATGGTGAGGTTGGCATATGATAAAGCAAAATTGGCACCCATGGCTGTGCCATGAACCTGTAGGTAGTAGTTGCCATCAAATAAGAAATAGTTATGCAGAGGTGCATACGCGGAGTTTCCCAAGATGGCAGCTAAGCAACGGAGCTCCGCACTGTTCTGGCCCTTTGAACCCCACCACAGCCGACAGGGCCCTCGGATCGAGCCTGCTCCACCGTCGATCATTCGGGGACACACCCAGGTATATTCTGCTGTGAGGGTGCCCCACCAGAAGGAATCTCACCAGACAGCTGGAATCAGCACTGCAGCAGCCCGGCCAGTCCAAGATGGCGGCCGCAGCTACACGAGGCACACACCGAATCCATTGTGGATCAGGACGAGGTCCCAGCACCCGTCTCTACACATGGGAATGCTGTAGTGAGTACACCCCAATTGCCCTTGTTTTCACCAGCTTCAACTGAATCCCTAATAGGCAGATCTATGGAAGACTTCCACCTAACCCCATGAATGACTTGCTGGTCACCCCAGATAACTCTGAGATTGAGCACCGCATATCCCCTCACTCCCCTGCTGACCTGCCGGTTATGATGGCGGCTTTCTTAACCATGCTATCCAGGGGACTGGCACAAACGGCAGCACAAATTACCTCTGCTATACACACTGATCTTCAGCATTTAGGGGTGCGAATTGAACATATTAAGAAGAAAACTAATCAGTCAGCAGCCAGAATCAACCAAAACACAGCCAGAATCCAAGATATTCAGGACCAACTTGAAATGGCCCTATTCAAAATTGACAACCTTGAGAATAGATCCCGCCGATACAACTTTAGAATCCGGGTCTCCCGGAATCTGTGAAAGATGTTCAACCGGCTGTCCGCTCCCATACCTCATTCTGGACATCCCGGAGAACAGGTTGGAACTGGACAGGGCACACAGAGCACTACAACCTGTTAGGAAAGATGGCCTCCCCGGGGACATTATTGTCAAGCCCCACTTCTACACAGTGAAAGAAGAGGTAATGAATGCTGCACGGACGACCAACAAGCTCTCGAGACCACCAGATACAGATATTTGCTGATCATTTCCCCTTCACTGTCCAAATACAACAATCTCTGAAACCTTTGCTGCAGATCCTAACGCAAAAAGAAATCACCTACAGATTGGCCTTCCCCTTTCACCTAAATTTCTCCCATCAGAATAAGCCCACGCATTGGCGCCAACTAGTGGAAACAGAAAATACCACTAGGATTGGCGCACCTGGGCATCCACATGGTCAACTAATCCTGATGGGGGCCTCCTATTGTGCAAAAAATATTAATAAGAATTTTAAATCTAGAACTCTTGGGAAAAAAAACACAATATATAAATATATGTGTAAATTTATACTTTTAAACTAGCAATAAATTAGATTATTGGAAAATTAATTCAAAGTCTATCATAAATCCTAATGACTACAGATAAGGCAGAGGCAGTCTAGATAAGGGTGTACATATAACCCCAGAAGGGCCCCAACACATATACAGTTAAAAGTAGAAACCAAAAATGTAACTACTTGACAGAGCATCTGCAAATAATGACCGGAGATATAAAGAGGAAAGGCCTGAAGCTGATGGATTCATTGAGCCCTGAAAAAGAGGTGGCTGCCAAGGAGTGGATCCATCTTGTTTCCCCCTGCAGGAGAATCTTGTTCACATCCCCACTCCCCTATCCTGAGTGGGTATGAATTCTAAAGCTAAAAATGTCATCTTCGTTAGATCAAATGAATGGTACAAGCCCATATGTCGACTAATGGGTGTTTCTATTTTTTTTCTTTTGGACAAGGGACACATGGTCCCTTATCCTATGGAAAAAAGGTCTCTTGGTTTTACCTATATAAAAGGCCCTGCAAGCACACCTCATATAATAAACATCCCCAATGGATTGGCAGCTGGCAGAGAAGTTGGGTTCGTAAAGGGCTCCATTTGGAAGAGTTATCTCCACTGAGTCCAAAATGTAACTACAAAAATCACCACAGGGGGCAGTGCCTTTCCGAGTGTTTCTCCCAGATCTTTGTATCAGGTGACTATGGACCAATTGATCCTTTATGAATGAATGAATTAGCTCAGCTTGACTTTGTTTTTTAGCCCTATGATATGCCTTTTTAAGGATGGAGCGACTGTAGCCCCTATCTAACAGGCGTAGCTGCAAAACTAACGCTTCCTTTTCAAAATTCTGGTCGCGACAACAATTCCTCCTTATTCGTAGGTATTGGCTATAAGGGATGCTCTCCACCAAGGAGTGCCCCTGGGGAGGTTGAGGAAGAAACTCCCCATCCTGGACCCAGAGGAAGAAGAATACAATCGAATATTCTTTTAAAGATTGACTTAATCACCTCTATGTCTTCTATTCCCCTTTCTTCTCCCTCTCTCCCTTTCTCTTCATCCAGGTTTTAACAGAACCATGACCTTCCAGGGGAGTTTCCGGCCACAACTCGCAAGCTTGAGAACCCAGGAACCTTGCGAACATATCGCCATCCCAGGCTGTCTTTCAACTTGGGGTAATCTACTGATTAACTTAGAGAATGTCCACTTCTCTGATAAATGTCTAATTCCACACCCACATCCCGTTAGCTACTGATTCTCTCCCACAATGCCCAGGGCCTGAACTCCCCAATAAAAGGGAAGAAACTGCTCCAACAGTACCACACTTTGAAGGCAGACATAACTTTCCTCCAGGAGACGCACTTCCCTTCCTCCTATAACCCACCATTCCTCCACCAAAATTTCCCCTACTTCTACCTAGCTAACGCTGAAAACAAACCTAGAGGGATAGCGATAGGCTTCTCAAAAAAACTAAAATTCTCGATGTGTAAGGTTATTAGGGACCCAGAGGGCCAATACTTGCTGACCGAGGGAACCATAGATGAGGGGCCTTATACCTTTATCTCATAATTTGCCCCCAACAAGGGTCAGGGAAAATGCTTTGAATCCATGCTATTAAAGCTACAACCATTTTTTAAGGGAAAGGTCACGCTGGGTGGAGACTCAAACTTGCCATTTGATCTCTCCTTAGATAAATCCGGAGCAAAGAAACCTATAAATAGACATCCCCCAGACAAAGTTTCAAAATAGCCCATCAACTAAACACTTTGGGCATGGTGGCTATATGGAGGGAACTCAACCCACGTGCGAAAGACTACACTCACTATTCTGCCCCGCACCAGACCTATGCCAGGATAGACCACATCTTCTTACCAGCCTCCGCAATCCCTCTTGCCATGACACCCCAATTTAGGGACACATCCCTATCAGACCACTGTATCATGTCACTGACAATAGGGTGCCCTTTAGGGGTAGAGAGACCCTACAAATGGCCTCTCAATATATCACTATTGAGCAACCCAGTATACTGCACTATACTTGAGAAATCCCTGTAGGAATTCTTCAACGACAATGACAATGGCTCAGTTTCCCCTCAACGCTTTGGGCAGCCCATAAGATGGTAATGAGGGGGAAACTTATCCAGCTAGCCTCTAAATTAAAGCACGAAAGAAGAGCAGACATTCAAAAATTAACGGAGGAATTCCTTTTCAGAAGCAAATCACACAAACGCAACCCTACGTCGGATTCTCTATCCAAATTAGAGATAGCTCAGGTGAAACTCAATCTAGCCCTGACCACTTCAGCAGAAAAACATCTCTGATAGACGGGAGCTAAGTTTTATTACCAATCAAACAAGATAGGTGCCAAACTAACGGTTAAATTGAACCCCAAAACACGCACCTTCTCTTTTCCTAAAATTCGGACAGCCTCGGGTGGCCTCACACAAAACCCCATCCACATTATGAAATCCTTCCAAGACTTCTCCGAACTGTACACGGATGATTTACCTTCCTCTTTGGCCCCCTACATGACTCTTTTTTTAACTCCCTATGGGACAGAGCCCTCCTGGACAAAGACCTAAACATAGCCTTTATATCAGTAATCCCGAAAACTGGGAAAGACACTAGCGAGGTCGGGAATTATCATCCGATCTTCCTTATAAATAATGACGAAAATCCTAGCAACCAGAATGTCTAGCTTCTTGCGAAGTATATACACAAGGACAAGGTGGACTTCATACAGGGGAGGCAGGGCCCTGATCAGGTTAGAAGGGCCATAGGTATTATTTCCTTACTGAAATCCCACTGGGATGGAGGTACTCCCCAAAACGGCATGCTGATCTCAATTGACCTGCAGAAGGCTTTTGACTCTGTCGCTTGGTCTTACCTATTCAAGATATTGGGAAGATGGGGTTTCGGTCCTAATTTCATAGGAATTATCCACTCTCTATATTCTTCTCCCAGCTCACAAGTCAGACTTATGGGTCACTACTCCGAAAGCTTTAACATCCGGAAAGGCACTAGGCAGGGATGCCCCCCATCGCCATTCATCTTTGCAATTCCCGTTGAAACTTTGGCCATAGCTATCATATCAAACTCATATATTAAGGGAGTTACCTGTGACACCCAAGAACACAAATGTGCATTATTCGCCGACGATATGTTACTCTTCATAACTTCCCCATTGATCTCCAGTCCTATTCTGCTCAAAACACTCCAAGAATTTGGTATCTCGGGCCTCAAAATCAATCCTTCAAAATCACTTGCGTTAAATATATCAATCCCTCAAACTTTACTAAGCCAATTGAAACACAACCTCCCCTTTACCTGGGCCTTGGAATCAATATCATATTTATGAATCACTCTCCCGGATAATGCAATCAAACTTTATGCATCTAAATTTCCCCCCGATGTTCTGGAGACTGGAGGAGGACCTTAAGACTTGGTCGAGGTGTGGTCTGTCCTGGCTTGGTAGGATAAATGCAGTAAAGATGACGTTGATGCGTATTCTTTAACTTTTCCGCTCCCTCCCTATTCCTGTACCCAAAAAGGTGATTGCCAAATTTCTAAAATATCTAAAATAGTGGGCTTTGTCTAGGGGAAGAAGGGTCACCGCTGCTCTAGAGATACTCTCTTCAGGCTCAAGAACCAGGGTGGGCTGGGGCTCTCAAATGTTTGATGGTACTATCAGGCGGCGCAACTAGCTCAGATATCCGCAGTCTACTCCAAGGGACCCAAACCGGACTGAATAGCGCTAGAGAGACAGGTTGTCCCTCACCACGGGATAGACTACCTCTTATGGTGCCCCACGAAGCAGAGGCCCCCCATCTTGGCTCCCACCCTTTCTCATTCTATGACACTTTGTAATACACTCCATAAACAGGCCACCCTAATTTCAACCTTAAAACCCCTAACTCATCTCTTCCATAACCCGAAATTTCAGCCAGGGATGAATATTTAAGCCTTTAAATGATGGTTGAACAAGGGGTTATTCAGAATAGGCCACTTCTTCACCTCATTAGGCCCTATCACACTGTGGTTTTGCCTCAGTAAACTGGAAATGCCTGATGCTGAAAAGTTCAGACTTTCCCAGATCAGGCATTTTCTTCACACCCTATCGGTAGACAAATCGTCCCCCCCCTCCAATCCCACTATCTATGAACATTGGTGCTCCAACCTCATGGATCAGAGAGGTGGCATTTCACTCATATATGCTTTGCTGGCACAAAATACGAACTCACCTCTTACGCTCGAGCTTGGGAGTCCGACCTGGAATTTCACATGGACCCTGAAAAATGGTTTCTCTCCTTCCGATGCTCATACAAGGGTATAATGAACATTGGACTAATTGAAAAAAAATGTCAAGCTACTCACCAGATGGTATTATGTCCCCACTAGACTAGTGAAGATATATCCAGACGCTTCTACCCTCTTTTAGGGGCTGTAATCAAATAGGCTCCATGTATCACATTTGGTGGACGTGTCCACGCATCAGAAGCTTCTGGAATAAATTCCTCCATCTGGTGAGGAGAGTCACAGGGATGGCAATCTCTCAGGACCCCTCAATAGCTCTTCTGAATCACAGAATAGACAACACCCCCAAACACACACAAACTTTGATTTTCTTCATGTTCCTGGGAGCCAAAGTTTCTTTGGCAGGGGTCTGGAAGAAGCCCAGGGTCTCGATTCAGGCACCAAAACGCAAAATCTCCTGGATCATGACCCAGGAACAAATGACAACAACACTCTAATTCCCCATACACACGATCGAACATTCCGACAACAAAATCCATGGATTTTTTCCAACGGATGTTGGCTCAATCTTGTCTTCACTGCAAGGATGCCTGTCCTCTTCCCGTCTCCGAACTTCCAGCACAGATAGGGTGGATCTCAAATTATAGAGATCAAATTCACTCATCCAGGGATCGCTTAGCTTGGGAAAAATCTTCCAGGGACCCCTCTAATGCACGTATCCTTTCAATGCAGCAATTGCTGTAATATTCCTCATCGGCACTTGTAGTTAGGTGCTATAAACTCAGTCATGTATCCCCTCTTCCTTGCTGTCCACAGCAGAGAGAGCCATGAAGGAGGGACCCAGATTCCTTCTGAGGTATGCAAGCTTGCATACCTCAGAAGGAATCTGGGTCCCTCCTTCATGGCTTGCATACCTCAGAAGGAATCTGGGTCCCTCCTTCATGGCTCTCTCTGCTGTGGACACATGGGACAAGTGCCGGTGAGGAATAGTACAGCAATATAAGAGCTTGCTGCATTGAAAGGATACCTGCATTAGTGGGGTCCCTGGAGGATTATTCCCAAGCTGAGTGATCCCTGGATGAGCGAATTTGATCTCTATAATTTGAGATCCACCCTATCTGAGCTGGAAGTTCAGAGACGGGAAGAGGACAGGCATCCTTGCAGTGAAGATTTCTCTAGGATCCATCTGCCTGCACAATATAGGACATACTTTGTTACAGGTTCAGCCAGCAAAAGTGGAACGTTTCTAAATTAGAACAATTGATGCTTGTAGAGCTGTTTTCTCAATCAGGATTCCACTTGTGGTTTCTATGGAATTCTTTGAGCTGGTTTTATCCTGCTGGTGATTGCACCTATTATCCATCTCTTATGTGAGTCCTGAAGTTCTTCTGATATGTGATGACCTGACTATTTCCATGATCTGCCTACCCATGATGGAGTGTGCCATCTACTGTTGACCCTTTGCATCATATGATCACATCGCCTGCTTTTCATATCTTTCTGGTAAGCAGATTGATAGCACGTGGGTGTGGTGTGCTTGTCTTTTGCACACTGAAGTTTGGTGGAGGCTTCACGTCATCTTTAGTTCTCATTGATTTTTATGGACTATCACATTTATTTGTATATTTGTTTCACTTAAGCGCTGCATTTTGACTTTATATTTTTGTGTTTGATGAAATCTTCAAACTATGTTGGATGCTTTTATTGTTCTTTTTTAGTTAGCGCAGATATTTGTTCACTTGCTTTTCCAATCTTGTCTTGCATACACGCGGTCACACAAATCTTGTCGGAAATTCCGAATGTCCAGAACGCGGTGACGTACAACACGTATGATGGCACTAGAAAAGGGAAGTTCAAAAGCAAGTGCGCCACCCTTTGGGCTCCTTCTGCTATTCTTGTTTTAGTAGAAGTTTGGTGAGAGACGGTTCGTGCTTTTCAGCCTTGTCCTTTTCCGATCGTTACTGATCTTCAGTTTGTGCTTGTGGGTGCGTATCTGGTTTTCAGTGCGTGTAGTCAGTTCGCATTTGTTTTTCAGTGCGTATTTTATAGTACGAAATTTGATTTTGCAGTGCGTTCTTGTCCACTCGTTTCTGATTTTCAGCTCGCTCTTCTCAGGCCTTTCTGTTTTTCAGTGCGTTCGTTCGTTCTGACTAGCCGACCGTTTTGAAGCTATGTTGTGGGTACGTACTCATTGTAGAGTTTGTGCTGTGCAGGGGCTTGGTGTTGGGGTTCTTATTACTTTGACCCAAGCCCGCTCCATGAACAGGGCGGGGAGGAGTTCATGGACCAAGAATTGGTTGCCCCAGCGTGACCAATTCTCGCACATGCCTTTGTTGCGGGAGATCCAGGAGAATAATCCTGATGATTTCAGGAATTATCTCCGGGTGACAGACCCCGTTTTTTACCGTCTGTTGGCTTTGCTATCCCCTTATATTACCAAGTAGGACACCTGCATGCGGCAAGCCATCACTCCCGAACAGAGGCTAGTCGCCACATTGCGGTACTTGGCAATGGGGAGAAGTCTGCAGGACATCAAGTTCTCGGCAGGCATCTGCCCCCAGGCTCTGGGGATCATTATTCCAGAGACCTGTTCTGCCATCATTCAGGTCCTGCAGAAGGACTATATTAAGGTAAGGACATCAAGTTCTCGGCAGGCATCTGCCCCCAGGCTCTGGGGATCATTATTCCAGAGACCTGTTCTGCCATCATTCAGGTCCTGCAGAAGGACTATATTAAGGTAAGATTTCTCCTTTAACATCACATCATTAAATGTATTTATTAAATATATTTAATTTTTGTATTGTATTTCTTTCATCATTCCCTAATTACCATGATTGTAATATGCTGTGAATGTCCCCTTTGTTCTCATGCATGCTGGAATTTTATAAAGTTCCTTTTTTGTCCTTCATGCATATTTGCCTTCACTAACCTCCCCGGCATGCTATCCTGGGCCCATACACACCTAGCCTAGTCACTTAACAATGTATTTTGTCAGCTCCGTTGTAGTGCTTTACCCTAAACACCCCCTAAAATGTGTACAAATGTTACTTGTGTCCTTAAATTCATGCAGAGTGCATGAGGCTTTTTTGGGGGGTCCCAAACTCATTTGGAACCCTCCCTCCCCCCAACCGCTAAGTCAACCGATACCAATCCTCTATCTGCTGACTTTGCCCAACCCATACACACTATGCCTACCTCTTTTGTGGTCATATTTATGGATGAATTCACCAAAGCATGTAGTGAAAGGGCCTGCCTGAATACTTTCATATGGTACTGTTTAAAGTTTTGTTCTCTTATTATCTTGATAGGTAATTGCAGAATGAAAAAATGTGCTTCAATTTGTACAGTGTGTATTTATATTTTTTTATTATGACACTTCTTACCTGACCAGTGGGCTTCCAATAGTGTAAGTAAGGAGGGGCTGGCCAAAGTAACACACATTATTTATGCATTCAGCTGTCATGGAAGTGGAGAGGGTTACCTGTCCAAAACATCTCCCCCCCTATAATTTTTACAATGGGCCATCAGAGAGGGTGAGGAATCTGATAAGTGTACTTTATATATTTGTCTTTAAATACTCCTTCAAATAAATGTTATACTGATGTTGGTCGAAAATGTTTGTTTTTAATCTGCTTGCAAAGTTTATGTGCAAAATTACAAATTTTTTTTTCCTTGTTTGACTCCACAGTTTCCTTCAACGACACAGGAATGGCAGACTGTGGCATCCTAGTTTGCCCAGCGGCGGGACTTTCCCAACTGCGGAGGATCAATAGATGGGAAACACGTCCACATTGTACGACCCCCCAACTCGGGGTCATACTATTATAATTACAAGTTTAATACTATAGTGTTGTTGGCGGTGGTGTTGGCGACTTACGAGTTTCTGTATGTGAACGTGGGGAAAAATGGCCGGCTGTCGGATGGTGGAGTCATCTCCCAGACAGACAGGAAGACAATGTGTTGGGACTCCCATTTGTCTTCGTCGCGGATGAAGCTTTTGTGCTGGTGGCCATTCCCGATGAGAACCCTCCCCCCAGACCAGAGGGTTTTTAATTACCGGCTGGCCAGAGCCAGGAGAGTGGTTGAAAATGCCTTTGGAATAATGGCCAGCCAGTTCCGCCTATTTCTGACAGTGATCCATATGGCGGAATATAAACTGAATCATATTGTCCTTGCCTGTTGCATTTTCCACAATTTCCTACGGGAAAAATGCTGTAACTGAGGACTGAGGCCGGTGTTCCAAATCCAACTACCTTGACCACACTTGAACCTGGCTGTCCTAGCTTGCCCCTCCAAAGAGCACGCAAAGTTAGACAGAAGTATCTTGAGTACTTTGCGGGTAGGGGGGCCATTGATATGCCAGACAATGTGTGAAACTTTTCTCAAATAAATATTTTTGGTATAAACTGAACTCATATTTCATTTGATTTACTGCTTGTGTTTCTTTTAGCTGTCTCCTAGGTTCTCCAATGGCCTTTTTTATGGCCATTTTCTTCAATAGTGCAAACATAATTTATTTGATACATGAGGTGACAATCTCTTCTTCAGCGAAATATTATGTTGTGGGTCTGCTACACACACACCTTGTTTTTGTTGTTAATGTATGTAATGCATTAATGATAAAAAGATTCATCATTTTCAGCACCATGAATGAATTTTGGGGAGTCACGAAAATCGCATGATTGTGGCAAATTATAAAGCACTGTGGGAGTTATTTACTAAAGGAAAATCCACTTTGCACTCCAAGTGCACTGCAAAAGTACACTTGAAAGTGCACTTGTAGTGCAAAGTGAATTTGCCTTTAGGAAATAACCCCCATTGTCACATTGTGAAAAATAACAAAAAAATGAAGACTTTAGGTGTTTTTTAGATTTGGCCTAAAACATTTGAGTCTTTTTTCAATATCATTGATGTCTTCCTTGATCTTTTGTAACTCACGATTGCACACCATGATCTCCCCGATGATGACGTGTGCACTTGCACTTGTGAAATGCGAATCTTCTTCCACAACATCCACATCACCTAAAATAACAAAAACACACCATGTATTATAAATATGCAGGCATCCATCTATTACCTGAAGCTGTGGTCTCAGACACTCACCTGTTGTGGTCACTATTTCGCCCACTTCATAAACCTCTCCTTCCTCCACATCTTCTGGTTGTGGTGTGGGGATTTGCTTTTCTTTTGCAGGTGGGGGGTCCCTGGTGTCCTCAGATGTCCTGAGTCTTTTTTCCCCTATGTGAATAAAAAAAAGGTATACTTAGCACACAAATATTTGAGGCCAGAAATAGTAATATAAAACATTGCTTGGAAGTGTCAAACAATTGTCTTTTTTGGCAGAGTTCCAAGTTGAAGACATTATTTTTTTCCCTTTCTAAAGTTGGAATACTTACCTTTTTTGTACAATTTTCACACATGGAGACACCCCTAGTATCCACTGGAGCACCTGTGTGGGACACCCTAAAAAGTTTGTTCTGGTGTCCCACACTAGTGCTCCTGCGTCCAGATGTGTAAACAGCTGCTGAGTGTCCTCTCCTTACACTTAATAAAGTTTGCATTTCATTCTAGTACAAACCCATCTAGACAACAATGTCATAAACTTCTTTTAATACAAATAGGCCTGAACAAATGTAGTTAACCTGTATCTTCCAAAAACATCGTATTAGTGGGCGAACGAACGATGTTTACTACGAACGATTACTGTGCCCAGGAACCTGAAAGTTTCCATTTTAAAATGTACAACAGTAAAGAAAAGCACATAGAGCAGCATGCAAGTAATAATAATAATAGGAACACACAACTACTTACTTTTTTGAAGAACTCTCTTGATCCTTCTGTACTGATCGTGCTCCCTCAATTTCAGGTCTAAACCAACGTTTCCTCAGTTGATCCTTGGATCGCTGTACCCCAAAATTCTTTGCAAACTCTTCACAACTTTAGCCATGATTTTGGCCTTTCTGACATTTGGGTTTGGTGGTAAGCTCCATGCTTCCCATCATAGTCAGCCCTCTTCAAGATGTCCAACATCTCCACCATCTCCACAAAGGACATATTTGAGGCCTTAAATCTCCTCCAGGATCTGGACTTTTTTCTTTGCTGCTGCTGTCTGCATGCACTAGCTCTTTCTCCGCCATGTGCTCTCCCCACTGCGCAGAAAGAGAAGGGGCAGGGAATAGACTAGAAAGAAGGTCGGGCGGGCGGAGTTTCACGGTGTACAGTGTATATAAAGCGTAACACGTGTGCGTCGTACGTACACTCTGTGAGCGGAGGAAGGCGTATCGGAAGCGCCGATCGTTAGAACGAAGGTACAATTTGAACTTGGGGCATCATTGGTCTATACTGCTTATAGATTGAGGCCTATATTGGGACAAGATTAGGAGAGTTTGTCTTGTGTTGTGTCTTGCAGAGAAAATGGATGGCTTCAATAACCACAACTTCCTCCCCATATTCATAGACAAGTACAGGGAGCTGCCCTATCTGTGGCAGGTGAAATATCCGCATTATAATCATAAACAAAAGAGGCATGTGGCGCTGGAGAAACTGCTGGAGTTGGTGAAACCGCAGATCCCTACGACAACCATCCCCTATCTGAAGGCAAAAATTGGCTGAGGAGCACTTATAATAGGGAGCTGTAATGGAAATTTGTTTGTTCTGTATATAATTGTATTCTATTTTGTATGTATTGCACACTGCCCTCACTGTGCACACAGCACTAATAATGTTTTCAGTACATGTTTACATTCTTTCGAGTCCTGATTAGAATTAGCCTGCCTATGTAACACCCCTTGTTACCATAAACGTACAATTGTAATATTAATGTGATACCTACGTAATCATGTGTATAAAAACCTTAAATTGCGTCATAATAAAGCAGAACAGTTATTTGGAAAGATGCTGAGCGTATCTTTTGTGTCTGTTCCCTACTGCAGTAGTTATTATTAATTTGGAACCACTAATCAATATGAGGATAGGAGTTGCCTATGATCAATTTAACTGATTCAGCATGGCAAGCTTTGCCTAGGAGGGGTTTCCAGTTGACCCTGAGTATCCGAAACGAGGAGCTTGAGACGATCCAGTAATTTCTGATAATCAGCCGCCTGAGGTAAGCCTTTTGCTTACATTTGAGTTATCAGACTTCCTTGATCTGTAAGGCATTTTCGGGACAAAGGGTACCTATTTTACTCCCCTTAATCGAACTGTATTGATTGGTGGTTATATGTTATGTTGTCCCTGTTTATTGTCCATCGGAGTGTTATAGATAAGAAAGGGAAGAATAGTGCTGTTCACAGGTATATGTAGTACATCTGCTAGATAAAGTAGTTTAGAGGCAAAAGGGTATAGGCACATGTAGAGAAGACTGGCCAGTCATTATGGGCATTAAATTAAGTAAGGGAATGAAGGGTAAGAGACCCTCAAAAATGCCCAGAGCAAGAGGAGCACTATATATGAACAGAAGGTGTGGTTCCGCCTATACTGAGCCTCTAGATTAATGGTCAAAGTGGACAGGGATCCACAATGGGTAACTGAGTTACCAAGGTCCACAGGGACTAGGAATCATGCAGAGTAAACAGCTAGATAAACAGCTATCTATGTGAGCAGGATGGATCAAGGGTGACATTAACACCAGACAGAAAGGGACATTTTCATGTTAAGTTATGGGATGAATTTGGGGTCAGGCACTACAACTAGTAAAGTCAAAACTGAGAAATGAGAGGTAAAACAGAATACTTTATATGTTGTCAGAGAGGGAAGATGGGATGAGCACTCTGGCTGCCCGTCTGATCATAGAAGCTAGATATATAAGATATCTGAACAAAATAAGGAAAGCAGAATTTAGGCAGGTTAATATTAATGAGAGTTAAAAGAAAGTGAGAGAATGATATGCATGTGTTGTGTACAAATGGGAAAAATGTAAGCGATTTTAGAGAGATATTGGTGTATGTGTGTGTGAATGCTGGGACCTTTAGTTCTATTGCTTGTGTGTGTGTCATGTACGCAGATGTGACCCCCTCCTTTGTGCTCTCATGAAAGAATATGGCTCGGATGAGAGGTCAGTGATAAGCTGGAAGGACACCATGCCAATTCCAGTTTTTTAGACAGAACATTTATAACAAAATGTGCCTGGTTAACGAATCTAATGGTAAATAATGTGATCACAATTATTTTCTTAATCTGTTTTCCAGACATGGTAAAATGAAGGTTACATTTAACCGTGTATTACACAAATTGAATATCCTTTGATGGTGAAAACAGTGGATTTAAAAAAGGTAAATTAAGTAAAATTAAGTAATAATGAGTATTCATTTGTAATATGAGTTTAACAATTTTATTAATAATAAAGATATATTGAAACTGGTTTAGACAACCTTTGGTTGGAAATGAAATCCAGGTTAATGGGGAAATTTGTAATGAATGGGATTAGTTTAGATTAAGATGAGGTTGTTATTTGGAATACAGCTGCCATAATATTTAACAAAGCCAAGATGGATGGGATACATAAGAAGTTCTACAAAAATGAAATTTTAAGGTTTTTGATAATAACTTGATGTGCGGTCCATGATGTGAGAGTAATAATAAATACAATTTAAATATAACAGACCCATCACATCAAGTCCACACACCCTGTTAGGATAGATGCCACCTGCAGCCAGTTGTTTTATAGTTTTTGATGCTTTCTGGTCCATCATACAGATTGTTGATCCTTTTGTTTTATTTATTTTTATTTTTGAAATCCAAAGCAGAATGTGTGGATTGTGAAATGGTGTGCCCCTTTTCCTTGTAAGTACAGTGGTATAAGCAGAAGAATATTTTGGATTCATGGACATCTCTTCATGACCACAGGGTATTGTTATAATATTGCCAGGAAAAAGTTGTCTTTTGAAACATGAAACTGGAGTTCTCACACAAACAGTATGATAGAAAACAAGCCATTGTAATATATTTATGCAAGCTGGACCCAGTAATGAAGGGTTCACCCCGATATCAGAGCTGCAGGTTTTATGCAAAGGTGCTATTAGACAAAGTTAGATATTGTTTTGGTCAAACATTTAATTTTGAATGGTCCGACATTCTGCGCAGCAAATATACAGCTAACTAAATGTTTGTCTAATGAAAGGTTTAAAATATGAGTTTGTTTATGTATAAATCTAACAATGAAAAATGCGTACATTTGTATCCAGCCACCTTATTGCCTCTATTGGAGGAGGCTGGAGACAAAGGAAGACACATGTGTTAAATTGATGGTGTAGAAATCAGCTGCTGTGAGCCCAGTGCAGGACACACTCCCTGAAGACCCAGATATTAATTTTTTTGTAGATTTGAGTATGCAGTTTATCACCCAGAAGGATACTCTGTATTCATAGTCATTGGATCCTTTTTCCCCAGCTCAAGAAGCAGCGCTCCATGTTTTAGCAAAGCCTGTGAGCTATAAAAATAATGTATATTTATATAGATAGTCGAGATATTGAGAGCTTTTGGTTCCATTTGAAGGGCCAGAAGTTTGTTTTTACTTCGGCAGGTAAACCAATAAAGCATACCATGTTAATTTGATTGGCTGTTTTAAGCCTTCCAGGTTCTTGCTGAGGTAGCCATATTAACTTTAAACTTTCACACATGGAAGCAGACCAGGTGACTAAGGATGCTGCATTTACAGCCTCGGACACTTGATGGGTCTGTGCAACTCACAGATTCCACCCTAGTTCTGGCCCAGTATAGCTGGGATTAATAATTCACCTTTAAGGACCCCAGAACGAGAAGAACAAATGGTCCACAGGGGGCAACTTCTTATGAAACAGGACTTTGGAAAAGGTGATCATTTATGTCTGCCAGCCACTCTTTTCCCTCCAGCTTGACACATGGACCGTGTCATCAGTCACAAGCAGTTATGGCTGCCTTAGTAAATGAGCGTGGGATAGAGCCAGGGTTCACTACAGTTGTTTTTATAACATACCACTTCTTGTTTTACCTGTTACCAAAGGTGTTACCAAAAGCTGAACATCCCTTCCAGAGATTACAAAAAGATATATCCAGATGCCCAAGTCAGGATCTTACGAGTATGTATTTTGTCTGTATGGACATGTTTTTTGGATGTCCAGTGGCAAATGCTACTGAAAAGGCCACAGTAAAAAGTGTTATCAGAAGTAGTTTGTAAATATAGAGTGCAGAAAGTACAGAGTAACAGAGGAAATCATTTTTATAGGAGAGTCCTTACTAGAAGTTTTGAGGTTTTATTTTTACACCCCCTACTGTCTACAATGTAGCGGAAAAAGTAGAGTAAGAAACTAGAAAACTTTTGCCTGAATGTTTTCTTATATTTTATCAAGCCTCTAAGGGGGATGTTAGACTCTCTCCCTATGGAATTTGGTTTGGGAGTGTGTTACTCACTTGCTTATATTTTGTCTCAGCCCTTCCCCTACGCATGTTCGACAAAGGGTCACGTGTCTTCACCACGTCACCCTGTGTCGAACACGCGTAGGGGAAGGGCCAGGACGGAGCACGGAGCCTTTCACTCCACTGGGATGCGATGCACAGCTTATCCCTCCTGACAGGCAAACTTTGAGGCAAATTTTGGAGACTGTTATCAGATTGGTGCACTTACGCACCTTGCAAATGTGAGTACCCTAATGTAGGGAGCTTTTATCCTAATAAATATTTATAAACGATATCACACTATCCAGTTTTTCTTTTCCTTTATTCCTAACTGTGGAGTTGCTGCTGAAAACTGTGTATCTGGATTGCATCACTGAGCCGTGAGATGGCTCATAAGCGTGTTTAGACCCAGTCTCACAGCTGAGTCGCACGCTTTGAGGTGAGCGGCTGTCCTCAGGGGGTCACTGGATGGCACTTGAGCATGGAATTCTGAGCAC
Source organism: Aquarana catesbeiana (assembly GCF_042186555.1). Classification (NCBI taxonomy): domain Eukaryota; kingdom Metazoa; phylum Chordata; class Amphibia; order Anura; family Ranidae; genus Aquarana; species Aquarana catesbeiana. Next base: position 140,295,293 of record NC_133335.1, on the reverse strand, counting down.
TAAGCACTAAGATTAATGCACGCACGTTGGATTTTTTTATGAACTGTTTTTATGGACTTTATGTGCATTTCTTTCATATATTGGACTTTAATAATCACGTACCACATCTTGGATTTGATATTCACACTCATTGTGTAGCACTTGGCACTTTGTTGTATTTTGCACTTATCACTCTGATATATTTATTTATAATTTATTTATTTATTTTCACGGTAACTTTCAGACTATATAAATGATTTTTTCATCCATTATATATACAGGTAGTAGTTCAGTAATCGCTACTCTCATTCTAATGGTATACATCTAGTATATTATTTACACATTGCACTTTAAAATCACTTGTTCTATATATATATCCTTTGTGCCTTGCTGTGGCTGGATAAGCCGCTTATGCGGTATTTTCAGTATACCTCATATGCATTAATAATCTCCAGATCGATATTTTCACCTTAGCGCAGCGTATCTTTTGTATACATTGTATTGCACAGCATATGAAACGTGTTCTGCGCGGGCAGCTAGGTGATTTCCACATTTGAGGCAATATACCATTGTGGCTCGCAAAATCCCCTTTTATCTATCTGAGCGTATCTTTTGTGTCTGTTCCCTACTGCAGTAGTTATTATTAATTTGGAAATACTAATCAATATGAGGATAGGAGTTGCCTATCATCAATTTAACCGAGTCAGAGCGCAATAAGGTCCAGGATTCCATGAGATCAGGAGTAGCAGCAGATGCCATTTATGTCCTCAGGCTGTGGTACTGTGACAGACTGCGTTTTCTGTCAGACCAGTCTGAAGTCAGGCAATCCCTCTCAACCCTTCCTTCCACTCTTCCTTCCACGCTTCCATCCACCCCAGCTGAGGCTTCCAACGTCCAACCTGGGCCTTCCAGCCAGGAAGAAGAAGTGGAGGAGCCCGACTTGAGTCAGGTATAGCATTGTTCAACATATTACTGATAGTAAAATGAATGATGTTAACTAGATGTTATTATTGATCACTAATTGCTGATTTAATAAAGTGTTTTACATATCAATAGACAGTAGTGGCCAAAAATGTTTGGGACAAGAAGGAAAAATGCAGGGGTCAGAATGATAGTCTTTTCTATTTGTTAACATTCAATTTGCAACAGTCGTGAGCTGAAAATTGTGTGTGATTGATGAACAAAAAAATAAAACTATGTTCTGTTTTCATACACAGGAAAGCCAGGAGGAATCCCAGGTCCCTTCCCTCCAAAAAGCCCAGAAAGAAGAGTAATGTGCAGGAGGCAGCACTTGGGCTGATTCAGGAGGCTAAGGCAGCCCTCAGAGCCACCCCCACTCTTCAAGAGGCCTTTGCCTGCATGACTGCAAAATGCAGGAAATAGAGGAGGGACAATGCCTCTTGTGTGAGGAAATTATGTATATGACCCTAAATAAGGGGTTGAGGGGCCAAATCACAACCAAAACACACCTGTGTGAGTTGGACCATCCTACTTGTCCTCCTCTAACCTCCTGCCACACCTCCAACACCACAGCCACAGCCTGGAAGCAAGTGGGGAAGGAAGAATGGAAGTAAGACAAGAAAGTGATGGCCTGGGTTCAGTCTGGTCTGACAAAAGACGCAGGCTGTGGTATGACCACAGCCTGGGGACATATATGTCATCTGCTGCTGTTCCTGATCACTTGTAGTCTGGGACCGGATTATGCTCACTATTATATGGACTCCTCAGGCTACCAATTTGGTGTGTAAAATAGTTGATGTGTGCCTATGTGTTTTACTTCAAAAAGGACAGTTTGTTTGTGAGTAGGCAGGTACATTTCCAAAATACAATGTCAAATTAACAAGGCACACCAACACAAACCAACCTCCAAGATAATAATGCTGTTGACACACAAAACGAAAAACAATATTATGGAGGGCACTAGAAAAAAAAAAAAAACAAGGAGATCTTGATAAAAAAAATAAAAACAATAAACAAAAGTTAAAAACATTATTATGGAGATCTAACAAAAACCAAAAAATAAAATATTCAGGAGATCACGAGAAATAATTAAAAAAATCATTTTTTCAGAACTCTGTGTAAATATCAGCAGCAAAACAACTTCATTATTCTAGCATTCTAAAGAAGAAGAGAATGCTCTGCATTAAAAGATTTTAAAAATTGCAGTGTGACAAATGTGCTATCTCCATTACGAATGCCAGTTTTACCAGACCGATCGCTTCCTTCTCGTACTTGATTCTGAGCATGCATGGAACTTTGTGCGTCGGAATTGTGTACACTCAATGGGAATTTACGAAAACGGATTTTGTTGTCGGAAAATTTGAGATCCAGATCTCAAATTTTGTGTGATGGAAATTCCGATGGAAAATAATGTCCGATGGAGCCTACACGCGGTCGGAATTTCCGAAACAAGCTCCCATCGAACATTTTCCGACTGTGGGCATTGTATATAAAGGTACCTCTCTACCCAGGCCATATTCCGCCCTAAAAAGAAACTTTATTGAATGTCTCCTTCTACTTCCCTCTCTACTCTCCCTTCTATATACTCACTCTGCTCCTATAACTCTCTCATCTACTCTTCCTACCCCACATGATCCTGTCAAGTTTGGACATTAAGGGGTTATCAGATTTTACTAGCAGTACATATAGTTATACTTTGACATATTACTAAAGAGGCCCATGGGACACATCATTATTCCAACACAAGGAATAAAAGCTCCTCAGGGAACCAGGGTAGCGTAATACATCACACCCCTGTTTATAGGAAGATGGGGGGTACTGAGACGTCCATCCGGCCCAGGGCGAGCTGTGCGGGTCAGAGCTTGATCCCTTTGAGGTGACCTGCGAGGTCCTCTGGGACTGCTTAGCTTTGGGAACGTCTTCACTGCCCTCCCTAGAACCACCCCTCTATACTTCAATCCCTGGATCATTGAGATTTTCTCGCATTTTCTCTATGGGGATGCTCCAGGTGCATCTATTTTGACAAATATAACAGATAACACTCTGTTCATTTTAAGCATATAGTGTTGACTGTATATTCCGTATGCATATGTTCTTTCTGGTTGGCCATGTTGGCCCTAAATCTGAGCTAATATCTGTATTGTTATCTTATGTACCTTTATTACAAAATTCTCAAACACATTAAAACAGGAAATAGTCATGCGATAAACAGAAACCTGTGGCTTCAAGAATGAAAGCTGGTTGTTTGGAATAAAGGGATGGGTCTTTGTGATAAGAAATGTTGAATGGCCCTCGTGTGGAATGGAGGTGTACAGAGAGCAGACATCTAGCGATACCCAATGGTAGCTGGGCTGCCAGTTTTAATGCTGCAGTTGGTCCAAAAGGTCCGTACCATCTCTAATATAAGACTGCTGATTTTGTGCTACTGGTTGGAGAAAAGTGTCAATGTATTGTGAGAGGCCACTTGTAATACTGTCCATGGCAGCTACTATGGGCCTGCCAGGGGGTGTAGCTGTCTTTTATGTAACTTAGGTAGGTGATAAAAATATGGAGTATTGGGAAATGTGTTGCATAGAAAGAAGGCCGCAGCCTTGTTGATGACTCCTTCTTGATGAGCTTGTGTGATTAGGCATTCAGCCTCTAATTTGTATTCAGATAGCGGATTCTCACTTAAGGAAACATGGGTGTTAGTGTCAGAAAGTAGTCTGTTCGCTTCGGCTAGATAGTCTCTTTTATCCTGTATAAAAATGCCTCCCTCTTTATCAGCTGGTTTGATTATAATGTTGGAGTCGTCCATGAGAATTTTTAAAGCCTGAGTTTCTTTTGGAGTAAGGTTACAAAGCATGTATTTTTTATCCTGTTGAGATTGTGGGCATAATTTCAAAACTTCTGCAAAGACTAATCTATAAAAAGCTTCTAAAAAGGGACCTTTAACGTGTGACAGGTAAAAGACTGATTGTGGTTTTAGGGTAGTATTGGAGATAGCTGGAGATGGATCTATGTGTTGGGTGAGTAGGGAAAAGTCTACATCACCCAAATTTAAGAAGATGTCATCTTCTGGTCCAGAATAGAGTTGTTCTAATGTCTCCAATATCTCTTCATTTACTTCTGGTGAAGACTCTATTGTAGTGGTTGCATCCAGGATCGTATTATTTGCCTTAGTAGATTGGATGTGATCAAATCTTTTCAACGTGAGGTTCTTAACACATTTATTTAGGTCTTTGAAGAGTAGAAAGAGATTAGGCGGACAACTGGGAGAAAAACTTAATCCTCAGCTAAGTAGAGCAGTTTCATGTAGGGACAGGTTGTGGGAAGAAAGGTTAAGACCCTTTTCACACTGCGGCGCTTGAAAAAAGCCTTAAAACACCTTAACGCTATTGCCGCATATTACCCATGTTTTTACCGCACTAGCACTACAATTTGCGCAGAGCGCTGGCGTTTTAAAGGCGTTTTTCAAGCGTTAATGAAGCATGGGCATTAGCTAACAACCCCACCTCCCTACATCACTTCCTGTGCACTTCCTTGTATCTTACATAGTAGGTGAGGTTGAAAAAAGACACAAGTCCATCAAGTCCAACCTATGTGTGTGATTATGTGTCAGTATTACATTACATATCCTTGTATATTGCGGTCATTCAGGTGATTATCTAATAGTTTCTTGAAGCTATCAATGCTCCCCGCTGAGACCACCACCTGTGGAAGGGAATTCCACATCCTTGCCGCTCTTACAGTAAAGAACCCTCTACGTAGTTTAAGGTTAAACCTCTTTTCTTCTAATTGTAATGAGTGGCCACGAGTCTTATTAAACTCTCTTCTGCGAAAAAGTTTTATCCCTATTGTGGGGTCACCAGTACAGTATTTGTAAATTGAAATCATATCCCCTCTCAAGCGTCTCTTCTCCAGAGAGAATAAGTTCAGTGCTCGCAACCTTTCCTCATAACTAAGATCCTCCAGACCCTTTATTAGCTTTGTTGCCCTTATTTGTACTCTCTCCATTTCCAGTACGTCCCTCCTGAGGACTGGTGCCCAGAACTGGACAGCATACTCCAGGTGCGGCCGGACCAGAGTCTTGTAGAGCGGGAGAATTATCGTTTTATCTCTGCAGTTGATCCCCCTTTTAATGCATGCCAATATTCTGTTTGCTTTATTAGCAGCAGCTTGGCATTGCATGCCATTGCTGAGCCTATCATCCACTAGGACCCCCAGGTCCTTTTCCATCCTAGATTCCCCCAGAGGTTCTCCCCCCAGTGTATAGATTGCATTCATATTTTTGCCACCCAAATGCATTATTTTACATTTTTCTACATTGAACCTCATTTGCCATGTAGTCGCCCACCCCATTAATTTGTTCGGGTCTTTTTGCAAGATTTCCACATCCTGCGGAGAAGTTATTGCCCTGCTTAGCTTAGTATCGTCTGCAAATACAGAGATTGAACTGTTTATCCCATCCTCCAGGTCGTTTGAACAAATTAAATAGGATTGGTCCCAGCACAGAACCCTGGGGAACCCCACTACCCACCCCTGACCATTCTGAGTACTCCCCATTTATCACCACCCTCTGAACACGCCCTTGTAGCCAGTTTTCAATCCATGTACTCACCCTATGGTCCATGCCAACGCACCTTATTTTGTACAGTAAACGTTTATGGGGAACTGTGTCAAATGCTTTCGCAAAATCCAGATACACCACGTCTACGGGCCCTCCTTTATCTAGATGGCAACTCACCTCCTCATAGAAGGTTAATAGATTGATTTGGCAAGAACGATTCTTCATGAATCCATGCTGATTACTGCTAATGATATCATTCTTATTACTAAAATCTTGTATATAGTCCCTTATCATCCCCTCCAAGAGTTTACATACTATTGATGTTAGGCTAACTGGTCTGTAATTCCCAGGGATGTTTTTTGGGCCCTTTTTAAATATTGGTGCTACATTGGCTTTTCTCCAATCAGCTGGTACCATTCCAGTCAATAGACTGTCTGTAAAAATTAGGAACAACGGTCTGGCAATCACCTGACTGAGTTCCCTAAGTACCCTCGGATGCAAGCCATCTGGTCCCGGTGATTTATTAATGTTAAGTTTCTCAAGTCTAATTTTAATTCCGTCCTCTGTTAACCATGTAGGTGCTTCCTGTGTTGTGTCATGAGGGAGGAGAGAGGGAAAAGAGAGAAGATGGAGTTGATGTTGCTGTTTGTGCTACTCTATTGGGAGAATATCCACCAACAGATGCAGCAATGTTGCTATTGGGTTCATCCCATCCTCCAAGTGCACACCTCAAGAGGACAATTTGCATTGCTATATCAGGACTTGAGAGTGCACCCTGACAAGTTCAGAAATGACACTCGGATGAGCATTGCAACGTAAGTGATAATATTTCAGTCCCTTATCCCAATCCCCTAACCCTAATCCTATTCCCAATCCCCAAACCCTAACCCTAATCCCACTCCCACTAGTCCCAATTCCCTAACCCCACTGCCACTATTCCCAAATCCCTAACCTTAATCCCACTAGTCCCAATTCCCTAACCCTAATCCAACTCCCACTAGTCCCAAATCCCTAACCCTAACCCCACTCCAACTAGTCCCAAATCCCTAATCCCACTCCCACTAGTTCCAAATACCCTAACCCTAATCCCCCTTGTCCCAATTCCCTAACCCGATTCCCACTAGTCCTAAATCCCTAACCCCACTAGTCCCAAATCCCTAACCCTAATCCCACTCGTCCCAAGTCCCCTAACCCCACCCGTCCCAATTCCCTAAACCTAATCCCACTCGTCCCAATTCCCTAACCCCTCTCCCACTAGTGCAAATTTCCTAACCCTAATCCCACTCCCACTAGTCCCAAATCCCTAACCCTAACTCTAATCCCACTCCAAAATCCCTAACCCTAACCCCACTTGTCCCAAATCCCTAACCCTAATCCCATTCATCCCAATTCCCTAACCCTAATCGCACTCCTTCTAGTCCCAAATCCCTAACCCCACTCCCACTAGTCCCAATTCCCTAACCCCACTCCCACTAGTCCCAAATCCCTAACCCTAATCCCACTCTCACCCCAAATCCCTAACCCTAATCCCACTCCCACTAGTCCTAAATCCCTAATCCCACTCCCACTAGTCCCAATTCCTTAATCCCTAACCCATAACACTATGTAGTGTTATGTAGTGTTAAGAACTGACCCATTTCCTTTCCAAGATTTGACTTCCTCCTTGATAAATTGACGTGAGACAGAATATGAATTTCAGGAATGCAATACCTCCATGTGAACGTTTACTTATAATACTCAGGTAAGTTTACAAAGCAGAATGAATAAATATGTCCCCAAGTTAACAAGTAATAAAAATCAAAACACAGCATAGTTCCAAAAAATATTTTTTTTATTGCATAACAGATTCTTTTTGCAAAATCCAAATTTCAAGTAAACTTTATTTAGTGCCAAATAGCACGAATCAACAAACACATAACATATAACTAGCATGTAATGTGCATACATTACTTTACTTTTCAGGAAAAATATAAAAACATTTTATAGAATAACAGATATTTTTTGCTAAATCCAGATGTCAAGTAAACTTTAGTGCCAAATAGCACGAATCAACAAACACATAACATAACTAACATTAATGTCCATACATTACTTTACAATTTCAGAAAAAAATATAAAAACATTAGAGGTCATGATAGGAAGGAGGCGTAGGATGGGACTCCTCTCCAGGGGGAGGAGGGTGATGTTGCTGTTGCCTATACATAGGCATTTCATATGCCCCTCCCTGAACCCATGCAGTGGTGAATGGGTGAAAATAACCAGACCCAGATGCAGCAGGATAATGCATAGGTCTTGGCTCATGCGCAGTGAACGGTGCATTCGTTGGCTCATATCTGGTCTGATATTGCGATACTGATATTTTGGACATCAATCATTTGTTGTCTAGAAGATGAGCATGATTTTTCTTGAAACAATTCTATCACGAGCAACATCTCCATTGCACATTGATATGCTTTATCTACCATTTCCATTTGTTGTATTATACGTCTAGAAAATGCTGCATTTTCACCCTGATCTTGTTTCTAGGCTGCCAACATCTGTTTAACAACATCAATAAAATCATCGGATTGCTGTTGTTTTGTTCTCTTTTTATGAGTGTTTTCTAATAATTGAGGCTCGGGGCGTGTATCAACAGGGCTTCCCGGTTCTGTGTCCTCAAATAATAATTGTGACTCTGGAGCAATACAGGGGGTCCCCGGGTTACAAACAAGATAGGGACTGTAGGTTTGTTCTTAAGTTGAATCTGTTTGTAAGTCGGAACATGTACTTAAGTGTAGCTCCAGCCAAAAAAAATATTTTTAAGCTTTTTGGATAGCATAGGGAAGGGTTAACACCCCTGTAATGTTTGTTTTGCTGTGTGTGCCCCTGTTCAGAAGATTTCACCTCACTTTCTGTCCCAATGACAATTGGATTTTGAAAATTTTGGGTTGTTGTGGAAACAAGCCTTGGTGGTAAAGCATCAGTGGAGGTACTTTTCCCCATAATAGCTCTTACAGGAATGAATTTCCCTTCCTAGGGGTAGATTTCCTCTCACTTCCTGTTGTCTCCCTCCGTTTGTAAGTAGGAGTCGTTTGTAAGTCGGATGTTTGTAACTAGGGGACCCCCTGTATCAGGATTCTCATTTTGTGTGGCATCCTGCTCCTCCTCAGTCGCAGAGTCCATATCCCTCTCAGTCCTACAAAAACAAATTTAAAAAAAGAACTAATTATATAATTCTTAATTACTAATTTATCTACACAAGTTGTTATACTTACTCCCTCAGCTCCATCACAGGCTTTAAAAACGAACTACAGATAATGGCAGTACATTCGTACTGTCTTCCTTCCAGAGCCACTTTTGGATGTCTTCTGCCTCTTATATTCCCTCCTGAAGTTGTCTTAACATTTTCCAACATGTTTTAAGTTGTTTTACTGGAAGATATCAAATTAATTGTTCTTTTTATTTACAGATATTTTGCCACAGGAAATAGCTACACATCACTACAATATAAATTTCGCACAGGAATATCTACCATTAGTGAGATTGTGAAACTAACGTGTGATGCTATCTGGAATCTAAAGAAAGAATTCATGCCTATTCCATATGAAGAGAAATGGGATGATGTTGCCCAGCTTTTCTTGAGTAAAAGCAACTTTCCTAACTGCCTAGGAGCTATTGATGGCAAACACATTAAGGTTATAAAACCCTGTCACAGTGGAAGCAGATATTATAACTACAAAAGATATTTTTTGATTGTACTGATGGCTGTTGTAGATGCAGACTACAAAGTCCTCTTTGTTGACATAGGAGCATTTGGGAGCTGTGCAGACTCAACTGTCTTCCAGAATTCTAAATTCGGAAAACGGCTTGCTGAAAATCAACTCGATTTGCATGAGAACCCACCATTACCTGGGGTTGAAAATCCAGATATGCCGTTTGTTTTTGTGCATTCGCTATTAATGAACACCTAATGAAGCCATACTCAGAGGAATCTTGACTCCCGGAAGAGAATATTCAATTACTCTCTGTCGGGCACGCAGGCTAGTTGAATGTGCTTTTGGAATACTTGCCAACAAATGGCAAATTTTCCACAAACCAATAAACCTGCAGATCGAAAATGCAAGCAAGTAATTAAGGCAACATGTGTGCTACATAATCTGGTACGGGAGAGAAATGGTATGAATTTTGAGGACACATTGCCACACAATTTAGAACCCGTTGATTTCGCTCATGTTCATGGTCCGACAGTGGGTTTCGCAATAAGGGATCAGTTGGCCGACTATTTTCTGAGCCCTGCTGGTGCACTTAGCTGGCAAGGAGATATGATTTAACCCTTTCCCAAATCCAAATTAACACAAATAATTTCTCAAAGACTAAGCTACTGTGGGGATTTCCCCTAACACAGCATTCCAGTTCCATCAGGGTAGTCCCCTTTGTCATTGAACTTTGCCTTTAGCTGTTCACCTGTGTTATCACAGCAACCCTGGACTTCACTGAGAGGGGCGCTCTGTTTATGAAGATAATTGAAAGCAGTTGTTTGTGTTTAACAGTTATTATTCTCAAATAAAATTAGAGTTTTTTAAAGACCATGCTCTGCAGCCACATTACCGTTATGAGCTACAGAGATGTTACTGTAAAGAACCCATGTTTGTTAAACTTTCATAACCTGTTTTGTATTATTCTACCGAGATAACATTCTTTTGCTATCTTAAACCTGGTTTGTACCCAACATTGTACCTATTTAGTAAACTACATGTTTGGTTATCTTTGTGAGGAAGGAGGACCATAATCTGTTTAATGTGTTCTAGAATATACTTTGAACAATACCATATCTAGATATTTGGTGATTGTTATCTGTCATGTAATAAAAATACAAATGTTTAATATGGGTGCTATTTGTCTTTTATCACTATAACAATGATTATAATATAAACACACAATGTGACTATTGGTTAGGGATTATGGGATTAGGGCTATAGGATAAGGGTTAGAGAATTGGGACTAGTGGGACTGGGATTAGGGTTAGTAGATTTGGGACTAGTGGGATTAGGGTTAGGGTTAGTAGATTTGGGACTAGTGGGAGTGGGAGTAGGGTATTGTGACTAGTGGGAGTGGAATTAGGGTTAGGGGATTTGGGACTAGTGGGATTGGGGTTAGGGGATTTGGGACTAGTGGGAGTGGTGTTAGGGTTAGGGATTTGGAACTAGTGGGAGTGGGGTTAGGGTAGGAATTTGGGACTAGTGGGAGTGGGATTAGGTTTAGGGTTAGGGGATTTGGGATTAGTGGGAGTAGGATTAAGTTTAGGGGATTTGGGACTAGTGGGAGTGGGATTGGGGTTAGGGATTTGGGACTAGTGGGAGTGGGATTGGGCTTAGGGGATTTGGGTCTAGTGGGAGTGGGATTAAGGTTAGGGTATTTGGGAGTAGTGGGACTGGGATTAGGGTTAGGGATTTGGGACCAGTGGGAGTGGAATTTAGGTTAGGTATTTGGGACTAGTGGGAGTGGGATTAGGGTTAGGGATTTTGTACTAGTGGGAGTGGAATTAGGGTTAGGGATTTGGAACTAGTGGGATTAGGGTTAGGGGATTTTGGACTAGTGGGAATGGGATTAAGGTTAGGGGATTTGGTACTAGTGGGAGTGATATTAGGGTTAGAGTTGGGGATTTGGGACTAGTGGGAGTGGGATTAGGGTTAGGGAATTGGGACTAGTGGAAGTGGGATTAGGGTTAGGGGAATGGAATTAGGGGATTTGGACTCCCTTCCTGCTCCAGTTGGCATAATATGCATTCTTTAGATCCCGCAATTTAACTAGGCTATGGGGGGGGGGTCCAGAGGTAGAGATAGTCAGCGCGGAAGATATTCCAAAGAGTAGTATTGGGGGCATTAGTGGTAGGTTGACCAAAGCACAAAAACACAAGTTAAGTATAGTAGCAAGTCCTAGTTGCAATCTCGAAACACCCAATATGAGGACAATATGCAACCGGTCTAAACTATGTGGCATGTTCACCAATGCCAGGAGCATGGCGGACAAGATGGGTGAACTAGAGATACTGTTGTACGAGGAGGATTTGGATTTTGTGGGAATTTCAGAGACCTGGTTCAACAGCTCTCATGACTGGCTGGCAAACATTCAAGGGTATACCCTTTACCGCAAGGATAGAGAGGGTAAAAAAGGGGGAGGGGTATGCCTATATATCAAGAATAATGTACAAGCGAATGTGAGAGATGACATCACTGAGGGAGCTAGGGAGGAGGTGGAATCCTTATGGGTAGTGCTCCAAAGGGATGAAGCTAAGGGGAAAATAATACTGGGAGTATGCTATAGGCCCCCTAACCTGAGGGAGGAAGTGGAGACAGATCTCCTATCACAATTTGGATTAGCAGCAAGGATGGGAAGTGTTATCATAATGGGGGATTTTAATTATCCAGACATAGACTGGGCGGAGGGAACTGCGCATTCATTTAAGGCTCGCCAGTTCCTTAATGTCTTGCAGGACAATTTTATGGGTCAGATGGTAGACGCTAGATACCATAATATTCAAGTGCTCCAAAAAATATATATATATCTCCTGCATTACCAAAAAAATGGAAATGTACGAAAGCTAGGGGGCGCTAGATACCATACTATTCAAGTGCTCTAAATAAATATAACTCCTGTGTTACCAAAAAAAATGAAAATCATAATATTGACAAATCATAGTTAGATTACACATTGAAGTGCCCACATTAGTGAAAACATGTATAGTGATTGATTGTCCACATAAAAAAGTGATTGAAGTAGTTGAAGTGATATCTTTCAATATTATCCCAATCTTGTTGCTGTAAACAAAAGGTTTTTCATCACCAAAGAAACAAAAGAAAAGGAAAACACCTCAAAGTAGTAGATATCTGCTTACCAGATACCAATGACTCCTTTAGTTAAAAAGAGAGTCACTAGCGCTTGTGCAGGGTTGTGCCTGCTCACATGGATGACCGGACTGTGGTTGGTATTATAGGCATGGATCGTTCCCGTCAGGCTCATTCAAGATAGGATAAAGATACATAGGAAACAAAAACAGTCTCCATAGCGTAAAACCATTTATTAAAAAAGTAAACAAATTAAAAAGCCAAATGGCCGCTTACATTGGTGGGTGCCTACCCGGCACTGGGGCTGCTTGCATGTCAGGGTGACTTCGCAGTCAGAAAAAGCCTTTCATGTCTCCTCCACGCTGGCGTGCGTTCCAGCTTACACAGGGGGGCAGCCAAAGGATCCGGATGTTGTTGGATGATAGGACATGTGACCACATACCGCTCCTATCTTTCTTACATTCCTTTTTTTTGATTATCTATTTTTTTGATTATTCAAAAATTGGGGAGCAGCTTACACTGATTGTTTATATATTTCCACAATTTTTTTATTGTTGGGAATGTTTTCTTACTAGATGTACCACCAGTATATGTAATTCATATATATTATCTGCTATCAACACCACTGGCGCGAAGGTTTCTATTATTTTCTACAGATGGTAGACGCACCAACTAGAAATAAAACATTACTGGATCTACTGATTACCAACAATACAGACCTGATCACGGATGTGGAAATACGGGGCAATTTAGGTAACAGCGATCACAGGTCAATTAGTTTCAGTATAAATCACACAAATAAGAAACATAAAAGGAATACAAAGACACTGAATTTCAAAAGAGCCAACTTCCCTAAACTACAAACCTTGCTAAAAGGCATAAATTGGGATAAAATATTAGGAACAAAAAATACAGAGGAGAGATGGGTTTGCTTTAAGAGTACATTAAATAAGGGCATTAGCCAATGTATCCCATTGGGTAATAAATTTAAAGGGCGAACAAAAGTCCTGGATGGCTTAACTCCAATGTAAAAATGCATATAAAAGCAAAGGAGAAGGCCTTCAAAAAATACAAGGTTGAGGGATCATCCTCAGCATTCAGACTTTATAAAGAATGCAACAAGAAATGTAAGGGTGCAATTAGGACGGCTAAGATAGAACATGAAAGACACATAGCGGAGGAGAGCAAAAAAAAATCCCAAGAAATTCTTTAAGTATGTAAACAGTAAAAAAGGGAGGACTGACCATATTGGCCCCATAAAGAATGAGGAAAGACATCTGGTTACAAAGGATGGGGAGATGGCGAAGGTATTGAATTTATTCTTCTCCTCAGTCTTCACAAGTGAATCGGTAGGCTTCAGTAACCAAAACTGCAGTGTTTATCCTCATGACACAACACAGGAAGCACCTACATGGTTAACAGAGGACAGAATTAAAATTAGACTTGAGAAACGTAACATTTATAAATCACCGGGACCAGATGGCTTGCATCCGAGGGTACTTAGGGAACCCAGTCAAGTGATTGCCAGACCGTTGTTCCTAATTTTTACGGACAGTCTACTGACTGGAATGGTACCAGCTGATTGGAAAAAAGCCAATGTAGCACCAATATTTAAAAAGGGCCCAAAATACATCCCTGGGAATTACAGACCAGTTAGGCTAACATCAATCGTATGTAAACTCTTGGAGGGGATGATAAGGGACTATATACAAGATTTTAGTAATGAGAACGGTATCATTTAGCAGTAATCAGCATGGATTCATGAAGAATCGTTCTTGCCAAACCAATCTACTAACCTACTCTTGCCATCTAGATAAAGGAAGGCCCCTAGACGTGGTGTATCTGGATTTTGCAAAAGCATTTGACACAGTTCCCCATAAACATTTACTGTACAAAATAAGGTCCGTTGGCATGGACCATAGGGTGAGTACATGGATTGAAAACTGGCTACAAAGGCGAGTTCAGAGGGTGGTGATAAATGGGGAGTACTCGGAATGGTCAGGGGTGGGTAGTGGGGTTCCCCAGGGTTCTGTGCTGGGACCAATCCTATTTAATTTGTTCATAAACGACCTGAAGGATGGGATAAACAGTTCAATCTCTTTATTTGCAGACGATACTAAGCTAAGCAGGGCAATAACTTCTCCACAGGATGTGGAAACTTTGCAAAAAGATCTGAACAAATTAATGGGGTGGGCAACTACATGGAAAATGAGGTACAATGTAGAAAAATGTAAAATAATGCATTTGGGTTTCAAAAATATGAATGCAATCTATACACTGGGGGGAGAACCTCTGGGGGAATCTAGGATGGAAAAGGACCTGGGAGTCCTAGTAGATGATAGGCTCAGCAATGGCATGCAATGCCAATCTGCAGCTAACAAAGCAAACAGAATATTGGCATGCATTAAAAAGGGGATCAACTCCAGAGATAAAACGATAATTCTCCCACTCTACAAGACTCTGGTCCGGCCGCACTTAGAGTATGCTGTCCAGTTCTGGGCACCAGTCCTCAGTAAGGATGTACTGGAAATAGAGCGAGTACAAAGAAGGGCAACAAAGCTAATAAAGGGTCTGGAGGATCTTAGTTATGAGGAAAGGTTGCGAGCACTGAACTTATTCTCTTTGGAGAAGAGACGCTTGAGAGGGGATATGATTTCAATATACAAATACCATACTGGTGACTAGGGATGAGCTTCGAGTTCGAGTCGAACTCATGTTCGACTCGAACATTGGCTGTTCGCAAGTTCGCCGAACAGCGAACAATTTGGGGTGTTCGCGGCAAATTCGAATGCCGCGGAACACCCTTTAAAAGTCTATGGGAGAAATCAAAAGTGCTAATTTTAAAGGCTAATATGCAAGTTATTGTCATAAAAAGTGTTTGGGGACCTGGGTCCTGCCCCAGGGGACATGGATCAATGCAAAAAAAAGTTTTAAAAACGGCCGTTTTTTCAGGAGCAGTGATTTTAATAATGCTTAAAGTCAATCAATAAAAGTGTAATATCCCTTTAAATTTTGTACCTGGGGGGTGTCTATAGTATGCCTGTAAAGGGGCGCATGTTTCCTGTGTTTAGAACAGTCTGACAGCAAAATGACATTTTGAAGGAAAAAACTCATTTAAAACTACCCGCGGCTATTGCATTGCCGACAATACACATAGAAGTTCATTGATAAAAACGGCATGGGAATTCCCCAAAGGGGAACCCCGAACCAAAATTAAAAAAAAAAAATGACGTGGGAGTCCCCCTAAATTCCATACCAGGCCCTTCAGGTCTGATATGGATATTAAGGGGAACCCCGGCCAAAATTTAAAAAAAAATGACGTGGGGTTCCCCCTAAATTCCATACCAGACCCTTCAGGTCTGGTATGGATTTTAAGGGGAACCCCGCGCCAAAAAAAAAAAAAAAAAACGGCGTGGGGTCCCCCCAAAAATCCATACCAGACCCTTATCCGAGCACGCAACCTGGCAGGCCGCAGGAAAAGAGGGGGGGACGAGAGTGCGGCCCCCCCTCCCTCCTGAACCGTACCAGGCCACATGCCCTCAACATTGGGAGGGTGCTTTGGGGTAGCCCCCCAAAACACCTTGTCCCCATGTTGATGAGGACAAGGGCCTCATCCCCACAACCCTGGCCGGTGGTTGTGGGGGTCTGCGGGCGGGGGGCTTATCGGAATCTGGAAGCCCCCTTTAACAAGGTGACCCCCAGATCCCGGCCCCCCCCCTGTGTGAAATGGTAAGGGGGTACATAAGTACCCCTACCATTTCACGAAAAAAGTGTCAAAAATGTTAAAAATGACAAGAGACAGTTTTTGACAATTCCTTTATTTAAATGCTTCTTCTTTCTTCTATCTTCCTTCATCTTCTGGTTCTTCTGGTTCTTCTGGCTCTTCTGGTTCTTCCTCCGGCGTTCTCGTCCAGCATCTCCTCCGCGGCGTTTTCTATCTTCTTCTCCTCGGGCCGCTCCGCACCCATGGCATGGGGGGGAGGCTCCCGCTCTTCTCTTCTTCTTTTCTTCTCTTCTTCTCTTCTTCATTTTCTTCTCCGGGCCGCTCCGCAATCCATGCTGGCATGGAGGGAGGCTCCCGCTGTGTGACGGCGCTCCTCGTCTGACAGTTCTTAAATAACGGGGGGCGGGGCCACCCGGTGACCCCGCCCCCTCTGATGCACGGGACATGACGGGACGTCCCTGTGGCATTCCCCGTGACGTCACAGGGAAGTCCCGTCAAGGGACCCCAAAGCACCCTCCCAATGTTGAGGGCATGTGGCCTGGTACGGTTCAGGAGGGAGGGGGGGCCGCACTCTCGTCCCCCCCTCTTTTCCTGCGGCCTGCCAGGTTGCGTGCTCGGATAAGGGTCTGGTATGGATTTTTGGGGGGACCCCACGCCGTTTTTTTTTTTTTTTTTTGGCGCGGGAATCCCCTTAAAATCCATACCAGACCTGAAGGGTCTGGTATGGAATTTAGGGGGAACCCCACGTCATTTTTTTTTTTTAATTTTGGCCGGGGTTCCCCTTAATATCCATACCAGACCTGAAGGGCCTGGTATGGAATTTAGGAGGACTCCCACGTCATTTTTTTTTTTAAATTTTGGTTCGGGGTTCCCCTGTGGGGAATTCCCATGCCATTTTTATCAATGAACTTCTATGTGTATTGTCGGCAATGCAATAGCCGCGGGTAGTTTTAAATGAGTTTTTTCCTTCAAAATGTCATTTTGCTGTCAGACTGTTCTAAACACAGGAAACATGCGCCCCTTTACAGGCATACTATAGACACCCCCCAGGTACGAAATTTAAAGGGATATTACACTTTTATTGTTTGACTTTAAGCATTATTAAAATCACTGCTCCTGAAAAAACGGACGTTTTTAAAACTTTTTTTTGCATTGATCCATGTCCCCTGGGGCAGGACCCAGGTCCCCAAACACTTTTTATGACAATAACTTGCATATAAGCCTTTAAAATTATCACTTTTGTTTATTCATGTTCGTGTCCCATAGACTTTAACGGTGTTCGCGTGTTCGAACGAACTTTTTTCCTGTTCGCATGTTCTGGTGCGAACCGAACAGGGGGGTGTTCGGCTCATCCCTACTGGTGACCCTACAATAGAAATAAAACTTTTTTGCAGAAGAGAGTTTAACAAGACTCGTGGCCACTCATTAAAATTAGAAGAAAAGAGGTTTAACCTTAAACTACGTAGAGGGTTCTTTACTGTAAGAGCAGCAAGGATGTGGAATTCCCTTCCACAGGCGGTGGTCTCAGCGGGGAGCATCGATAGTTTCAAGAAACTATTAGATAAGCACCTAAATGAATGCAACATACAGGGATATACAATGTAATACTGACACATAATCACACATAGGTAGGATTTGATGGACTTGTGTCTTTTTTCAAGCTCGCCTACTATGTAACTATGTAATTCAGGGTGGGCCTGCATTGTGTGGATGAACTATTCCGGTTCACGGGCTGTGGCTTTTGTTGCTCTGCTGACCTCTTCAGCTCTGGCCTGCAGTGGTTGCTTATTTTCAACCTCCATCTTCTCTCTGTTCCTCTCCACCTGTCAACAAACCGAATTTCCTGATATCCCAGCATCCTACACTTCACTGCAGTCATGTGACCTTCCTACAGCTTCAGGGCAGTTTTCAGACGCTTTTAAAGTGCTTCCAATTAGTTTCAATGGACTAGGGCGTTTTTTAGGCGCTTTTTTCAGCACCCCAAAAATGCTCCAAAAATGTTGCTTGCTTAAAGCGCTTTTCAGGTGCTATTTTTAGCACTAAAATGCCTATAAAATGCTCTTAGTGTGAAATGTGTCTAAGAGTCTCCGTAATTTGTTTGTCATTGCTGCATGATTCCCCCCCACCCCCCGAAACCTCTGCGATGTATTTTCTTTTTAGGTTGTGCGGGCGCGGGGGGGGGGCTAAACTAAAAAAATGGGTGGTGCCGATCGAAGAGTCGGGTAAATCCATGGTGATTGTGGTACCAAAAGTGATAGGTCTAGGAGTAGGCAGTGGTGGATTTATCAGGGTTGCACTTGCGACTGGGCCCTGGAGTTCTGCCACTTCAGGGTGGCTTGCGGGCCCCCCCGCCCGTCTGCCAGTGTGAGGGGGCCACGCCCCCCCACCAATGTAAGGGGCTTGCTCACTGATGGGAGAGAAGGCAGAACTGAGACTCTGGACCGCCCGCCTATCCAGAGAGAATGTAGGAAGGCAGGGACGGACACTGAAAAAGTCAGCTGACAACAATTAAGTGAAGGGGAGGAGTTTTCCCCTCTGTGACTGTGAGGAGTCCCCATGAGGCAAAGGCATCCCTGGAAGTAAGTGACAAATTGCCAGTGCAATCGATCCCAACCTCCACCACCTCTGCCTCTTACTGATCCCAACCCCCCACCACCACCACAGATCTCATCCCTTCCCCCCATCACCTTTACAACAGAGGTGGGATGAGATGGGTGGTGGTGGGGGATGGGATCAGTAAGAGGCAGAGGTGGTGGTGAGAGAGGATGGCACCACCGCTACCACCCCCCTCAACACCACCGCTGCCACCCCCCCACAGAAATGTTTTACTTTGCTGTACAGTAAAAAAAAAAAACTATCAAAGTCATGCTTATTCAGGGGGGCTCTTCATGATTTCTTGCACTGGGGCCCTGAAGTTTCTAGTTATGCCTCTGGGACTAGTTTTAGCTGTAGTATTGTTTTGTGTCAGAAATGGACTAGAGGCTGTCTGGGGCCAATGGGAAACAGATGAGCTTACTTAATTGATGGCCTCCTTGAGGTAGACTAGATGCTGTAGGGGGAAGCAAGTTGTTACTGGGTCCTGAGGAGATGGTGGATCTTGTTTCTCTAATCGGGTGATCCATCTGTTTAGGACCTTTGAGGCTGTAGTGTCTTGGGGGTTGTTTTTTTTTTATGGATAGGTAAAGATGATGAATTAGGATATGTGGTAGTGGGCTGTGGTGATTTAAAGCTCATAAGTGGTGTTATTGCCTGCGGTGGACATATAATTGGTTTATTCCAGGAGAAGACTCTATTATGGTTATAGTCATCCAGGTCTCTGTGGAATTTGCCTAGTTTAGTGCTGATGAAGAGGTCTTCCTTATATTTGGTATTCATTTTTAGGGTGCTTAACCATGTACTGGGGATACATTTCATAAAGTCAATCATTTCTTATGTTAACATTTGTATCTGGTGTATACATTTTTGAAATGTTATTTTCCTGTGGGTGATACTGACTTCCATACATTTGTTAGTACAAAATTCAGATATGTTGAACCAAACTTTAAATTGGTCTGTGTCTAAAAAAGGACAATTATTTAATATGCTAAGGCCCCTAGGGGTAATTTTAGTGTCTAGGTAATTTAGAAAGAATTCATCCCACCATTGCTGGTTGGCAGAGTGTGTAAGTCTTTAAAATTTTTTGAATTTACGACAAAAAAAATATCTATTGGGTCATTTATTGTGCATGTGGAGGAAAATAAGTTGCCTCGTAGCATGGTATAAATATCTTCTAACGTCTCTTATTTATGGGATTCTATAGCATGGAGTAATTCCATCATAGTAAATCTGGTGTGATCAAAGATAATTCGTATGCAAAAAAGGTAATAAACTGTACCTGGAGAAGATTTCACAGTTGTGGAATATACAGGGCAAAAAAAAAAAAAAAGATCAGCTAAAAGATATACATGTGAAGTCTTGATATGATCTAGGATATAAAAGCAGTCAAAATAAAATGATCAAATATACTGAGTAAAATACAATTGCAATTGTCTTAAGACAAAATTTAAAGACAAAAGGATAGCCAGAAGACTTGGTAGAATCAGCCTATAATCATACCTAAATAAAAAACTACCAGGCAAGGCTAATTGAGAAAATGATACATCTACTAGGTTTATAACACAATTTCACAACAAACATCACAAAATGGAATCCATTGTTCATAAACATTGGACTATTCTTTTATCAGACCCCCGCCTCCAAAATAGTATTCAAAACAAATAAATGTATAAATGCAGCGCTGATAAGTGATATATGAAACAAAGTGACAGCATATCACCCAAACGTGGTGTACAACTAGTAATGGCTTGATGATAAAACACAAGCAGGTGTGTACCAAAAATAACCTGTTGAATATATGTGAAAAGTCAATCTACACTATTTGTAAAAAAGGTAGTGTCCATAGTGAAAAAATGTTCCTCAATAAATGGAGAAAAATTCCATGGGAGAAAGAGATGTGTGTAAATGATGCCTTTTCAACCAATGGGTGCAGCGAAACAATTTTCTTCATGCTGTCTAGGCCAACATACAGCTGTAATAGTAGAAGAAATGGGTATGCTTACCAGAAGAGGTTGACACACTCACCATACGGCGGTGTGTCAATCAGGCATTTGGATCAATCAATCCTATGGGTGTTTGATATGAGACACTGATGGTATGGAGATGCACTTCAATGGCCTCATCCGAAGCAACAATGGATGGATGGCGATGCTCTGGTCTCCAGCAGATGGATATGATTGCGTTCACATAAAGTGGTCAGCTGGATAGAATATGCAAACTCCACAGTGCTCCTGTGACAATGGTATACACCCAATACTTCATCCAGCCGCCCTCCGCTCCAGGGCATCATGAATCTAAAGATGATGCACAAGTAAACCTGCAGTTTGCTGAAGACAAGCAGACTAGGGACATGGATTACAGGAACCATGTCCTGTGGTCTGATGAGACCAAGATAAACGTATTTGTTTCAGATGGTGTCAAGTGTGTGTGGACTGGCCAAGTATGTCTCCACTAAGCATCTGTGGGGCATTCTCAAACAGAAGGTGGAGGAGTGCAAGGTCTCTAACATCCACCAGCTCTGTGATGTCATCATGGAGGAGTGGAAGAGGACTTCAGTGGCAACCTGTGAAGCTCTGGTGAACTCCATGCCTAAGGCAGTGCTGGAAAATAATGGTGGCCACACAAAATATTGACACTTTGGGCCCAATTCTGACATTTTCACTTAGGGGTGTACTCACTTTTGTAGCCAGCGGTTTAGACATTATTCGCTGTGTGTTGAGTTATTTTGAGGGGACAGCAAATTTACACTGTTATGCCCCGTACACACGGTCGGATTTTCCGATGGACAATGTCCGATCGGAGCGTGTTGTCTGAAATTCCGACCGTGTGTGGGCTCCATCGGACATTTTCCATCGGATTTTCCGACACACAAAGTTGGACAGCAGGAGATAAAATTTTCCGACAACAAAATCCGATCGCGTCAATTCCGACCGTGTGTGTGGCCTGTTCAGACGCACAAAGTGCCACGCATGCTCAGAAGAAATTCCGACACGGGACAGCTCATTTTGGTAAACTTAGCGTTCGCAATGGATACAGCACTTTCGTCACGCTGCAATGTTCAAAATGGTTTAATACAGCGCACTCTCTTCTTCTTTATAATGTGACAAGAATTAAGTAGTTTTGATGCTCATATTCACACACACTTCTCACAAACTTCTTTCGTTACTATTTATCGGGATTCCCTCAATATATTTTGATTTCTCACATCTGACAACATATTTTTTTTTTTTGACTTTAATGTAGATTCTTTTTTCATGTTTCTCTTTTTTAATTTTGTTTTTTGGTGATTTTGATTAGTACTCCCGAAAATGTTTGTGTGTTTTTTGTGACAAGTTCCCACAACACCATTGATATGTTGTTCTATTTAATCTGTAGGAGATTGTTTGGTGTTGTTGTCCCTTGTTAATTTCACATTGTACTTTAGAAATGTACCTGAATCCTCACCAACAAACTGTCCTTTTTGGATGAAAACACACACAGGAGAGTAGAATTTACCTAAAAAAATTTTATTAAGGGGTCACAACTATAAACAAAGAGGGAGGCAACGCTGGAGAAACTGCAGAAGTGGGCGAAGCCTTGGACCCCCAGGGCAGACATCAATTATTTAAAAGCAAAATTGGTGGCCTGAGGAGTCCTTATCTAAGGGAGGGCAGTCTGGTCCAGAAGTCCCAGAGATCCGGAAAGCAGCAGGTGACATCTATGTCCCCAGGCTGTGGTCATACGAGAGACTGCATCTTCTGTCAGACCAGACTGAACCCAGGGTCATCACTCTTTGGTCTTCCTTCCACGCTTCCTTCCAGCCTTTGGCTGTGGTGGTGGAGTTGTGGCAGCAGGAGGAGGAGGAGGATCGTCGATCTCAATGACATCTGTCTTGTGTGTCAGTTCCCCACTCTCCCCCTTACGTAGGACTTTATAAATCAGGTCCTCAGAGATCTTGCGTTGGCCCTCCTGCATGCCCTGCAATTTGGTGGCAGCCATGCAGGCAAAGGCCTCTTCAGGACTGGGGAAGGCTGTGAGGGACGCCGAAGCCTCCTGGATCAGCCTGTATGCTGAATCCTGCACAGGACTGGGAGTCATCTTCCTGGCTCGTTTATGTGGCAGGCGGAGGGGAGGAACCTGAGACTCAGTCAGGCTGCGACTTGTCCCAGGCTTCTCTTGGCTGCCACTTAGCCCCACCTCCTCCTGGCTGCCACTAATCCCCGCCTCCTCCTAGCTGACACTAATCCCCGCCTCCTCCTGACTGCCACATTCCACAGCCTCCTCCTGGCTGAGGTCTTCCTGTGTATGAAAAAGGGACATAGTTTTAGTATTGTTTTCATCAATCACACACAATTTTCACCTCCTGACTGCTGCAAATTGAATGTTAACAAATATAACTGACTATCATTCTGAGCTCAGCATTTTGCATTCTAGTCCCAATTTTGGGTGCCCACTACTGTCTATTGATATGTAAAACACTTTTTTTAATCAGCAATTAGTGATCAATACTAACATCTAGTAAACATCATTTCTTTATTGCCCAGAAATCTGTAGAAGAATTCTATACCTGACTCCAGCTGGGCTCCTCCACTTCTTCCTGGCTGGAAGGCCCAGGTTGGACATCGGAAGCCTCAGCTGGTATGGAAGGAAGTGTGGAAGGAAGAGTAGAGAGGGATTCCCTGACTTCAGTGTGGTCTGACAGAAATCGCAGTCTCTCGTAGTACCACAGCCTGGGGACATAAACGTCATCTGCTGCAGCTCCGGACCTCTGGGAATCTGTGACCTTCTTGCGCTCCCTCAGATATGTGCTCCTCAGGCCACCAATTTTTGCTTTTAAATAGGGGATGGTTGCTGTGGGGACCACCAGCTTCACCAACTACAGCAGTTTCTCCAGCGCTGCCTGCCTCTTCTGTTTATGGTTATAGTGGGGGTGTCTCACCTGCCACAGACAGGGCAGCTCCCTGTACTTGTCAATGAACAGGGGCAGGAAATTGTGGTCGTTGAACCCATCCATTTTCTATGCAAGACACAACACAAGACAAACCCTAATGTCAGGCCAAACTCCCCTAATCTTGTTACAATATAGGCTTCCATTTCGAAGCAGTATAGGCCCAAGTTTAGATCCTACCTTCGTTAGCACGATCGGCGTCTCCGATGCTCCTTCCTCCGCTCACAGATCGTACGTAAGACGCGCGCGTTACGATTTATACACACTGCGCATGCGTATAACTCCGCCCGCCCCTGACGTTCTTTCTATTCTATTCCCCGCCCCTTTTCGTTCGGCGCAGTGGAGGAAGAGCACATGGCGGATAGACAGCAGGATCGTGCTAATTACAGCAACGAGGAGGAGGAGGAGGAGAAAAGGCCGGAGCCTGAAACGTCCCGATCCAGAAGGAGATTAAAGGACTCAAATATGTCCTTTGGGGAGATGTTGGAGATGGTGGACATCTTGAAGAAGGCCGACTATGATGGAAAGTATGGGCCTTACCCCAACCCCAATATACGAAAGGCCAAGATCATGGCGAAAGTGGTCAGGAGTCTGCACCGGAAATTCGGGGTACGACGATCGAAAGATCAGCTCAGGAAGCGGGTCGGACCTGAAATTACGAGAACATGAGCAGTACAGAAAGATCCGGAGAGTGCTGCAAAAAAGTAAGTATTTGTGCTGTGTTCCTATTCTTTTTGTGTTTATTACGTTCGTGCTGCTCCATGTGCTTTTAGGAACTGTTGTACAGTTTAAAATGGCAACTTTCATGTTCATGGGCAAATTATTCGTTCGGATCACACATTTTTATTTCGGACGATAAAATACCATTGTTTAGGCCATATGCATTTGGCCACCATTTTGACGCCCTACACTTGTCTTCAAAGAATTGGGTTGTGTAGATGGCTTTGTTAATAGAATGAAATGCAAACTAGATTCTGTGTAAGGAGAGGACACTCAGCAGCTGTTTTCACATCTGGACACTGGAGCACTAGTGTGGGACCCAAGAACACCATTTTTATTAGGGGGGTCACACAGGTGCTCCAGTGTATACTATAGGGGGGGATACATCTGTGAAGCTTGTACAAAACAGGTAAAGTATTGCAGCTTGACAAAGGACACTAAAAAAGCTACATGTTGGAACTCTGCTAAAATAGATCATTGTACCCCACTTCCAAGCAATGTTTCATCTTTATAGTTCTGACATTAAATATCTGTGTGCTAATTATACCATTTTTGTTTTACATAGGGGAGAAAAGACTCGGAGGACACCCCTCATCCGAGGAGACCAGAGCCCCCCCCCCCCCCTCTGGAAGAAGGGGAAATCCCCCCAACACAAGATGAGCAGGAGGAAGAAGACGTGGTGGAAATAGTCACCACAACAGGTGAGTGTCTGCAACCACAGGCTCAGATAAGAGATGGATGGCGGCATTTTTTTTAAACCTAATTTATTTTGGGTTTCCTCTCTTTGTAGGTGATCGTGAGGTTGTGGATGAAGATCCTTTCACATCCGAAAGTGCCCAGATCCTGATCGGGGAGATCATGGGGTGTAATTTACAATTGGAAAACATCAAGCAAAACATCAATGATGTTATTCCAAAATATAAAAACATCATTGATGTTTTGGGGCGAGTTTAAAGCCCTCCAAATCACTTTCTTCTTTTGTGTGCTACATTGTGCTAAATGTTTTTGTGATTTTTCCCAAAGCCAAATTTGGAGGATGCACACAGTGTGTCAACATGTGCTATCTGCCATCACGGGAGATCAATGGACGCGTTTTTGGGGTGCAACCCCTTTCTCAATAATAAAGTAGCGGTGAGGAAGGGCTTTCTCCCCCAAAACACATCCCTTGATCCCCCCTGATGGCAAATAGCACATGTTGACATTGGGAAATTGGTGTGCATCTTCCAAATTTGGCTTTTCCTGGGGTGATTTCCCCCCATCTGAACGCAATATCAAACACAGTTCCTAAATACTCATGTCTGATATAGCCTTCCAGTTCTACCAAATGTGAACTTTGTAAGATCAAGATTTGTGTCTTTCTTGTTGGTTTTACACAGGCCTGTTTTCTATAAAATGCACATTTTGATTTTGGATAATGACACCACAAAAATTGTTATACAACAAACATGTTGGTTTGTCAGAAAAACCTTTGGTAAATGCACATGTGATTGTGCAGGTATTAAAAAGATTGTTCATCAAGAATGTGTGGATTATTGTCTCAACGCTACAACACTTTTGTGGTGATGTAATTGTTGTTTTATGAGAAAATGGGGGTAATTTCCTAAGGGCAAATCCACTTTGCACTACAAGTGCAGTTTCAGTGCAGTTGCAAGTGCACTTGTAGTGAAAAGTGTCTTTGCATTTAGTAAATAACAGCCAACGGTGCTTTGTATAAGGTTACACAATCACAACATTTTCTGCACTCCACACATTTCTGTCAGGGTCAGCTCAAACAAACACAAGCAGTAAATGTCCACAAAGAAGAGCCAGGGGGGAGATGCCTGTCGAGAACTTGAGGTCCTGCAGGCTTCTCCCTGTGGCCAAATACCGCAAGGTAGCGACCAACCTCTGCTCCGGAGTGATGGCTTGCCTCATGCAGGTATCCTGCCTGCTGATATAGGGGGTCAGCGAAGCCAACAAACTGTGAAACACGGGGTCCGTCATCCTGAGAAAGTTCCTGAAATCTTCAGGATTATTCTCACGGATCTCACAGAGCAAAGGCATATGACAGAACTGGTCACGCTGAAGCAACCAATTCTTGGTCCATGAACTCCTCCCCACCCTGTTCATGGACTGGACTTGTGTCAAGGTCAGGACCCCAACACCAAGCCCCCCGCACAGCACGAACTCTACGAGGAGTACGCATACGAAACATGGCTAGAAAACGGTCGGCTGCTCAGAACGAAGTAACAGAACGCACTGAAGAACAGCAAGGCCTGTGAAGAGCGACCTGAAAAGCAGCAACGAGCAGGCAAGATCACACAGAAAACTCCGATACGAACTGACTGCACGCACTGAAGAGCAGATACAAACCCACAAGCACAAACTGAACGGCAGAAAACGATCTGAAAGCCACGAGTCTGAAAAAGCGCGAATCGTCTTTCACCAAACTTTTACTAACACGAGATTAGCAAAAGGAGCCCAAAGGGTGCCGCGCTTGGTTCTGAACCGGCCTTTTCTAGTCTCGTCGTACGTGATGTACGTGACCGCGTGGTTTTCGATCGGAAATTTCGACAACTTTGTGCGACCGTGTGTAGGCAAAACAAGTTTGAGCCAACATCCGTCGGAAAAAATCCTAGGATTTTGTTGTCGGAATGTCCGAACAAAGTCCGACCGTGTGTACGCCCTATTATACAAGCTGTACCCTCACTAATTTACATTGTAGCAAAGTGTCATTTCTTCAGTGTTGTCACATGAAAAGATATAATAAAATATTTACAAAAATGTGAGGGGAGATACTTTATATCCACATATTCTCATAAGAACAATATAACCAAGGCTATGTTATTATACACATCTAATGATCATCATTATTATCATGTTCGTGTTTTTTTTCTTAAACCAACTTCACCAATCCAGTGAAGTGAGTCCTTTTTAATACTAATATTATTATCACTATCCCTTAACCGCTTGCCGAACAGCACACGCCGATGTACATTGGCAGAATGGCACTGGCAGGCAAAAGGGCGTACAAGTACATCCCCGTTGAGAAGCGGTGTTGCAAGCAAGTGCGCCTGTGTGACCACGGGTCGATGTCCGCCGGGTGCCCGCGATCGAGAGGAAGAAAGGGGAGATGCTTATGTAAACAAAGCATTCCCCGTTCTGCTTAGAGACAGGACAGTGATCTACTGCTCTCTGTAATCGAGAGCAGTGATCACTGTCCTGTGTGTTCAAGCCCAGCCCCCTCACAGTTAGAATCACTCCCTAGGACACACTTAACTCCTTCACTGCCCCCCTAGTGGTTAACCCCTTCACTGCCAGTGTCATTTACACAGTAATCAATGCATTTTTAATCGCACTGATCGCTGTATAAATGACAATGGTCCCAAAAATGTGGTAAAAATGTCCGATGTGTCCGCCATAATGTCGCAGTCCCGATAAAAATCGCAGATCACCGCCATTACTAATAAAAAAAAATAAAAAATAAAAATGTCATAAAACTATCCCTACTATTTGTAGACACTATAAATTTTGTGCAAACCAATCAATATGCGCTTATTGCGATTTTTTTTTACCAAAAATACGTAGAAGAATACATATTGGCCTAAACTGAGGAAAAAAAATTGTTCTTTTTTATATATTTTTGAGGGATATTTATTATAGCAAAAAGTAAAAAATACTGCGTTTTTTTCAAAATTGTCGCAAACAAATACCACCAAAAAAAGGACGTCAATTTTGTTTGGGTACAGCGTCACACGACCACGCTATTGTCGGTTAAAGCAACGCAGTGCCGAATAGCAAAAAATGCTCTGGTCTTTGGGCAGCCAAATGGTCCGGCTGCCCTAAGTGGTTAAAAAAAATCATCATGATTATGAACCAGTTGTGTTACATATATTTTAACATACCTTCATCTTTTCCACCATAGTTCTACACTAATTTCTTAATAAGGCTTGTAAGGAGTATATCCTATCTATATCCATGATTTAGCTTGATATTTAGCTTTATATTATTGTATTTGATCATATAATGCACCTGATTTTTTTTAATGAAATTGTGTACATACTTTTTTAATTTAGATAGATAGTTACATTGATATTAAATATATACATTTTTATTTATTTATCTAGGTATGGCTCTTAAGGTCTATATTATATCCATTGTCTACAATTATATGTACATCTATTCTACATACATATGCACCCTTCTCCACCAGTGTCCACATATACCCATACAAAGATGGCTCCCGGTTAGGCCTGGGAAAGGAGCATGCATGCTCCGAATGCACCCACTCACCTTGGACCCAGTAATGATGTCATCTTTATCTTCCGAGTCTACCCAAGCAACCTGGAAGTGCTGGGAGCCACCAGCCCCACTGCAGCTATCAGCATCACTCCTGCAGCGACACTGATCCCTGAGTAAAGTGGAAGAAAACTTACTAAACAGAACACTGTTTACACCAGCATCTTGTGAGTGACTCTCCTTTTACCTGCATTAAAGTGTTTTTATTGCTACACTTAGATGGTGCTGCTCTTATCTTCTATTTATCCCCAGAGTCTCTTTTAGTTCTTGTTAGAGCCGCCAGCCACTAAGAATAGTAATCTTCTGGCATTAAGGACTTTTATACACCCATCCCTGAACTGTAAGGACTTCTCATGAAACTTGATTATATTGTTATGGTTTATGCATAACCCCACCAAGCTTGAGCCCACGTGCACCAATATTATTTGTTTATGAAGGAAAGGGGAGTATCCTTTTGGGTGCAGAGAACCTGATCCCACAAATCCTTACCAGGTGCATCCAAGGTCCCAATCTACCAAGGAAGTGAAAGGAAGGGGTTTCCTGGCACTAAGCAGTGGTAAAGTCACCAGAATAAGGACACCTTTGACAAACTCCTCAACTTAATCTCTGTCCAGGGGCTGAACTTGGGACTGAATTTTCTAAAGCTTCTTGGATGGTAGAAGCATCCTGTCCAGCTTGGAGACCAATACCAAACCTAGGTACTCTAGGCAGAAATACTGGACAAGAACTATTTTTTTGAGGATAAGGAGGTCAAATTAATTACTCCAGGTTCTACATGTACAGTAAAAGATAACATTCAAGGGCTAAAACCTGAATGGGCTTTCAAATCAGCATTTGGTCCAGGCACCTGACTTTTAAGGTTCCTCATAGTCTCAATGAGGATTGAACAGGAGCCAATAGTATAGTGAATATCCAGGAGGCTGATTCCAAGCTGAGGAGAGCCTGACTTCAGACACAAGTCTTTGAATTCTTAGTTTAAAATAAGAGAGTGACAGTCTCATAATTTTAATTCAGAAACACTCTCCAGCAAAGGAAAATCAGTCAACACCTTTTTAGGGCACTAGCCTGTGAACAAAAATCGAAACCAAAAGGTGCCTACAGAAAATTACATAAGAAGCTAAGTGTCTAGTCATCAGAGAGTAGCCATTCATTCCTGCAGTATATACATATGCGAGAACCTGTATTAGTCATCTGCCAAATCCACTAAAAATCTGTTCATGCAACAAACTCTAATGTAAGAGTTTGGCCTCCCTGTTAAGGTTTGCATAACAAGGGGTTTGGGCCATGACAGGATACAACAAGGATCCTGCAACCATATATGTATCGTCATAGCCTGATGTTTTATATCCTTTGGGTCTTTGAAGGAGAAACAAGCTTCTGCAAGAAAGATCATGGTCATGTTAATCCTGACAAAAGGCATGTCAACTGAAGGAAAAAAGTGATAGAGAGACTCAGCAAAACTGCCTAAGCATTGCCATAGCCAGCACCTGACGGAGTGGAATTTTTGGGAAGGAGGGGCAACCCTCCTACCAGAATGTATAATGTTGCATTTGTGGTTAGCTGTGGAACTGACATAAAGGACCTTAGACTTGCAACATTAGTGGGTGTATAGGGGGAGGATGCTTGGAATGAGTTGAAGCTGAATCTAAGCTGGAAGGGAACTCTCCATGACAGAGGCAAACAAATCTGGAGATATAAATGATCCAAGTGCCAGAAAATCCAGGCGATGAAATTAAGACGCCAACAGATGCCCCAAGTTGGTGTTTTAGGGCAGATTTATTGATGACATCCTCCTATGGAATGGAAGCCTAAAATGGTTACAGGATTTCATTGCTGATTTGAAGAGGAACGATAGGGGTATCTCACTACAATGTAATTATGGTTGAATATGTTTATTGATCTTTTTAAAGTAAAACAATAGGGAATACAGAAAAAGAGAAAAAGGGGGGGGGGGGGGGGTAACATGAGAACAGTGGTGAACAGATACAACTATACATAAGTGAGAAACGTTTCTCAAAAATATTGTCGTTGTCCATAATAGTGTGAACCATATAATATAGTAACCGTTAAATACATAAATAATAAGGGGGGGAGAAAAAGAAAAGTGAAGGTGGGGAGGTAGGGGGGTAAGATAAGGATATAAATACAGTGTTCAGGTTGTTATTATGTCATACAACGGCATCATCTTAATTATTCATAAATAATTATCGTTAATGTGAAAATAACCATGTCCAGAAGTTATCCGTTGTGGAAAATCCAGTCCTATATATCTATAGCAAAGAAAATGACTCTTCATGCAGATTGTCTACTCAGAAGTCAGAAGCCAGATATACAAGAGTTTGAGGTGGTTATCCCAGGCATCTCTCCCTAGCCTGCAGCTCCTCCATAAGCATGGCGTCATTAATAATATCCACCCATTTATGGAGGGGAGGGACAACCTCCGATTTCCAAAACTGCATTATCAGTTGGCGTGTAGTAGACATAAAAAAATCTGAGGAGATTCTTTTTATGTGATTTTGTTGTACCTGGCAGAATGGATAAAAGGGCCACTTTAGGGTAGGAGATGAGAGATTCATCATTAGGGATGGGTGAATGGTTTGGCCCGAGCATAAGTTCGGGCCACACTTTCGCTGTTCAGACGTTTGACGAACAGCCAAACAAATGGGTCGTTCGACCGTTTGTTCCCCCCCAACCGACCACAATGCATTGCGGCGCTGGACAGTACATTGCAAGCCCTGATTGGCTGAAGCAGTGAAAGCTTCAGCCAATCAGGGTACAGATCACTGCCAGAGTCATTATCCAATCATGGCTCATTCCCGCCCCACAGTATAAAAATATTCTTTCAATGGCAGTCATTTTCAGTGTGATTTTGGCGTGGAGAGAGATAGAACAGGGCTCTTTTCAGTGCCATTAGTTAGTGTGCTATACTGTGCTATTTTGCTTCAATTGTCAGTGTAGAATATTAGTTTAGTGTCAGTCTAGTGATAGTGTGAGTGTAGTGAGGAGGACCATCATTCAGCTTTGCATAGTGTGCAGCTAGAGCAGGGACAGCTCAGATAGTTTCACTGTAATATAGTGAGACCGTGTCATTCATACATGCATTAGTGTAGAGTAGGGACAGCTCATATAGATTCAGTGTAGTGTAGTGAGACCATGTCAGTAATCTTTACATTAGTGTATAGCTAGAGCAGAGGAGGTGGCGGACTGGCTTACTCATCCTCCTCACCCTCTGTCACGCAAGCAGAGACAAATGTGCAGTCCCCTGCAGTTGCCAGAGTGGATAAACCTGCCTCCTTGTCCACATCTATGCCTGCCATAGCCCCAACATCAGCCATTGAGGAGCAGGCCTGTGCTGGCCATCGGGACTACCGGGAGTTTCCCGGTGGGCCGATTGGCAGTGGGCCACTACACTTCTCTGACTCTCTCCGAGTCTCCATTGTCATTGATAACGCCGGGCGGCTCCGCTCCTGCACCCGGCGGGCGGCGTCACACAAACACCGGCATCATCATGACACTGGCTGCCACTCACTAGTCACTCCCCCAGGCACTCCCCCTAACATTACAGCCTTGGGCGGCCTCTTTGTCCCGGCGCCGTGACGTCACTCATGGCCGGAGGGCGGAGGCGGCCCGGGGACATAGGAGGAGGCGGAGCCAGGGCGTAGCGTTGCAAGCAAGCCTGCAAGACTGCGACCAAGAGGAGGCCGAGCCAGCACCGCTGAGGAGGAGGATTCGGAACCTTACCAGTCCAGAACCAAGTTGCAGCAGGCAGCAAGTACAGTACAGTCAGACCAAATCTATAGTGTGATTCAAGTAAGCACTAATACTTTACTAATAATAATAGTAACTGAATATGCAGCATGGCGGGGGAGGGGTAAATCTGTACTGTAAATGTACTGCCACTGGTCATGGTTAAATTATTCATCAGTTACCATGACCAGTGGCATTAAATTAATAATTGACCAGTGGCATTAAATTAATAATTGACCAGTGGCATTAAATTAATATCAATGCCACAGTGGCATTAATATTAATATAATGCCACTGGTCAATTATTAATTTAATGCCACTGGTCAATTATTAATTTAATGCCACTAGCCACGGTAATTGATGAATAATTTAATGCCACTGGTCAATTATTAATTTAATGCCACTGGTCAATTATTAATTTAATGCCACTGGCCACGGTAACTGATGAATAATTTAATGCCACTGGTCACGGTAACTGCGGTAACTGATTAGTAATTTAATGTCACTGGTCATGGTAATTGATGAATAATTTAATGCCACTGGTCACGATAACTGATTAGTAATTTAATGTCACTGGTCACGGTAATTGATGAATAATTTAATGCCACTGGTCACGGTAACTGATTAGTAATTTAATGTCACTGGTCATGGTAACTGATTAATAATTTAATGTCACTGGTCATGGTAAATGATTAATTTAATGCCACTGGTCTCGGTAACTGATGAATAATTTAATGCCACTGGTGAATTAATTTACTGCCACTGGTCACGGTAACTGATAAATGAATTTACTAGTGCCACTGCTGGTCATGGTCACTGATGAATGAATTTACTAGTGCCACTGCTGGTCATGGTCACTGATGAATGAATTTGCGGCCACTGGTCATGGTCACTGATGAATTAATGTACTGCCACTGGTAGTCATGGTCACTGATGATGAATGAATGTACTGCCACTGGTCACTAATGAATTAATGGCTGACCACTGGTCAGCCATTAATTCATCAGTGACCAGTGGCAGTACATTCATTCATCAGTGACCAGTGGCAGTACATGAGTTCATCTGTGACCAGTGGCAGTACATGAGTTCATCAGTGACCAGTGGCAGTACTGGCATACTGTTTTTGTGTGTGTTTGCAAAATTAAAGTGGGCCGGTCTGGATGAAGTCCAGGGCCAAATTTTTGTCCCAGTCCAGCCCTGTTGAGGAGTCAGCTGAATTTTGACCACAGCATCAGCCACTTGCTCCTTGATGATGCCCAGCCATTACTCGATTCAGATGTTGGTTCTGAGGTTGAGGATCACAGGAACATAAGCCTAGAGAGAGGGAGGAACACTGGTAGACAAATTGGCATTCATGTTCCCTAAGATGATGATGATGATGTCACTGATGTGACTTGGGTGCCAGATAGAGCAGAGGAGGAAACTGAAGGTGAGGTGGCACAACCCCAAGAAAGAGTAGAGAGCAGCCACCCTATCCCATCACATTCTGCAGCTGTTATCTCCTGGCTCACTCCCCAAAACCCAGCTGTCTGGGCCTTTTTCAGCACATCTGCAGCAGATCGCACTGTTGCTATCTGCAAACTGTGTCTCAGGCACATGAAATGTGGCAAAAAATGCCAACCATATGCATATCATTGCAATTTTTTTTGCCTTCATCAAGAGCACCTCTATAGGGTTACGGTGGGAAGGCGCCCCTGACACCCAAAGAGTAATTTTTTTGCACTTGTTTCACAGGTGCATATCATTACAATTTTTTACAGCAAGGCCAATTCTTGCCTTCATCAAGAGTACCTATATAGGGTTATGGTGGGAAGGTGTCACCAACACCCAAAGACCAATTTTTACGCACCCGTTACTTCTATCCAAAGTCAAAGTGACACCAGAATGTATCCAAAAATTCTCTAATCTTGTTCCCAGTCTATTCTTTGTTGCAGGCCATCCCTGCTGCTGCTCCAGTCTGTGCAGGCACCCACCTCGAGTATTACCTCTATAAGAGGTATGTCTGGTTCCGCTCTGCTTCCCCATTGATTTGGGGGTGATCCAGTCCAATGCAGAGGGTTTCTCAACCAGGTTGAGATATACTTTGAGATGCTGCCCCAAGTGTTTCCCACAGATAGAAGCAAAGTAGGTTTCATGATATCTTTGCTTTCTGAGAGAGCCTTGGCCTGGGCAAACCCTCTATGGGAGACGCAAAACCCTGTTGTCTTGAGTTACCCTGAGATTGTGGCTTCTTTTACAAAAGGGTATTTGACGTTCCTGCACGCTCCGATTCTGCTGCCAAGGGCCTCATGTCCATCAAACAGAGTAGGAGAACTGTTGCCGATTACGCCATTGAATTCCGTACTCTGGCAGCAGAGGTTGCGTGGAACAATGAGGCCCTCATGGCTGCTTTTTCTCTTGGTCTCTCGGATACCATCAAGGATGAGATAGCAGCCTGAGATAAACCCACTGAGCTGGAGAAGTTGATCACGTTTCCCATCCTCATTGACTCCAGACTCAGAGAAAGACTCTTTTAAGGAGCTCTTGTGGAAGCCTCCTGTACATTTGTCTCCGAGCTTTGCAGTCCCACCCTTGCCTCCCTCACCTTCCATGCCTCCTGGTCCCGGGTCGGTCATTGAAGATGAACCCATGCACTTGGGCTTTCTGCGTCTCTCTGTGGATGAGAGAATCCTCAGGAGGAGGGAGAGATTGTGCTTTTGTGGCCAGACAGGTCACTTTTTGAAGTCTTGTCCTACCCGTCCAGGGAATGCCCGAACCTTGAGGTCCTGTCACGGACAGACCTTAGGTGGTGTTGTTTTCGTCCCCAGTTATCCTGAAGGATAAACCTCTGGTTTCAGTCACCCTTTCTTGGGCTGAGTCGTCCATCAAGATACAGGCTCTAATCGACTCTGGGGCTGCAGGCCTGTTCATTGATGCTGCCTTTGTATCAAAGCACTCAATTTCGCTGCGGCTGCGTGACACTCTATATGCCATTGAGGCTTTTGATAGGAAACTTCTACAGCCTGCCCACGTGACTCATGAGTCTGTTCCATTGTCCATGTCCATAGGGGCTGTTCACCATTAGATAATATAATTCCAAGTTATTTCCTCACCTAAGTTTCCGCTGGTTATTGGTTATCCTTGGTTACAGAGGCACAACCCCTCTATTGATTCACAATGTGCTGGGGTTCTCTCCTGGTCGCCACAATGTAGTAAGACATGCTTCCAGAAGAAAGCCAAGGTCCTGAGCACCTCTTCACTCTCCTCCCTGCTGGAGGAGTACCCCGATTTTAGTGATGTCTTTGACAAAGGTCAAGCCGGTAGTTTGCCTCCAAACCGGTCGTATCATTGTGCAATTGACCTTCAACCAGGTGCCATACTCCTTCATGGCTGGGTTCACCCTTTGTCGGTCTTGGAGGATAAGGCCATGGAGGAGTATATTGCAGACGCACTCTCGAGGTTTCATCCGCAAATTCTCGTCTCCTGCTGGTGCTGGTTTCTTCTTTGTGAAGAAGAGTGGTGAATCGAGACCTTGTATTGATTATAGGGGTCTCAATCATTTCACGATTAAGAATGCCTATTCGATTCCGTTGATTATGGAGTTATTTGAACGCCTCAAGGGAGCAACAGTTTTCACAAAGCTTGATTTGAGAGGGGCATATAATCTTGTAAGGATCAAGGAGGGTGAAGAGTGGAAAACTGCGTTTAAAACCAGAACAGGCCATTATGAGTACCTCGTAATGCCTTTTGGCCTTTGTAACGCCAGGGCAGTTTACCAGGAATTTATTAACGATATTCTCCGAGATTTGTTGCAGTTATGTGTGGTGGTTTATCTCAACGATATTCTCATATTTTCCAAGTCCCTGGAGAGCCACAACACAGATGTCTGTCGTGTGCTTCAGAAACTAAGAGAGAACAATCTCTATTGTAAATTGGAGAAGTGTGAATTCCATCTTGATCAGGTTAAATTTCTGGGATATGTCATTTCCACTGCTGGTTTTTCGATGGACCCAGAGAAACTTTCAGCAGTCCTACAGTGGCCCTGACCCGTGGGTTTACGCCCTCTGCAGTGTTTTCTTGGCTTTGTCAACTATTATCGGAAGTTTATTCGTAACTTCTCATCTCTGGTCAAGCCCCTGGCTGATATGACCAGAAAGGACGGTAACCCACAGAGTTGGTCTCTGGAGGCCTTTCAGAGTCTCACGGCTGCCTTTGTTTCTGCTCCTGTGTTGGCACATCCTGATCCTACGTTACCTTTTATCCTTGAGGTTGATGCTTCTGAGACTGTATCCTGCATCCTTGTGGATACTTTTCCAAGAAACTGTCACCTGCGGAGCGCAATTACGAGATTGGTGACAGAGAGCTGTTAGTGATCATTTTAGCCCTGAAAGAATTGAGACATCTGCTCAAAGGTACTCACATTCTTGTCTGAGGCTAAACGCTCTCTCCCAGAAGGGCGCGATGAGCTCTTTTCTTGTCTAGTTTCAATTACATTGTAAGGGCTGATGCTTTGTCATGACAATTTTCCTCCACTTCAAAGCTGGAGTCGGTTCCGGTTCCTGTGATTCCTCCTGATCGTATTCTGGCTACAGTTCGCACCAGTCTCACTTCTCCTTTGGGTGACAAAATTCTTGCTGCTCAGGTCCATGCTCCTTCTGAGAAACCTTGTGACTGCTGCTTTGTCCCAGAGAGTCTCCGTACTGCCATGCTCCAGACTTACCTTTCTCCCAAGGCTGCTGACCACCCTGGGAAGAATCAACTCTTTTGGGCCATTTCCTAACAATTCTGGTGGCCTAGTCTACGTGCTAATGTAACCACCTTCGTAGCTGCCTGTTCCGTGTGTGCTCAGAGTAAGACTCCACAACACCTTCCAGTGGGCCTCCTACAACCCATACCCAATGGAGAGAGGCCCTGGACCCACCGATCTATGGATTTCCAGGGCAACACAGTTATCCTTATGGTGGTTGACCGGTTCTCAAAAATGTCTCATTGTATTCCACTTAAGAAGTGTCAGGGCTGGGCTCAGCCTTTCCTTCTCTGAGCTGGCCGCTCAGCTGTCGGCTAATTGCCAGCTCCCAACTCTCTCCACAGTTACCCAGCTGTTGATGATCCTGCTCATTAGTAACTGCCTAATTAAGCAGTCCAGAGGAGCTCTGCCTTCGCCTTGGTCACATCACAAGAAACTCCTGAATTCCTGTTTAAAGACTAGCTTTGCTGACATTCCTTCTGGCTCCAAATCCTGCTTGCTATTCCACTACTTTAAAAAAATAATGAAGGCTCCATGCGTAGGATCTAACTACGGTTGCAGCCTCCCCTAATAGACTCCCACAGGGAGCTATAATGAAAAAGTAAAACAAAGTGGGGTTAGTGGCGCTACCTATAGGCCAGAAGGTGAAAGATCAAACCCTCTAAGTGTAAAGGTGGATAAGTGTATGGTGCGATAACCAACAAAGATAGTAAGCTCCACTGGTTTGTGAAAACTCAGGTGCTTGATGAACATAAAAGTATCCAATAATGTGACATAGTGAAATGATTATGTGTGAAAAGCAGCAGTGTGTAAAATACACCTAGCTTCACAGATACATGATACAGATTGGGGTTAAAAAACCTAGTAACCCAAAAAATTCCAACTGTGAAGTGGCACCAAATAGCATCCAAAATAGAATAAAAATAAAAATATAGAAAATTAAATTATTCAAAGCACCATAATAAACCTCAAAGAATGAAATAATAAAATGTAACTAAAAGTTCATGTGTACACTTCAAAAAGTAAATAGTCCAATCAAAAAAATGCAGTATTGCTGTGGCAAATACAAGAAAATTCCAAGGTGACAAGTGCTCAGATCATCAGGTGACTCTTGTGCTCCCCCTCATGGGTCCCTACTCACCAGCTCCTATTACCCCTACAGGGGTAGTTGGCATATAGGAATGACTAGACGTCTCGTCCCTTAATAGCTCCTCCAGCCGGTTCACCAGGTCAGGATACCTTAGACTTTCCACTATTATATCCAACGATTCCCAGGTCCAGAGCGGTTCCAAAAAATACTTCAATGAAGTTCCAGTGATAAATCCTCATAAGGAAGAGATATGGGCTCCCATAGTGTGGTATCAAAGGTTAATTTATTAAAAAACGAATTAAATACAAACATCCCATACAATGGGTCAAAAACGAGACTACAGTCTATGGTGAACACAAATGGTCAGGGGCCAGTAGCAGCGTGCACTCCAACTGCGTTTCAGGCTCCCTGGTAGCGTACCGGAAGTGACATGGGTGTGTTGCTCTGACTTTCATCATAGATGTCGTCCGAGGCGGTGCCATCTTACTACACCCCACGTCTTTTAAGGAGAGCGGCCTTGCGAGCTCCTCCCCCCTATGTCCATATGCAGAATCCCATTACCACACTACGAGGATCGCCTCTCCCAATGAAATTAGTGGTAAATAGCTATATAAAAGGGGCCAGGAGATTCATAAGGGACCCCAAGCCGGGTGTAAAAGGCAATACCAGCATATGGATGGAACAAACCACAGGGTGTCTTAGGTGGGAACAGCTCCTCCATAAAGAGTTTATCCCTCTCCTCAAGTCATCATATTTTAATGGGGGTATGCCACTTTCCCATAGTGGAGTATAACATATTCCGGTAATCCTGTATTATAGGATGTATTACATAGCCAGAGTTCAGGAACCGGAACGGATAGTCAGACAAGCCAAAACGTCAGGGAGCCAGAGATGAGCGTAGTAGAACAGCAAGCAGGATCTGGAGCCAGAAGGAATGTCAGCCAAGCAAGTCTTTAACAGGAACACAGGAGAGCATCTCTAGAGATGTGACCAAGGCGAAGGCAGAGATCATCTGGACTGGATGGCTTAAGCATGCAGGATTGACGAGCAGGATATCATCAATAGGTGAGTCACTGTGGAGAGATAGGAGCTGGCAATTAGCCAACAGCTGAGCAGCCAGCTT
The DNA here is from genome assembly GCF_042186555.1 of Aquarana catesbeiana. Lineage (NCBI taxonomy): Eukaryota > Metazoa > Chordata > Amphibia > Anura > Ranidae > Aquarana > Aquarana catesbeiana. The sequence goes on along the minus strand of NC_133335.1, from coordinate 140,256,051 downwards.
AGAGAAGGAATGGCTGAGCCCAGCCCTGACAGTGAGAGCTCTTTGGCCTACAGCACGGTCATTTGTTCATTCAACAACGGGCCGTTTCCAACCACGATTGGGAGACCGAGACACCCCTAAGACTGATTGGTTGACAGTGCCGTCTTTGATGAAATTCTGCAATGCCCTACATCTATCAGGTCAGATACACAGAGCCCCTACGGCCTTTGAGGAGATGTGTGGTCTATCTCGGGCTCCCAGACATACTCTATCCTTGATATACAAAGATATCCTTTCTCACACGCATAATGTTTTACCCAATTTTACACGGAAATGGTCCGGAGACCTGGAGACCAAAATCACGGGAGAATGGCAAACCTCATTCACATTCACTCATAAGGCCTCCATCTCTAGTTTCACCCAAGAGAATTAAAAACTTCTTTCTAGGTGGCGAGCAGGATATCATCAGCAGGTGAATCACTGTGGAGAGATAGGAACTGGCAATTAGCCGACAGCTGAGTGGCCAGCTTTGAGAAGGAAGGGCTGAGCACAGCCCTGACAAGGGGGAAAAAAAGGGGGGGATGGTAAATATATATAAATCGCCAAACTCTCTCATATGTCAAGATGGATGCGATATCCTTTATGGCTAACAGATAATAGGTCCCATAATGTAAACATAAATCAAAGCACTGCATGCACAAAAATATATACGGTATTTCAATTAACCATAACAACCCTAAATGGGTAAGAAAGACTTAAATGAGGTGATCTCATTCAACCCAGGGGCTGATGTTACCCTGAGTAAATGTATCCATCGCATCTCTCTGGAGAATGGCCCAATCCCCCTCTAGTGGGTCCTGTGGAATATGTTAAAAAGGCATAAAAACTGGACTTTAAAGGAACCATACCCATGAAAGTGGGCAGCATGCCTACCTCTGGGGGAATATGTCACCTATCTCATTAAAATAATTGATATATATATATATATATATATTATACACTGTTAGTCCCCCCATATTTGATATGATGCCCCTGCATCTTCCGTTCCCAAGTAGTGTCCTGATAGTGTTCCATGTTGGATATAGGGGGTAGTGGACTAGGACAGAGAATGGCCCCAAAGAGAGGTCCAAAATTTAAATAAATTAATAAAACAAAAATTATATGTATAATTCCTATGACAGATCAGCTCAAAAAAGGGAGGGCTTGCATATTGCAATACAGACATGCAAAAAGAGCTGATATGAAATGGGTAGAGGTAGTGTCTCAGTCACAAAGTAATATGCACACAACAAAAAATATTTAGCCCATGGGACTTTTGAAGAGTCACACCTCCAACAAAATATATAAAAAATCGCCCCCCCCCCCCTTTTCCTGCGGCCTGACAGGTTGCGTGCTCAGATAAGGGTCTGGTATGCTGGTATGGATTTTTGGGGGGACCCCATGCCTTTTTTTTTTTTTTGGCGCGGGGTTCCCGTTAATATCCATACCAGACCTGAAGGGCCTGGTATGGAATTTAGGGGGACCCCCACACCATTTTTTTTTAAATTTTTGTTCCGGGTTCCCCTGTGGGGAAATCCCATGCCGTTTTTATCAATGAACTTTTATGTGTATTGTCGGACTGACAATTCATATAGCCACGAGTACTTTTAAATGACTTTATGACAATAACTTGCATATAAGCCTTTAAAATTAGCACTTTTGATTATTCATGTTCGCGTCCCATAGACTTTAACGGTGTTTGCGTGTTCGAACAAATTTTTTGCCTGTTCACATGTTCTGGTGCGAACCGAACCGGGGGTTGTTCGGCTCATCCCTGGTGCACATGGGCAAGAAGCAAATGTGTGGGGATGCCAAACAAATCAATGAACCCCACCCACACCAAATCTAACTACCACATCCACCCCACATTGATTAAGCACAAGTACATATCATACCCTTACCTGGAAAATGAGCAGCACCTCCTCTTTGCTAAAGAGGGACCTCGCCATGTCCACTTAGATGGAGATCCTGACCAGCACAGGAACTTCGGGGTGATTACAATGACTTATTTCTGGGTCAGAAGGCAAAACCACACTCTTTTGATCGCTGCTGCGAATATTTGATCGCAACCACAATTAGAATTTTATTATTTTTGTTTATTTGCATATATGCAAATTTGTATTTCTACTTATAATATTTAAAGGCGTTTGATAAGAAATGGTGTCCCTGGGTTAGCAGCAGATGAATGACAAAAACAAAAAGCCCAGTTTGAGCCCTGGTTCACACTGACAGAGGGAGGAAATCATTCAGCTGAAATCACACAATTTCATTCCCGCATGTCAGTCCCGACTGCAGGGGGAATTTCAGAGACATCTGTGCAGGTTTCTACACTGATATTAATACAAATTGCACCCCAAAGTCGCACCAATTAAAACAGTGCAATTGCCACCGCTTTGACATGTCAAATCGCACCAATGTGAACTAAAGCTGACACATACAACACTGCCTATCCACCAGCTGAATTCGTTGCCTGCAATTCTCCACAGCTGTTATATATAAAGACTCCACCTTTATTATTTACTTGCAGGTGTGCAGAAGCCTAGGTTTACATTGGAGCGATTTGTCATGCGATTTGAGAAATCAAATCGCATAACTATTGGCAGCAATGGCACTGTTCCAATTGATGCAACACCAATTTTGTGGCGCCGCACCAATTTGCTAAAGTAGTTCCTGCACTACTTTTGCCGATTTCAGGTGCGACTTCAATAGACATTTGTGTATGAAGCCACACGGATGTCTATCAAGTAGCACCTGAAATCACGCTGATCTTGCTACTTTGCAAACGTGCTACTTCAAGTGAAGTAGCGCGATTTCAAAGTAGCAACAATGTGAACCAGGACGAAGAGATTCTTTTTTTGGTGCACAAATACATATTGAAATAAAATATAAGAGATATTGCACTTTCCCAAAACCACCACCCACAAAAACTAAAGAGAAAGAAGAGTAGAAGGAGAAAAAAAAAAAACACCACAACAAAGCTCAATAATGTACTTTTATTTTACCAGCAGAAAAAAAAATACATTTACTAGCTTCAAAAAAATTTGGACAGGATATATGGTGCTACATTTAGCAATGGGATTTTAAGGGCCCTGCTCATAGGAGCTTACAATCTAAAATTTGACAAAACCTTAGAGTGGACACAGCTTTAATTTCAGTGTATAACGCGCAACACATCACATTTTTATCTGCAAGATTATAGAAACATACTTAAGACATTCTTACAAAGCATTCCAACATAATATTACGAAAGACTTATTCAAAACACCCACCACCAGCCCATAATCCACACATACATACATTGGTGACCATGTTCTGCTGGAAGCTGCATGTCGGTGCACACGATTAAACGAGATCAAAAAAGGGTAGAAACTCAGCAGATGCTTCCAAACGATGTTTGCATGATCAGACAGGAACAATACACACACAACATTGACAGCATGGCCACATAAACCCACTTTTGATTGAAAAAATGCACAAGAATTTCATCAAATATCCCTATTAGGGCATTTGTCAATATGCACAATATCATTCCTTCTCCCCCACAAATCACAGCAAAAAACCTGACCTTCTCAGGCCAAACAAACCTCCCTACTGCAGGCCTTTATATAAGAGAGGTTGTATTGTTAGCACACTGACACACCCAATAGAAGTACACGCCCACCAGTATCTTTCAATCTATCTCTTCATGTCTGTCTAAAGTGATTGCACCTGATGAGCAGGAACACATAATACTATTTGCAAGTGTGTTAGCCCTTGGCTATGTGCATCAAATCTCCAGCTACAGGCCAAAGATCAAAGTCCATTTGCATCCACATAAAGCAGTGGTTCTCAACTTCAGTCCTCAGGACCCACCAACAGACCAGATTTTAAGTATTACCTTGGGGAGATGCAGATTAGAATACTGCAATCACTGAGCAGCAAATGATGTCACCTGTGATGTATTTCAGTTATCTTGCAAACCTGGCCTGTTGGTGGGCCCTGAGGACCAGAGTTGAGAACCACTGACATAAAGCAACAGTTTTCTAAGCATATGTACCTGTGCAGTGTAAACCCTAAAATTTTAATTGTCCAAGTCCCTGGGCATGATTAGTGCTAATAAACATTAACATCAGTCCCTGGCTGCAATGAGCTTCCAATATAAAGTCCAAAATTAACTTTCTTACATTAGAACCTATTTCGACAGGAGACAAATGAAGTGCCATGTCTTTGGATTGTGGCGAGAAACCCACACAGGGAAAACATATAAACTTCAACACAAGGATTAGCATGTTGGGGAATTGAACCAACATCCCAGGTGCTACTAAACACAACTGCTACCCACTTAGCCACCAGGCAGCATCGCACATGTTCTCTGCATCTCTGTGGTGTGAACCAGCCCTAAGTCCATAGCCATGCTCAGTGTCACAAGGAATATACAATATATTGGCCTAAGTATTGGGATACCTGCCTTTAAACGCACATGAACTGTAATGGCATCCCAGTATTAGTATTGGGTTCAAAACTCATTAGGCCCACCCTTTGCAGATATAATAGCTTCAACTCTTCTGGGAAGGCTGTCCGCAAGGTTTAGGAGTGTGTCTATGGGAATGTTTGACCATTCTTCCAAGTGCATTTGTGAGGTCAGGCACTGATGTTGGACAAGAAGGCCTGACCTACAGTCTCCTCTCTAATTCATCCACAAGGTGTTCTGTTGTGTTGGGGTCAGCACTCTGTATGGGCCAATCAAGTTCCTCCACCCCAAAATCACTCATCCATGTCTTTATGGACCTTGCTTTGTGCACTGGTCCAAATGATTTGGTGTAGGCGGGATTATGATGTTGGGTTGTTTTTCAGGGGTTGGGCTTGGCCTCTTAGTTCCAGTTAAGGGAGCTCTTAAGGCGTCAGCATACCAAGACATTTTGGACAATTTCATGCTCCCAACTTTGTGGGAACAGTTTGGGGAAAGCCCCTTCCTGTTCCAACATGACTGCACACCAGTGCACAAAGCAAGGTCCATAAAGACATGGATGAGCAAGTTTGGGGTGGACAAACTTGACTGGCCTGCACAGAGTCCTGGCCTCAACCCGATAGAACACCCTTTGGCTGAAATAGAGTAGAGACTGCGAGCCAGACCTTCTCATCCAACATCAGTGCCTGGCCTCACAAATGCACTTCTGGAAGAATGATCAAACATTCCCATAAACACACTAAACCTTGTGGACAGCCTTCCCAGAAGCTGTTCTAGCTGCAAAGGGCGAGCCAAATCAAATTTTAAGCCTACGGACTAATGCCCCGTACACGCGGTCGGATTTTCCGATGGACATTGTCCGATCGGAGCGTGTTGTCGGAAATTCCGACCGTGTGTGGGCTCCATCGGACATTTTCCATCGGATTTTCCGACATACAAAGTTGGACAGCAGGAGATAAAATTTTCCGACAACAAAATCCGATCGCGTCAATTCCGACCGTGTGTGGCCTGTTCCGACGCACAAAGTGCCACGCATGCTCAGAAGAAATTCCGACACGGGACAGCTCGTTCTGGTAAACTTAGCGTTCGTAATGGATACAGCATTTTCGTCACGCTGCAATGTTAAAAATGGTTTAATACAGCGCACTCTCTTCTTCTTTATAATGTGACAAGAATTAAGTCGTTTTGATGCTCATATTCACACACACTTCTCACAAACTTCTTTCGTTACTATTTATCGGGATTCCCTCAATATATTTTGATTTCTCACATCTGACAACATATTTTTATTTATTTTTTGTTACTTTAATGTAGAATCTTTTTTTGTGTTTCTCTTTTTTAATTTTTTTTTTTGGTGATTTTGATTTCTACTCCCGAAAATGTTTGTGTGTTTTTTGTGACAAGTTCCCACAACACCATTGATATGTTGTTCTATTTAATCTGTAGGAGATTGTTTGGTGTTGTTGTCCCTTGTTAATTTCACATTTTATGTTAGAAATGTACCTGAATCGTCACCAACAAACTGTCCTTTTTGGATGAAAACACACACAGGAGAGTAGAATTTACCGAAAAATATTTTATTAAGGGGTCACAACTATAAACAAAGAGGGAGGCAACGCTGGAGAAACTGCAGAAGTGGGTGAAGCCTTGGACCCCCAGGGCAGACATCAATTATTTAAAAGCAAAATTGGTGGCCTGAGGAGTCCATATCTAAGGGAGGGCAGTCTGGTCCAGAAGTCCCAGAGATCCAGAAAGCAGCAGATGACATCTGTGTTCCCAGGCTGTGGTCATACGAGAGACTGCATCTTCTGTCAGACCAGACTGAACCCAGGGTCATCACTCTTTGGTCTTCCTTCCACGCCTCCTTCCAGCCTTTGGCTGTGGTGGTGGAGTTGTGGCAGCAGGAGGAGGAGGAGGATCGTCGATCTCAATGACATCCGTCTTGGGTGTCAGTTCCCCACTCAACCCCTTACGTAGGACTTTATAAATCAGGTCCTCAGAGATCTTGCGTTGGCCCTCCTGCATGCCCTGCAATTTGGTGGCAGCCATGCAGGCAAAGGCCTCTTCAGGACTGGGGAAGGCTCTGAGGGACGCAGAAGCCTCCTGGATCAGCCTGTATGCTGAATCCTGCACAGGACTGGGAGTGGCCTTCCTGGCCCTTTTGTATGGCAGGTGGAGGGGAGGAACCTGAGACTCAGTCAGGCTGCGACTTGTCCCAGGCTTCTCTTGGCTGACACTTAGCCCCGCCTCCTCCTGGCTGCCACTAATCCCCGCCTCCTCCTGGCTGACACTAATCCCCGCCTCCTCCTGACTGCCACATTCCACAGCCTCCTCCTGGCGGAGGTCTTCCTGTGTATGAAAAAGGGACATAGTTTTAGTTTTTTTTACATCAATCACACACAATTTTCACCTCCTGACTGCTGCAAATTGAATGTTAACAAATATAACAGACTATCCTTCTGAGCCCAGCATTTTGCATTCTTGTCCCAATTTTGGGTGCCCACTACTGTCTATTGATATGTAAAACACTTTTTTAATCAGCAATTAATGATCAATAATAACATCTATAGTAAACATCATTTCTTTATTGCCCAGAAATCTGTAGAACAATGCTATACCTGACTCCAGCTGGGCTCCTCCACTTCTTCCTGGTTGGAAGGCCCAGGTTGGACATTAGAAGCCTCAGCTGGTATGGAAGGAAGAGTGGAAGGAAGAGTGGAGAGGGATTCCCTGACTTCAGTGTGGTCTGACAGAAATCGCAGTCTCTCGTAGTACCACAGCCTGGGGACATAAACGTCATCTGCTGCAGCTCCGGATCTCTGGGAATCCGTGACCTTCTTGCGCTCCCTAAGATAAGTGCTCCTCAGGCCACCAATTTTAGCTTTTAAATAGGGGATGGTTGCTGTGGGGACCACCGGCTTCACCAACTCCAGCAGTTTCTCCAGCGCTGCCTGCCTCTTCTGTTTGTGGTTATAGTGGGGGTGTCTCACTTGTCACAGACAGGGCAGATCCCTGTACTTATCAATGAACAGGGGCAGGAAATTGTGGTCGTTGAACCCATCCATTTTCTCTGCAAGACACAACACAAGACAAACCCTAATGTCAGGCCAAACTCCCCTAATCTTGTTACAATATAGGCTTCCATTTCGAAGCAGTATAGGCCCAAGTTTAGATCCTACCTTCGTTAGCACGATCGGCGTCTCCGATGCTCCTTCCTCCGCTCACAGATCGTACGTAAGACGCGCGCGTTACGATTTATACACACTGCGCATGCGTATAACTCCGCCCGCCCCTGACGTTCTTTCTATTCTATTCCCCGCCCCTTTTCATTCGGCGCAGTGGAGGAAGAGCGCATGGCGGATAGACAGCAGGATCGTGCTAATTACAGCAACGAGGAGGAGGAGGAAAGGCCGGAGCCTGAAACGTCCCAATCCAGAAGGAGATTAAAGGACTCAAATATGTCCTTTGGGGAGATGTTGGAGATGGTGGACATCCTGAAGAAGGCCAACTATGATGGAAAGTATGGGCCTTACCCCAACCCCAATGTCCGAAAGGCCAAGATCATGGCGAAAGTGGTCAGGAGTCTGCACCGGAAATTCAGGGTACGACGATCGAAAGATCAGCTCAGGAAGCGGTGGTCGGACCTGAAATTACGAGAACATGAGCAGTACAGAAAGATCTGGAGAGTGCTGCAAAAAAGTAAGTAGTTGTGCTGTGTTCCTATTGTTCTTGTGTTTATTACGTTCGTGCTGCTCCATGTGCTTTTAGGAACTGTTGTACAGTTTAAAATGGCAACTTTCATGTTCATGGGCACATTATTCGGATCACACATTTTTATTTCGGATTATAAAATAACATTGTTTAGCCCATATGCATTTGGCCACCATTTTGAGGCCCTATACTTGTCTTCAAAGAATTGGGTTGTGTAGATGGCTTTGTTACTAGAATGAAATGCAAACTAGATTGTGTGTAAGGAGAGGACACTCAGCAGCTGTTTTCACATCTGGACACTGGAGCACTAGTGTGGGACCCCAGAACACCCTTTTTATTAGGGGGCCACACAGGTGCTCCAGTGTATACTATAGGGGGGGCTACATCTGTGAAGCTTGTACCAAACAGGTAAAGTATTGCAGCTTGACAAAGGACACTAAAAAAGCTACATCTTGGAACTCAGCTAAAATAGACAATTGTACCCCACTTCCAAGCAATGTTTCATCTTTATAGTTCTGCCATCAAATATCTGTGTGCTAATTATACCATTTTTGTTTTACATAGGGGAGAAAAGACTCGGAGGACACCCCTCATCCGAGGAGACCAGAGACCCCCCCCTCTGGAAGAAGGGGAAATCCACCCAACACAAGAAGAGCAGGAGGAAGAAGACGTGGTGGAACTAGTCACCACAACAGGTGAGTGTCTGCAACCACAGGCTCCGATAAGAGATGGATGGCGGCATTTTTTTTAGACCTAATTTATTTTGGGTTTCCTCTCTTTTTAGGTGATCGTGAGGTTGTGGATGAAGATCCTTTCACATCCGAAAGTGCCCAGATCGTGATCGGGGAGATCATGGGGTGTAATTTACAATTGGAAAACATCAAGCAAAACATCAATGATGTTATTCCAAAATATAAAAACATCATTGATGTTTTGGGGCGAGTTTAAAGCCCCTCCAAATCACTTTCTTCTTTTGTGTGCTACAATGTGCTAAATGTTTTTGTGATTTTTCCCAAAGCCAAATTTGGAGGATGCACACAATGTGCCAACATGTGCTATCCCATCACGGGAGATCAATGGACGCGTTTTGGGGGTGCAACCCCTTCCTCAATAATAAAGTAGCGGTGAGGAAGGGCTTTCTCCCCAAAACACGTCCCTTGATCCCCCGTGATGACAGATAGCACATGTTGAGATTGTGAAATTTGTGTGCATCTTCCAAATTTGGCTTTTCTTGGGGTGATTTCCCCCCATCTGAACGCAATATCAAACACAGTTCCTAAATATTCATGTCTGATATTGCCTTCAAGTTCTACCAAATGTGAACTTTGTAAGATCAAGATTTGTGTCTTTCTTGTGGGTTTTACACAGGCCTGTTTTCGATAAAATGCACATTTTGATTTTGGATAATGACACCACAAAAATTGTTATACAACAAACATGTTGGTTTGTCAGAAAAACCTTTGGTAAATGCACATGTGATTGTGCAGGTATTAAAAAGATTGCTCATCAAGAATGTGTGGATTATTGTCTCAACGCTACAACACTTTTGGGGTGATGTAATTGTTGTTTTATGAGAAAATGGGGGTAATTTCCTAAGGGCAAATCCACTTTGCACTACAAGTGCAGTTTCAGTGCAGTTGCAAGTGCACTTGTAGTGAAAAGTGTCTTTGCATTTAGTAAATAACAGCCAACAGTGCTTTGTATAAGGTTACACAATCACGACATTTTCTGGACTCCACACATTTCTGTCAGGGTCAGCTAAAACAAACACAAGCAGTAAATGTCCACAAAGAAGAGCCAGGGGGGAGATGCCTGTCGAGAACTTGAGGTCCTGCAGGCTTCTCCCTGTGGCCAAATACCGCAGGGTAGCGACCAACCTCTGCTCCGCAGTGATGGCTTGCCTCATGCAGGTATCCTGACTGCTGATATAGGGGGTCAGCGAAGCCAACAAACGGTGAAATACGGGGTCCGTCATCCTGAGAAAGTTCCTGAAATCATCAGGATTATTCTCACGGATCTCACGGAGCAAAGGCATATGAGAGAACTGGTCACGCTGAAGCAACCAATTCTTGGTCCATGAACTCCTCCCCACCCTGTTCATGGACTGGACTTGTGTCAAGGTCAGGACCCCAACACCAAGCCCCCGCACAGCACGAACTCTACGAGGAGTACGCATACGAAACATGGCTAGAAAACGGTCGGCTGCTCATAACAAAGTAACAGAACGCACTGAAGAACAGCAAGGCCTGTGAAGAGCGACCTGAAAAACAGCAACGAGCGGGCAAGATCGCACAGGAAACTCCGATACGAACTGACTGCACGCACTGAAGAGCAGATACAAACCCACAAGCACAAACTGAACGGCAGAAAACGATCTGAAAGCCACGAGTCTGAAAAAGCGCGAATCGTCTCTCACCAAACTTTTACTAACACGAGATTAGCAAAAGGAGCCCAAAGGGCTTGGTTCTGAACCGGCCTTTTCTAGTCTCGTCGTACGTGGTGTACGTCACCGCGTTGTTGGCGATCGGAAATTCCGACAACTTTGTGCGACCGTGTGTAGGCAAAACAAGTTTGAGCCAACATCCGTCTGAAAAAATCCTAGGATTTTGTTGTCGGAATGTCCGAACAAAGTCCGACCGTGTGTACGGGGTATAAGACTGGGCTGCCATTAAAGTTCATGTGTGTGCAAAGGCAGGCGTCCCAATACTTTTGGCTAAATAGTGTATCTGGAAAAGACTTACAATGGTGGTGGAATCCTCCTACACATAAATACTACATTTAGACATAATTATAGGACCTGGGAGATGAGACAACTTCTCTACATGAAGCAACATGGTTGGGATCTGAACCCAGACACTCAAGGATGTTAAGCAGAAGTTCTAACCTCTAAGCCACAGAGCTGCCACATATGAGAGCCTCCTACACATAACTACACATAAATACACATAAAAACACATAAAAACACATAAAAACACATAAATACTGCATTTCGTTGGACATACAGGTGATGGAATTACATTACTTAAGAGTAGGGATGAGCTTCGTGTTCGACTTGAACATTATCTGTTCGGTCGTTCGGCGAATTCCGAACGATATGGGCCGTTCACGCCAAATTCGAGTGGCGCGTCACGGCCCATAATTCACTGTGGCATTGCAGTGCATTGCTGGCTGATGATTACAGACGGCGCTGTGATTGGCCAAGCATGTGGGTCATAGTGCATGCTTGGCCAATCACAGCGCTGTCTGTACAGAGAGCCATAATTGGCCAAACCAGGGTGGCTTTGGCCAATTATGGCTCAGGGGGTTTAGTACATGCCCCACACTATTTAAGGCCGCCTGCACGGGGGCCCTGTGTAGTGTGTTCCGGCGTTGAGAGAGAGAGAGATAGACAGTGTCATTTGATTTAAGTTAGATAGAATAGGCAGGCGAGACAGTTAGCTGCACTTACAGTGTATTGTGTATATATATATATATATATATATATATATATATATATATATATATATATATATATATATATAAATACATCCTAGGTGTTGCATATATATATATATATATATATATATATATATATATATATATATATATATATATATACACTGTATTCAGTTTAGATAGATCCGTTCCTGTTATTCTCTTCCTACTACAGGCAGGCAGGTGTTTTTACAGTATTTATAGCTACCTGAAGAAAATTGCTGTTTTTCTTCTGATCCTATTAGTCCTATTAGCTACGGTATTTACAGTTAGTGTAGTGCGTCCTCTGCACAGTGTGCACCTAAAGCTACCTGAAGAAAATTAGTGGTGTTCTTCTGATCCTATTAGTACAGTACCGCAGGCAACTACAGCATTTACAAGTTAGTGTAGTGCGTCCTCTGCACAGTGTGTACCTAAAGCTACCTAAACAAAATTAGTGGTGTTGTTCTGATCCTATTAGTACAGTACCGCAGGCAGCTGCAGTATTTACAAGTTAGTGTATATATATATATATATATATATATATATATATGTATATATATATATATACACTGTACCGCAGGCAGCTGCAGTATTTACAAGTTAGTGTAGTGCGTCCTCTGCACAGTGTGCTCCTAAAGCTACCTAAACAAAATTAGTGGTGTTCTTCTGATCCTATTAGTACAGTACTGCAGGCAGCTACAGTATTTACAAGTTAGTGTAGTGCGTCTTCTGCACGGTGTGCACCTAAAGCTACCGGAAGAAAATTAGTGGTGTTCTTCTGATCCTATTAGTACAGTACCGCAGGCAGCTGCAGTATTTACAAGTTAGTGTAGTGCGTCCTCTGCACAGTGTGCACCTAATGCTACCTAAACAAAATTAGTGGTGTTCTTCTGATCCTATTAGTACAGTACCGCAGGCAGCTGCAGTATTTACAAGTTAGTGTAGTGCGTCCTCTGCACAGTGTGCACCTAAAGCTACCTGAAGAAAATTAGTGGTGTTCTTCTGATCCTATTAGTACAGTACCACAGGCAGCTGTAGTATTTACAAGTTAGTGTAGTGCGTCCTCTTCACAGTGTGCACCTAAAGCTACCTAAACAAAATTAGTGGTGTTCTTCTGATCCTATTAGTACAGTACCGCAGGCAGCTGCAGTATTTACAAGTTAGTGTAGTGCGTCCTCTGCACAGTGTGCACCTAAAGCTACCTGAAGAAAATTAGTGGTGTTCTTCTGATCCTATTAGTACAGTACCACAGGCAGCTGTAGTATTTACAAGTTAGTGTAGTGCGTCCTCTTCACAGTGTGCACCTAAAGCTACCTAAACAAAATTAGTGGTGTTCTTCTGATCCTATTAGTACAGTACCGCAGGCAGCTGCAGTATTTACAAGTTAGTGTAGTGCGTCCTCTGCACAGTGTGCACCTAAAGCTACCTGAAGAAAATTAGTGGTGTTCTTCTGATCCTTTTAAAAGTGGTGATGTGTGTGAACAATACGTGACAGGAGCTGTGGTGTACCAAGTACAAACAATACCCTTAGTAGATAATAATAAAGTGCAACGGGCTCCTAATAATAAAGAATGTGCCTTAATACCAATTTCTCAAATGCCCATGTGTGCGTAAAGAAATATACCCCAAATGTAAAGTGTGTAGAATACAACCAGTATCCCTAGCAGAAAAAGCAATAAAGTGCAATAGTGCTTTTAGACAGATATGTAAATGTGCCTTGACCTCAAATAAATCAGCTTCCAAATAAGTATAAAATAAAAAAGCTTCCAAATAAGTATAAAAAATTAATATAAATTATGCCTGCAAGTGGATGAACAATTGTGGCAATCTAAATAATATTGACAAGTCAGGTAGACAATTATAGCATAAAAAATGAAAGAAATCCCCAACAGGTGTGCATAAAAATGAAAATTAGAAATATATATAAAAAATGTGAGACATAAATGTCCAAGTTCCAAGTCCCAGAGATGTGTCCTTATGATGGAAAAAACGTGATCTCCGCTTTAACTGATATAGTCCCCGTCCTCCACTACACCCCCACTCGTGCTTGCACTCACCGGACTACCTCACCCCTGCAGGGGTAAAGGCATGTGTGGAGAAATCACGCGGTGGCGAGTCCAAGGAGCGTTCCTCCGTCCAGGGGTATAGTGTCCTTAGTGATATCCCCAATAACAGACATCCATATAAAATGAGGAAGAAGGAAACTTCATAGCGTAACTCCACAAAACGATTTTATTACAAGTCCTTGACAAACGTAGTAAAAAATATAAAATCAATGTAAAAAGCACCGGAGCTGACAATGCTCCAGATCCCGGATCTCAGCTGTTGAGCAGCGTGGTATGGCGTGCGTTCCACCGCCCGCAGCTGGAAACCGGAACAAACACAAAGAGATAGTAACGTGTGCGTATCACAAGGCCACGCCTTACGCGTTTCGTCATCAAGACGTCATCCGAGGCGTGGCCATCTTAATACTCCACACGTCTATATAGGGAAATGGAGGTGCCGCGGAAGCCAATCAGCTACTGCTAACCTACCCTCGTGACCTCTAATCAAGATCTCGTGGTATACTAGTTGATGGTAATGCGCCATCATGTGGATGAAATAGATAATAACATGTTTGGGCGCCTCCATTTATTTCACAACGTGAGATTAATACGAAAAACATGTTATAATCTGCTGAAGGTGTAAAAACAATAATGGATATAAAACTGCATACCCCAAAACGCACAGTACCATGTAGGAAATGTGTATACAAAGATATATAAAAGATATATAAAAGATGTATATATGCATAAAAATCATATATATAATACACTAAACGTATGTAAAATAGAAAAAAGGATGTAACTACGGACATTGGAAACATGGTGCGTAATGGGAGTAGCAACAACAGACATGGCAAACCATTTATATGTAAAAAATATATATGTATGGTAAACATCTAAAAAAATGATGTATGCAATTGGACCTGTGTTCAGAAAAGAAAAAGGAGTAAAAATCCATAAAAATCAAGGAGCCTGTGTAGTCAAAACCCAAGGCCCTGGTGTAGGAAACCGGTAAACTGCAGTGGAATGTGAGGTACAAAAAGAATTGAAACATACAATAAGATGATTCAAATATTGGTGTAGATGAGGGTAAAAACTTAAAGCCCAGTCTAAATCTAGGTTTAATATAATTGAAGGAGTCTAGAGGTTGCAAGGGGGTTGGTATAGCTGATGGGGGAGGTACCTAGAAATTGGACTAGAAACAATTAAGATCTATCTCTACGTTCAGACCCCTGGGAACCAGGCAGTCCAAACGATGTATCCATCTTGTTTCATTCTGTGATATAAGCACCCTCTTGCTGCCCCCCCTCCAGTGACTTTTAACGGTATCAATACCGTAAAAAATCAACCCAGACGGGTCCCTGTGATGGAATTCATTGAAGTGTCTGGAGAGATTATGTTTAGGAAACCCTTTTCTGATGTTATTAATATGTTCCCTAATCCGTACACAGAGGGGTCTAGTAGTTCTGCCCACATATTGCAGCCGGCAGGGACATTCGATGATATAGGTTACATGGGTGGTATTGCAGGTAATCAACTGTCTAATCTCATACTCCTTGCCATTCCTGGCTCTAAAAGATGTTCTTTTTTTAGGTTGTTTTTTACTAACCCGGCAGGCCAAACACTTTTGACATTTGTAAAATCCCTTCATGTCAGAGAATAATTTTACATTCTTAGGAGGATCAATAACGTTGTGGACCAGATGGTTTCTAAGGGTGGGTGCTCTCCTATAGATGAACCGAGGTTTTTTGTCAATAAATTCCCAAGGGTTCTGTCAGATTTTAAGATCGGCCAATATTTCCTTACAATGTGTTCAATAGATCTATATTGATTGTTGAACCCTGTGACAAAGGAGATGTCTGCCGGAGAGTTCTTCTCATTATTACCTTCCTTTATTAACAAGGAGTTCCAGTCAAATCCTTGTATCTCGTTTCTTATTTTGACCAGAGTTTCCGGGTCATATCCTTTATCTGAAAACTTCTTAATTAAGGTATCTGTCTGGTTCCGATAGTCTTCGATGTTCCCACAGTTCCTCCGTATTCTCAAGAACTGCCCCTTAGGTATGTTCTTTTTCCATTTCGGATGGTGGCAGCTCGAGATGGGTATATACCCATTACGGTCAGTGGGTTTGAAAAAAGTCCTTGTTGACAACTCACCATCCTGTTTAAAAATCTGTAGGTCTAGATATTCTATCGAGTCCCAGTCAGTCTTTCCAGTGAAGGAAATGCCATATTCGTTCTGATTGAGTTCAGTCAGGAACCCCTCAAAGGAGTCAGAGTCACCTTCCCACAGAATAATTACATCGTCAATATATCGACGGTAAAACTTTATCTCGGGTCTTCTGATACCATATATAAAGCGCTCTTCCAAAAGGTCCATAAATAAGTTCGCCACACTCGGCGCGTACTTGGCACCCATAGCAACCCCCTTCTTCTGTACATAAAAATCTTTTTGATACCAGAAGTAATTACTCCCCATCGCCAGTTCCAGGCCTTCCAAAATAAATTGTATTTACTCTTGCTTGAGGTCTGAACCTTCGTGTAAAGCTTTCTCGACCCCTCTTAGCCCATCCTTCTGCTTAATACTTGTATACAATGAATTGACATCAATCGTGGCCAAGAGACAACGATCAGTTCCAGTGATTGTTCTCAATTCATTGATGAGTTGAGTACTGTACCTGAGATAGGACCTTCCCTTTACCACTGCTGGTTTCAAAAAACGATCTATATATTCGCCTAGCCTCGAGAATAGGGAATCCAATCCACTAATGATAGGTCTACCCGGTGGTTTATTCAGCCGCTTATGTACTTTGGGCAGATAGTATATAACCGGGGTTTTCGTGGAATCCGGAATCAGGTATCTCGCTTCTTTTTTGTTCAAAATTCCTGCTACACTCCCCTTTTTTACCAATCTTTTTAGGCTCCTTAGATATTGTGGTTTGGGATTACATTTCAATTTTTTGTAGGTGTTTTCAACACCCAGTAAATTCTTCATTTCTTCTTCGTATTCCTCTTTCTGCAGGATGACCAGCCCCCCTCCTTTATCGGCGGGTCTTATTACCACCTTCTTTCTCCCATTTTGGCCAGGTCATTCTCTACCATTCGTTTGAACGCACCTATACATTGATCCCCAGGGACCTTGGGGTTAAAAATTGAATTGTTCCTAAGTTCAGTGTGGGTATAACCATCGGTTCCGTTAGCTGAGCCGACTTTTTTATTCAGAGCATAATGCTTCTTTATCTTCAATTTCCTAATAAATTTTTGTAAGTCAATGTACACTTCGAACTTATCAATCCCTTTTTCTGGTGCATATTTCAACCCCAAGTCCAATATCTTCAATTCGTCGTCCGTAAAGGTTACTTCACTTAGATTGTAGATTCCTTGGCCTAGTATTCCCTTCTTCTTTTTCGGCTTCCCTCCTCGTTTCCCACTGGTCTGTTTCTTTCGTAGCCTCTGGGTTGGTATTCCCACCCCCTCTCTAAGTTCATATTCCTTCCATTTTCTAGATTCATACGTGGATGTTGTGGGGAAAACTGATCTCGATACCCATTCGTCCTCTGTGTCCTGTACATACCGGGTGGAGGATCTCTCCTCTGAGGACCATCGGGGTCTCGCCCCATCCCCCTCCAACTCCACGAAAACCCCGGTTATATACTATCTGCCCAAAATACATAAGCGGCTGAATAAACCACCGGGTAGACCTATCATTAGTGGATTGGATTCCCTATTCTCGAGGTTAGGCGAATATATAGATCGTTTTTTGAAATCAGCAGTGGTAAAGGGAAGGTCCTATCTCAGGGACAGTACTCAACTCATCAATGAATTGAGAACAATCACTGGAACTGATCGTTGTCTCTTGGCCACGATTGATGTCAATTCATTGTATACAAGTATTAAGCAGAAGGATGGGCTAAGAGGGGTCGAGAAAGCTTTACACGAAGGTTCAGACCTCAAGCAAGAGCAAATACAATTTATTTTGGAAGGCCTGGAACTGGCGATGGGGAGTAATTACTTCTGGTATCAAAAAGATTTTTATGTACAGAAGAAGGGGGCTGCTATGGGTGCCAAGTACGCGCCGAGTGTGGCGAACTTATTTATGGACCTTTTGGAAGAGCGCTATATATATGGTATCAGAAGACCCGAGATAAAGTTTTACCGTCGATATATTGACGATGTAATTATTCTGTGGGAAGGTGACTCTGACTCCTTTGAGGGGTTCCTGACTGAACTCAATCAGAACGAATATGGCATTTCCTTCACTGGAAAGACTGACTGGGACTCGATAGAATATCTAGACCTACAGATTTTTAAACAGGATGGTGAGTTGTCAACAAGGACTTTTTTCAAACCCACTGACCGTAATGGGTATATACCCATCTCGAGCTGCCACCATCCGAAATGGAAAAAGAACATACCTAAGGGGCAGTTCTTGAGAATACGGAGGAACTGTGGGAACATCGAAGACTATCGGAACCAGACAGATACCTTAATTAAGAAGTTTTCAGATAAAGGATATGACCCGGAAACTCTGGTCAAAATAAGAAACGAGATACAAGGATTTGACCGGAACTCCTTGTTAATAAAGGAAGGTAATAATGAGAAGAACTCTCCGGCAGACATCTCCTTTGTCACAGGGTTCAACAATCAATATAGATCTATTGAACACATTGTAAGGAAATATTGGCCGATCTTAAAATCTGACAGAACCCTTGGGAATTTATTGACAAAAAAACCTCGGTTCATCTATAGGAGAGCACCCACCCTTAGAAACCATCTGGTCCACAACGTTATTGATCCTCCTAAGAATGTAAAATTGTTCTCTGACATGAAGGGATTTTACAAATGTCAAAAGTGTTTGGCCTGCCGGGTTAGTAAAAAACAACCTAAAAAAAGAACATCTTTTAGAGCCAGGAATGGCAAGGAGTATGAGATTAGAGAGTTGATTACCTGCAATACCACCCATGTAACCTATATCATCGAATGTCCCTGCCGGCTGCAATATGTGGGCAGGACTACTAGACCCCTCTGTGTACGGATTAGGGAACATATTAATAACATCAGAAAAGGGTTTCCTAAACATAATCTCTCCAGACACTTCGATGAATTCCATCACAGGGACCCGTCTGGGTTGATTTTTTACGGTATTGATACCGTTAAAAGTCACTGGAGGGGGGGCAGCAAGAGGGTGCTTATATCACAGAATGAAACAAGATGGATACATCGTTTGGACTGCCTGGTTCCCAGGGGTCTGAACGTAGAGATAGATCTTAATTGTTTCTTGTCCAATTTCTAGGTACCTCCCCCATCAGCTATACCAACCCCCTTGCAACCTCTAGACTCCTTCAATTATATTAAACCTAGATTTAGCCTGGGCTTTAAGTTTTTACCCTCATCTACACCAATATTTGAATCATCTTATTGTATGTTTCAATTCTTTTTGTACCTCACATTCCACTGCAGTTTACCGGTTTCCTACACCAGGGCCTTGGGTTTTGACTAAACAGGCTCCTTGATTTTTATGGATTTTTACTCCTTTTTCTTTTCTGAACACAGGTCCAATTGCATACATCATTTTTTTAGATGTTTACCATACATATATATTTTTTACATATAAATGGTTTGCCATGTCTGTTGTTGCTACTCCCATTACGCACCATGTTTCCAATGTCCGTAGTTACATCCTTTTTTTCTATTTTACATACGTTTAGTGTATTATATATATGATTTTTATGCATATATACATCTTTTATATATCTTTTATATATCTTTGTATACACATTTCCTACATGGTACTGTGCGTTTTGGGGTATGCAGTTTTATATCCATTATTGTTTTTACACCTTCAGCAGATTATAACATGTTTTTCGTATTAATCTCATGTTGTGAAATAAATGGAGGCGCCCAAACATGTTATTATCTATTTCATCCACATGATGGCGCATTACCATCAACTAGTATACCACGAGATCTTGATTAGAGGTCACGAGGGTAGGTTAGCAGTAGCTGATTGGCTTCCGCGGCACCTCCATTTCCCTATATAGACGTGTGGAGTATCAAGATGGCCACGCCTCGGATGACGTCTTGATGACGAAACGCGTAAGGCGTGGCCTTGTGATACGCACACGTTACTATCTCTTTGTGTTTGTTCCGGTTTCCAGCTGCGGGTGGTGGAACACACGCCATACCACGCTGCTCAACAGCTGAGATCCGGGATCTGGAGCATTGTCAGCTCCGGTGCTTTTTACATTGATTTTATACTTTTTACTACGTTTGTCAAGGACTTGTAATAAAATCGTTTTGTGGAGTTACGCTATGAAGTTTCCTTCTTCCTCATTTTATATGGATGTCTGTTATTGGGGATATCACTAAGGACACTATACCCCTGGACGGAGGAACGCTCCTTGGACTCGCCACCGCGGGATTTCTCCACACATGCCTTTACCCCTGCAGGGGTGAGGTAGTCCGGTGAGTGCAAGCACGAGTGGGGGTGTAGTGGAGGACGGGGACTATATCAGTTAAAGCGGAGATCACGTTTTTTCCATCATAAGGACACATCTCTGGGACTTGGAACTTGGACATTTATGTCTCACATTTTTTATATATATTTCTAATTTTCATTTTTATGCACACCTGTTGGGGATTTCTTTCATTTTTTATGCTATAATTGTCTACCTGACTTGTCAATATTATTTAGATTGCCACAATTGTTCATCCACTTGCGGGCATAATTTATATTAATTTTTTATACTTATTTGGAAGCTTTTTTATTTTTATACTTATTTGGAAGCTGATTTATTTGAGGTCAAGGCACATTTACATATCTGTCTAAAAGCACTATTGCACTTTATTGCTTTTTCTGCTAGGGATACTGGTTGTATTCTACACACTTTACATTTGGGGTATATTTCTTTACGCACACATGGGCATTTGAGAAATTGGTATTAAGGCACATTCTTTATTATTAGGAGCCCGTTGCACTTTATTATTATCTACTAAGGGTATTGTTTGTACTTGGTACACCACAGCTCCTGTCACGTATTGTTCACACACATCACCACTTTTAAAAGTATTTCCGTTTTATTTTATTTTTCAAAGAAGTTTTATATTCTTCTATGCACATATAGCTGGACAGCGCCAATTCCCCTGCCTAGATTATTATTCATTTTTAGATATCACTTCGGTGATATTCATTTATTAGGGGGGCAGCAGTCCCTTTTCTTCCTATTCCTAAGCGCGGAATTACTGTCATATATATTCTTCTGATCCTATTAGTACAGTACCACAGGCAGCTGTAGTATTTACAAGTTAGTGTAGTGCGTCCTCTACACAGTGTGCACCTAAAGCTACCTGAAGAAAATTAGTGGTGTTCTTCTGATCCTATTAATACCACAGGCAGGCAGCTACAGTATTTACAGTTTGTGTAGTGCGTCCTCTGCACAGTGTGCACCTAAAGCTACCTGGAGACAATTGCTGTTGTTCTGCTCCTCTTAATACCACAGGCAGGCAGCTACAGTATTTACAGTTAGTGCACTGTGTCCTCTACACAGTGTGCACCTAAAGCTACCTGAAGAAAATTAGTGGTGTTCTTCTGATCCTATTAATACCACAGGCAGGCAGCTACAGTATTTACAGTTTGTGTAGTGCGTCCTCTGCACAGTGTGCACCTAAAGCTACCTGGAGACAATTGCTGTTGTTCTGCTCCTATTAATACCACAGGCGGGCAGCTACAGTATTTACAGTTAGTGCACTGTGTCCTCTGCACAGTGTGCACCTAAAGCTATCTGAAGAAAATTAGTGGTGTTCTTCTGATCCTATTAATACCACACGCAGGCAGCTACAGTATTTACAATTAGTGTAGTATGTCCTCTGCACAGTGTGCACCTAAAGCTACCTGGAGACAATTGCTGTTGTTCTGCTCCTATTAAAGCGGGGTTCCACACAAATTTTGAACAATATCTGTATGTATTCTCTTCCTTGCCTAGATGCTGACATGCCGTTTAAAAAAATTTAAATTGCCTTAACCACTTGAGCCCCGGACCATTATGCTGCCTAAGGACCAGAGGTCTTTTTCCAATTTGGCACTGCGTCGCTTTAACTGCTAATTGCGCGGTCATGCAATGCTGTACCCAAACGAAATTTGCGTCCTTTTCTTCCCACAAATAGAGCTTTCTTTTGATGGTATTTGATCACCTCTGCCGTTTTTATTTTTTGCGCTATAAACGGAAAAAGACCGAAAATTTTGAAAAAAAATGATATTTTCTACTTTTTGTTATAAAAAAAATCCAATAAACTCAATTTTAGTCATACATTTAGGCCAAAATTTATTCGGCCACATGTCTTTGGTAAAAAAAAAGTTAATAAGCGTATATTTATTGGTTTGCGCAAAAGTTATAGCGTCTACAAACTAGGGTACATTTTCTGGAATTTACACAGCTTTTAGTTTATGACTGCCTATGTCATTTCATGAGGTGCTAAAATGGCAGGGCAGTACAAAACCCCCCCAAATGACCCCATTTTGGAAAGTAGACACCCCAAGGAAATTGCTGAGAGGCATGTAGAACCCATTGAATATTTATTTTTTTTGTCCCAAGTGATTGAATAATGACAAAAAAAAAAAAAATATTTACAAAAAGTTGTCACTAAATGATATATTGCTCACACAGGCCATGGGCCTATGTGGAATTGCACCCCAAAATACATTCAGCTGCTTCTTCTGAGTATGGGGATACCACATGTGTGGGACTTTTTGGGAGCCTAGCCACGTACGGGGCCCCGAAAACCAATCACCGCCTTCAGAATTTCTAAGGGCATAAATTTTTGATTTCATTCCTCACTACCTATCACAGTTTTGAAGGCCATAAAATGCCCAGATGGCACAAAACCCCCCCAAATGACCCCATTTTGGAAAGTAGACACTCCAAGCTATTTGCTGAGAGGCATGTTGAGTCCATGGAATACTTTCTTTTTTGACACAAGTTGCGGGAAAGTGACAATTTTTTATTTTTTTGCACAAAGTTGTCACTAAATGATATATTTCTCACACAGGCCATGGGCATATGTGGAATTGCACCCCAAAATACATTTAGCTGCTTCTCCTGAGTATGGGGATACCACATGTGTGGGACTTTTTGGGAGCCTAGCCGCATACGGGGCCCCGAAAACCAAGCACCGCCTTCAGGATTTCTAAGGGCATAATGTTGTGATTTGACTCCTCACTACCTATCACAGTTTTGAAGGCCATAAAATGCCAAGATGGCACAAAACCCCCCCAAATGACCCCATTTTGGAAAGTAGACACCCCAAACTATTTTCTGAGAGGCATGTTGAGTCCATGGAATATTTTATATTTTGACACAAGTTGCGGGAAAGTAACACTTTTTTTTTTTTTTTTTTTTTTTTTGCACAAAGTTGTCACTAAATGATATATTGCTCAAACATGCCATGGGCATATGTGGAATTACACCCCAAAATACATTCTGCTGCTTCTCCTGAGTATGGGGATACCACATGTTTAGGACTTTTTGGGAGCCTAGCCGCGTACGGGGCCCCGAAAACCAATCACCGCCTTCAGGATTTCTAAGGGCATAAATTTTTGATTTCATTCCTCACTACCTATCACAGTTTTGAAGGCCATAAAATGCCCAGATGGCACAAAACCCCCCCAAATGACCCCATTTTGGAAAGTAGACACTCCAAGCTATTTGCTGAGAGGCATGTTGAGTCCATGGAATACTTTCTTTTTTGACACAAGTTGCGGGAAAGTGACAATTTTTTTTTTTTTTGCACAAAGTTGTCACTAAATGATATATTTCTCACACAGGCCATGGGCATATGTGGAATTGCACCCCAAAATACATTTAGCTGCTTCTCCTGAGTATGGGGATACCACATGTGTGGGACTTTTTGGGAGCCTAGCCGCATACGGGGCCCCGAAAACCAAGCACCGCCTTCAGGATTTCTAAGGGCATAATGTTGTGATTTGACTCCTCACTACCTATCACAGTTTTGAAGGCCATAAAATGCCAAGATGGCACAAAACCCCCCCAAATGACCCCATTTTGGAAAGTAGACACCCCAAACTATTTGCTGAGAGGCATGTTGAGTCCATGGAATATTTTATTTTTTGACACAAGTTGCGGGAAAGTGACAATTTTTTTTTTTTTTTTTTTTTTTTTGCACAAAGTTGTCACTAAATGATATATTGCTCAAACATGCCATGGGCATATGTGGAATTACACCCCAAAATATATTCTGCTGCTTCTCCTGAGTATGGGGATACCACATGTGTGGGACTTTTTGGGAGCCTAGCCGCATACGGGGCCCCGAAAACCAAGCACCGGCTTCAGGATTTCTAAGGGCGTTAAGTTGTGATTCCACTCCTCACTACCTATCACAGTTTTGAAGGCCATAAAATGCCAAGATGGCAAAACCCCCCCCCAAATGACCCCATTTTGGAAAGTAGACACCCCAAGCTATTTGCTGAGAGGCATGGTGAGTATTTTGCAGCTCTCATTTGTTTTTGAAAATGAAGAAAGACAAGAAAAATGTATTTTTTTTTTCTTTTTTCAATTTTCGAAAGTTTGTGACAAAAAGTGAGGTCTGCAAAATACTCACTATACCTCTCAGCAAATAGCTTGGGGTGTCTATTTTCCAAAATGGGGTCATTTGGGGGGGGGTTGTGCCATCTGGGCATTCCATGGCCTCTGAAACTGTGCTAGGCAGTGAAGAGTGAAATCAAAAATTTACGCCCTTAGAAAGCCTGAAGGCGGGGCTTGGTTTTCGGGGTCCCGTGCGCGGCTAGGCTCCCAAAAAGTCCCACACATGTGGTATCCCCATACTCAGGAGAAGCAACAGAATGTATTTTGGGGTATAATTTCACATATTCCCATGGCATGTTTGAGCAATATATCATTTAGTGACATCTTTGTGCAAAAAAAAAAAAAAAAAAAAAAGATTTGTCTCTTTCCCGCAACTTGTGTCACAATATAAAATATTCCATGGACTCGACATGCCTCTCAGCAAATAGCTTGGGGTGTCTACTTTCCAAAATGGGGTCATTTGGGGGGGTTTGAACTGTCCTGGCATTTTATGCACAACATTTAGAAGCTTATGTCACACATCACCCACTCTTCTAACCACTTGAAGACAAAGCCCTTTCTGACACTTTTTGATTACATGAAAAAAATAATTTTTTTTTGCAAGAAAATTACTTTGAACCCCCAAACATTATATATTTTTTTTAAAGCAAATGCCCTACAGATTAAAATGGTGGGTGTTTCATATTTTTTTTTCACACAGTATTTGCGTAGCGATTTTTCAAACGCATTTTTTGGGGAAAAAACACACTTTTTAAAATTTTAATGCACTAAAACACACTATATTGCCCAAATGTTTGATGAAATAAAAAAGATGATCTTAGGCCGAGTACATGGATACCAAACATGACATGCTTTAAAATTGCGCACAAACGCGCAGCGGCGACAAAATAAATACATTTTTAAAAGCCTTTAAAAGCCTTTACAGGTTACCACTTTAGATTTACAGAGGAGGTCTACTGCTAAAATTACTGCCCTCGTTCTGTCCTTCGCGGTGATACCTCACATGCATGGTGCAATTGCTGTTTACATTTGACGCCAGACCGACGCTTGCGTTCGCCTTTGCGCGAGAGCAGGGGGGGACAGGGGTGCTTTTTTTTTTTTTTTTTTTTTTCTTTATTATTTTTTTGCTTTTTTATCTTATTTTTAAACTGTTCCTTTCATTTTTATTTTTTTTTAATTAATTTTATTGTTATCTCAGGGAATGTAAATATCCCCTATGATAGCAACAGGTAGTGACAGGTACTCTTTTTTTAAAAAATTGGGCTCTATTAGACCCTAGATCTCTCCTCTGCCCTCAAAGCATCTGAACACACCAAGATCGGTGTGATAAAATGCTTTCCCAATTTCCCAATGGCGCTGTTTACATTCGGCGAAATCTAAGTCATGAAATGCTCGTAGCTTCCGGTTTCTTAGGCCATAGAGATGTTTGGAGCCATTCTGGTCTCTGATCAGCTCTATGGTCAGCTGGCTGAATCACCGGCTGCATTTTCAGGTTCCCTGTTGGGACAGGAAAGCCAGAGAAAAACATGGAAGACGGTGGGGGAGGGGGGGCATTCCCTCCCACTGCTTGCAAAAGCAGTCTAGAGGCTAATTAGCCGCTAGGATTGCTTTTACATGAAAGCCGACCGCTGGCTGAAAAGAATGATACCAAGATGATACCTAAACCTGCAGGCATCATTCTGGTATAACCACTCAAAGTCCAGCAACATACCAGTACGTTGCTGGTCCTTGTTAGGCATATATTGTAAACTTTTTTTTCATGCAGCCTGTGGGCTGAACGAAAAAAAGATATTGATCGGTGGGTATGCCCACCATTAGAATACCTCCCTTCATCCACCCACTTCTAATGATGGGCATACATGCACCATTTATATATGCCGAAGCATGGGGGCATCCTCCCGCAAAAGGTAGGAGCAAATTGCTCCTCCACCCACTGCTGCCCCCACGCTTCGGCATATATGCTGAAGTATGTAACTGTGGTGGTGAAATCACCTCCGACAGCGTTGGAGTCACGGCTTTATATATCGTGGGAGCAAACGCTGTTGCTGTCAAGATAAATAAATCCGCGCTGCAACTGAATGGCGTACCTGCTAAGCAAATGATGGTTAACAATAAAACAAAGCAACATTACAGTATAACAGTAAGACTTACCATACCTGCAAAGCAAATACAAAAAAAAAAATAGTAAAAAATAAAACATTTAACGCAACCTGTGCCTAAAATATATATATGCCGAAGCATGGGGGCATCCTCCCGCAAAAGGCAGGAGCAAATCGCTCCTCCACCCACTTCTGCCCCCACGCTTCGGCATATATGCTGAAGTATGTAACTGTGGTGGTGAAATCACCTCCGACAGCGTTGGAGTCACGGCTTTATATATCGTGGGAGCAAACGCTGTTGCTGTCAAGATAAATAAATCCGCGCTGCAACTGAATGGCGTACCTGCTAAGCAAATGATGGTTAACAATAAAACAAAGCAACATTACAGTATAACAGTAAGACTTACCATACCTGCAAAGCAAATACAAAAAAAAAAATAGTAAAAAATAAAACATTTAACGAAACCTGTGCCTAAAATATATATATGCCGAAGCATGGGGGCATCCTCCCGCAAAAGGCAGGAGCAAATCGCTCCTCCACCCACTTCTGCCCCCACGCTTCGGCATATATGCTGAAGTATGTAACTGTGGTGGTGAAATCACCTCCGACAGCGTTGGAGTCACGGCTTTATATATCGTGGGAGCAAACGCTGTTGCTGTCAAGATAAATAAATCCGCGCTGCAACTGAATGGCGTACCTGAAAACAATAAAATGGTTACCAACAAAACACAGTAAACGGTAAAGTATGAAAAATCTGAAAAGGAAACATGGTAAAACATAATAACAATAAAACATTGCAGAATAGAATAGAGTAAAAAAGAGAAGAACAATAGAGAGAGAATAGAGAGAGAGAGAACAATAAAACAACAACTATTTTTGGTTTTTTTATTTTATATTTTTTTTTGTGTTTTTATTTTTTTTAATTTTTTTTAATTTTATTTTTTTACACTTTTTTTTAGTAACTTTTAACTTTTGTAACTTTTGTTCCAGGTTTGGGTCTCTCAAAATGCAATGGCATCTTGGGAGACCCTGTGTTAGTGTGCCTAGTCTGTGCAGTGCTGAACCCTACGCTAATACTCAACTAATGTATGGTAGCGTTCAAAGCATTCACCCATGCAAAGACCAGGATTGCCAGGACAGGAGGGACAATAAGTCCGGGTGTCACGCCTAAATCCGCGCTTGCTGCAGACACGACATCTTTTTTGGGGGGCTCGTTGGGTAGGGGTACTCGGGATGGCATAAATAAAATGCCGCTCATGCAGCCGGCTTACTGCATTTGGTTGGGGAAGGTGAGGTAGAGCACCGCCTGGAAACAGAAGGGCTCTGACGATCTCTTCCTGGAATTTAAGGAAGGATCCAGTCTGTCCTGAAGCTCTGTATAGCACATGAGCATTCAGCAAAGCCAATTGAAATAAGTATACAGACACTTTTTTGTACCAGCGTCTGGCCTTACGGGCAACTAAGTACGGCGCCAACAACTGGTCGTTGAGGTCCACCCCTCCCATATTAAGGTTGTATTCGTGGACACAGAGGGGTTTCTCCACAACACCAGTCGCCCTAGAAATTTGGGTCGTCGTGTCTGCATGAAGGGAGGTGAGAACGAAAACATTCTTCTTATCCCTCCACTTCATAGCGAGCAAATTATTATACTTCAAGCAGGCTCTCTCCCCCAGCCTAAGACGGGAATCTACAAGCCGCTGGGGAAAGCCCCGGCGATTAGGTCGCACGGTGCCACATGCTCCAATCTGCTGATCAAACAAGTGACTAAAAAGTGGCACGCTCGTATAATAATTGTCCACGTACAAGTGGTACCCCTTTCCGAATAAGGGTGACACCAAGTCCCACACTATCTTGCCAGCGCTTCCTATGTAGTCAGGGCAGTTTGTCGGCTCTACGTGACTATCTCTTCCCTCGTAAACCATAAATCTACATGTATAGCCTGTGGCCCTGTCACAGAGCTTATACATCTTGACCCCGTATCTGGCACGCTTGCTGGGAAGGTACTGTTTGAATGACAAGCGGCCAGAAAACTTAATCAGGGACTCATCAACGCAGACAACTTGATGGGGGGTAAACAAGTCTGCAAAACGTTGGTTGAAGTGGTTTACGAGGGGCCGAATTTTGTAGAGCCGATCGTATGCAGGGTCTCCACGAGGACGAGAGAGTTCATTGTCGTTGAAGTGCATGAACCGCAAAATCTGCTCGTATCGTGCCCTGGTCATGGAAGCAGAGAACAAGGGTGAATGGTAAATTGGGTCAGTGGACCAATATGACCGCAACTTACTCTTTTTATTCAACCCCATGAGGAGGGAAAGGCCCAGAAAGGTCTTAAATTCGGAGACCGTAATTGGTCTCCAATCTCTGGCAAGGGAGGACTGGGGATTAGCGGCGATGTGTTGACCAGCGTACAAATTGCTTTGGTCCACAATAGATCTATAGAGATCTTCGGTGAAAAACAGTGAATAAAAATCCAGTGGCATAAAGTCAACTGTTTCCACCTGAATTCCGGGTTGGCCAGTGAAAGGGGGAAGTACGGGTGCTGCAGAAGTGGAAGGTTCCCAATTCGGATTGGCCAATGCAGCAGGAAGGGCACTATGGGCACGACGGGCCTGTCTTTGTCTTCTTGGTGGCAGCGGGACACTACTACTGCTTGCCACCTCGCCAGCTTGAACTGCACTTATGGGACTCGCCACGTCACCACGTGATACTGCAGTGCTGGATGTACGACCAGGGTGTACTAGGCCGCTGGTGCTTGCCAGTTCACCAGAAGGAATAGCGGCGCTAGTACTGCTCTGCTCCATACGAGAGCCCTGCGGTTCTTGCACTTCAAGGACAGCATAAGTTCGGGGTCTGGTACGCCTGACCCCAGCAGGGACCACAACTCTGTCGTCAGAGCTATCTGTCATGGAGCCGCTGTCCTCTACAGGTTCGTATTCTGAGCCTGAACTTGACAGATGAGTGACTTCCTCTTCACTATCTGTCATGCTCAGAATCCTGTAGGCCTCTTCACTAGTGTACCTTGGATTTGCCATTTTGGCCTCTAAATTTAGGGGTACACTAGTGAGACTCACAGGCAAAAAAGCTCCTGACTGTTGGCGACTGTATCAAAACGCTACCAAAAAACTGTTAGCGATCGCAGGGATCAGGCCTGACTCTGCGACCGCTGCAGTTATGTGTGCTTAGTGTTTTGTAAGTGTCAGTAATCGATCGATACTGCACTTGGGTGGGCTGGGCCGAGGAGCAAAACGCAGGTGCTAGCAGGTATCTGGGCTGATCCCGCTAACACTGCGTTTCAGGGAACCCTAAACTGCTGGGGAGTATAGATCTGATCGGATCAGATATCGATCCGTTCAGATACTATAGCACTAAGGGAGGTGTATGCTGCGTGCGTGGGTTTTAGCTGTACTGGCGCTAACCTGACGCTGCCTGGGGCGACGCAGACCTTATCTGATCCTAAAAACTTAACTTCTATCACCGCCGGGCAATTAGGGGGTTAAACCTTTATAGGGTAATAAACGGCGGGTGCCCTAAAACTATAATAAACCGTAATAAACTGTAATAAACTACAAAAAACAAACTAGCTAACCAGCGTCACCCGTAACACTTATACGGTGATCGCTGGTGAAAGGGTTAACTAGGGGGCAATCAGGGGGTTAAAACCTTTAGCAGGTAGTATATGGGGGTCCCTGTCGCTATAAAACACTGACAGCGAACCTATATACTTACCTCCCTAACTAGCGTCACCTGTGTCACTAATACAGCCATCAGAAAAACGATCGCTTAGCGACACTGGTGACGGGGGGTAATCAAGGGGTTAACTTTTATTAGGGGGGGTTAGGGGGGTACCCTGGACCTAAGGGGGGTACCCTAGACCTAAAGGGGGCTAACCTAACTGCCCTAAAACTTTTAACTGACACAAACTGACACCAATGCAAAAAAAAAAAAAAATGCTATTGGTGTCAGAGTGACAGGGGGTACAGGGGGGTGATCGGGGGGTGATGGGGGGTGACAAGTGTGCCTGGCGTGTTCTACTGAATGTGTAGTGTTGTGCAGACTTACTTGGATGTCTTCTCTCCTCGGCGCGGCGACGAAAAGACCGCTCGAGGAGAGATGACATCACTTCCTTTCCCTCTGTTTACATTACAGAGGGAAAGGAAGCATTTTCATTCGCCGGGAGCGATCGGGAGGGGGTGGCCAACAATGGATGGCCTCCCCCTCACCTCTCATCGCCCGGGAAGAAATGGCGACCGCCTCGGGCACCGGGGGGGGGACCGATCGGACCCCCCACCCGCGGAAGGCAAATCACGTACCCTGTACGTGATTTTGCCTGTCCGTGCCACCTTGCCGACGTACATCGGCGTGAGGCGGTCGTCAAGTGGTTAATTACCTTTTATTTTTCTATTCTTCTTTGCACTTCCTGGTTCTCCTCCTGTGGGAGTAGGCGTGTTTCTAGCCTCTCCCAGACTCCTGGGAGCTAGTCTCAGGCTTCCCAGGATGCCACTGAGTATGTGCGGGAACGAGCAGTGAATGCTGGGAGCACAGCATTCACCACATCCAGGAAATAAATGCTTGTGGGCTTCAAATGCCCACAATGAAGATGGAAACCGCCTGCAGTGAATAATATAAGTTATTCTTTCCGACAAAATCTGACACAGGCGGACATATTACACATAATATGTGAGTATGTAATGCTGAGAAGAAAAGTTTGTGAATGAACTAAAAAAAAAAAAAAAAACGATAGATAGGTGGACCCCCGCTTTAATACCACAGGCAGGCAGCTTGTGAGGAAATGTTCCATCCTCTGGTAATATCTGTTATTTGGCATGCAGTACTGAGGTCCACCAGCAGGTGTCTCCTGGCAGTTTGGAACTGTCAGGAGAGCTTTTCCCTGTTAATGTTATGTCATCTTTGGGCCGCAGTATTGGTGTCCACCAGCGGATGGATCCTGGCAGTATGGAGCAGGTATTCCCCTCTGCAGACAGGTGTCACCTGACGTTAATTAGCAGAGCTGCAGTATAAATACCCGGCAATTGCACACTTATGTTGCCCTGGTATTGTCCTTGAGCCCTGATCTGTTACCCTGTTACCCTGTTTCTGAAGCCTGATTCCTGATCCTGTAGCCTGAACCTGAAGCCTGATTCCTGATTCCTGGAACCTGGAACCTGTTGATCCTGTTTCCTGTCCGTTACCTGAACCGTGAACCCTGGACTCTGGACTCTGGACTCTGAGCCTTGTACCTGACCCGTCCCTCCTGTGATCCATCCATCCTCTCTTGTCCTGTTTATCTCCCTTCCCAGCTACTGATTCCGTGTTTATGACCCCGGCCTGGCTTGACTACGATTCTGGTACTCCCTCTTGCTACATATGCTGGTTGGTTTTATATCACTGATTGTTTGGTTGTTCACTCTGTATTGGTGGTGTGTTCACATATGCATTTTCCTTAATAAACTTACTTTCACTTATTTATGTCTGGTTCACTCTATCGCAGTCACACAGTTCTGGTCACATCTGGTTTATGACAGAATACCAGGGCCATCCCTGACCGGAAGTGGCTGCACAGGGGAACCATTTTGATTCAGTTGGTTGCAAACATGAATGCCGATGAGGTTATTTATTTTTCTCTGCTGGCATCTGAAAGTGGTGATTGTTGCCACCAGGCTTTGAAAGGATGGTCTAGTGACCAGTTGTTTGCCACTATACGTTTGGCTCACTTCCTGGTCGATCAGGGTTATATATTGTTTGGGGAGGTGCAGCCTTTGATCAAGATCTGTACTGAGCTGGCCCTGCCCTGTATTCCAGAGGACTGTGATGATTTCACTCCTCCTTTTGATATGAATCAGGTTGTATCCCTAGTGTGGCTTTTTGAAGATGTTCCAGCCGATTTTTGTGAGCACTATTCAGCCTGTTCCCCTACAGGTGATTGCGGAGTGCATTGTGTTTGCTCAGTCTTTTGTTAGACAGGGAGATTTAAAAGCACAGTTTGTACAACCTATACTTTCAGCATGGTCTGACATGATGCAAGCAGCTACAGCCAAACAAACCACCTCTGCCACCAAACACCAGCCTACCCAAATGTATGTTTCCCCATCACCCATGTCAACCGCAGTTGCAGCTCAGTATACGCTGCTGCCAACCAAATACTCATATCCAGTCTCTGCTCCCTGTACCTATCCTGCATTCAACCCACCTGCCTCTTCTCAGCTGCCCACAAACCCACAGGAACTTCCTCCAGCTACTGTTACCTCTTCTATGCCATATCCCAATCCTCCATTCCAGTCTGCTGCACCCCTCACCTACAGAGCTTCAGTGTCTAAGCCAAAGAAAAAACGAAAGTTTTTTCCAACCAAGATGATCCTGCCAGTAACCCAACCTGCCTCCGCACCAGCTAATCCAACCCTGTCTGACATCCCAGTGCCTGCCTTCCAGCCTGATGTCTCTGTGCCTGCCTTCCAGCCTGATGTCTCTGTGCCTGCCTTCCAGCCTGATGTCTCTGTGCCCGCCTTCCAGCCTGATGTCTCCACTTTCCAGTCTGATGTCTTGGTGCCTGCCTTCCAGCCTGATGTACCTGCCTTCCAGCCTGACGTGCCTACCTTCCAGTCAGATGTATCCGCCTCCCAGCCTGGTGTATCGGTGCCTGCCTCCCAGCCTGACGTCTCGGTGCCTGCCTCCCAGCCTGACGTCTCGGTGCCTGCCTCCCAGCCTGACGTCTCGGTGCCTGCCTTCCAGCCTGACATCTCGGTGCCTGCCTTCCAACCTGACGTTTCAGTGCCTGCCTTCCAGCCTGACGTCTCGGTGCCTGCCCTCCAGCCTGACGTCTCGGTGCCTGCCCTCCAGCCTGACGTCTCGGTGCCTGCCTTCCAGCCTGACATCTCGGTGCCTGCCTTCCAACCTGACGTTTCAGTGCCTGCCTTCCAGCCTGACGTCTCGGTGCCTGCCTTCCAGCCTGACGTCTCGGTGCCTGCCTTCCAGCCTGACATCTCGGTGCCTGCCTTCCAACCTGACGTTTCAGTGCCTGCCTTCCAGCCTGACGCCTCGGTGCCTGCCTTCCAGCCTGACGCCTCGGTGCCTGCCTTCCAGCCTGATGTCTCGGTGCCAGTGTTCCAGCCGGAAGTGCCAGTGCCTGCTCTCCAACTTGATGTGCCCGCTCTTCAGCCTGATGTGCCTGCTCTTCAGCCTGATGTGCCCGCTGCCCAGCTTGATGAGCCCGCTGCCCAGCCTGATGAGCCCGCTGCCCAGCTTGAAGTGCCCATGCCTGCTGCCCAGCTTGAAGTGCCCGTGCCTGCTGCCCAGCTTGAAGTGCCCATGCCTGCTGCCCAGCCTGATGTGCCACCGTCTGCTGCCCAGCCTGATGTGCCACCGTCTGCTGCCCAGCCTGAGGTGCCAGTGTCTGCTACTCAGCCTGTTGTATCAATGCCTGTGCCCGCTGTTCCGTTTGAGGTCCCAGTGCCTGCTGCTCAGCCTGACATCCCAGTGTCCATGTTCCAGTCTGACGCTCCAGTGACTACTGCCCAGTCTGATGCACCTGTTGTTCAGTCTGTTGTGCCACCACCTGTTGTTCTGCCTGATGTGCCAGCGCCTGTGTCTGCTGCCCAGTCTGAAGGTCCTGTACCTGCTGCCTGGTCTGATGTCTCGGTACCCGCTGTCCAGTCCGATGAGCTTGAGGCTTGAGGCTCTCGAGGACCCAGAGCCTGCTGCCCAGCTCGAGGACCCGGAGCCCGCTGTCTGCCCTGATGTGCCCGCTGTCTGCCCTGAGGTGCCTGATGCCCAGCCTGAAGTTCCTGTGGCCCAGCCTGACGTAGCCCCATCTGTTATTCTGCTTGATGCCATAGACTATGGACAATTACAACCAGTTGGAGCGTCCGGAGGCCGCTCCTTTGAGGGGGGGTACTGTCAGGAAATGTTTCATGCGCTGGTAATATCTGTTATTTGGCATGCAGTACTGAGGTCCACCAGCAGGTGTCTCCTGGCAGTTTGGAACTGTCAGGAGAGCTTTTCCCTGTTAATGTTATGTCATCTTTGGGGCACAGTAGTGGCGTCCACCAGCGGATGGATCCTGGCAGTATGGAGCAGGTATTCCCCTCTGCAGACAGGTGTCACCTGACGTTAATTAGCAGAGCTGCAGTATAAATACCCAGCAATTGCACACTTATGTTGCCCTGGTATTGTCCTTGAGCCCTGATCTGCATCCTGTTACCCTGAAGCCTGATTCCTGAACCTGTAGCCTGAACCTGAACCCTGAAGCCTGATTCCTGATTCCTGATTCCTGGAACCTGGAACCTGTTGATCCTGTTTCCTGTCCGTTACCTGAACCCTGAACCCTGGACTCTGGACTCTGAGCCTTGTACCTGACCCGTCCCTCCTGTGATCCATCCATCCTCTCTTGTCCTGTTTATCTCCCTTCCCAGCTACTGATTCCGTGTTTATGACCCCGGCCTGGCTTGACTACGATTCTGGTACTCCCTCTTGCTACATATGCTGGTTGGTTTTATATCACTGATTGTTTGGTTGTTCACTCTGTATTGGTGGTGTGTTCACATATGCATTTTCCTTAATAAACTTACTTTCACTTATTTATGTCTGGTTCACTCTGTCGCAGTCACACAGTTCTGGTCACATCTGGTTTATGACACAGCTACAGTATTTACAGTTAGTGTACTGCGTCCTCTGCACAGTGTGCACGTAAAGTTACCTGAAGACAATTGCTGGTGTTCTCATACTAATAATACTACAGGCAGGCAGTTGATTCTGCTAACTGCAGTATCAGTATATATATACATCCCAGCTTTGTGCAGCTACATCTCACTGCAGGCCATTAGTATGTCTGGAAGGCCAACAAGGTGAGGCAGACAGTCACAAGCCAATAAAAGAGGGCAAGCAGGCTCTGTGTTTAGAGGCAACCGTGCTGGTCGTGGAGACGGTGCATCCTCATCAGCACGTAGCCGTGGGACACGCTTGTGCTTTTTTTGGCAGCTGGCCGTGTTGAGCTGCAACATGCAGAAGACTTGGTAGACTGGATGACCAAGCCGTCCTCATCCTCCTCATCCTCTCTCACCCAGGCTCTGGGTACTTTGGCAAAGCAGCTGCCAATGCGGCCTCTTCCCTCTGCTCAATTGCATCAGTCACTCCTTCCCTAGCCCCACCATGTCCTCCTGAGGAGTCCCCCGAACTGTTTGACCACAGTGTTGGATACATGCTCCAGGAGGATGCCCAGCGTTTTGAAGGCTCCCATGATGGTACCCAGCTAGAGGAAGGCAGTAACATGAGCACAGAGAGAGGGGGTGCCCAAGAAGGACAGCAATCTGGCAGTCACATTCCCGCAGCTGCAGCATACTGCCAGCTTTGCTCCAGTGATGAGGAGGGAGGGAAATGATGAGGTCACTGACTCCATGTGGGTGCCTGATAGGAGAGAGGAGGAGGAGGAGGAAGCACATCACCAATGAGGCAGGATGCCCTCCAGAGGCCAGCTTAAGGGCAGCACACCGACTGCATCACACCGCAGAGCTCCTCATGTGCAGGGCACTGCTGTCTATGCGCGTTATTCCAAAAGTTCTTTGGTGTGGGCCTTTTTTGAGATGAGTGCATCAGATCCCACCACTGCTATTTGCAACATATGTCTCAAGTGTATCTCTCGTGGCCAAAACATCTCCCGCTTGGGCACCACGTGCTTGACCAGACATATGTTGACCTGCCATGCAGTTTGTTGGCAAGCGTACCTAAAAGACCCACACCAAAGAACAAAGAGGACCTCTCCTTGCTCCTCATCAGCTGGGATCTCCAACCCCACTATACCTTCAGTCCTCTCTGAGACCTGCACTGAGAGGATTGAAGGTGTAGAATTAGGTGTGTCACAGCCAAGTACTTGGGGGGCAATCTGCTATTGGTACACCAACGTCAGATTGTACCAGGCAAATTTCCCTGTTTGCTCCCAGCCATCCACATGCCCAGCGGTTGAATGCAAGTTTGGCTAAATTGCTAGCACTTCAACTGCTGCCTTTTCAGTTGGTAGACTCTGCCCCCTTCCGTGAGTTTGTGGATAGTGCGGTTCCTCAGTGGCAGGTTCCCAAACGCCACTTTTTCTCACGGAAGGCGATTCCGGCTCTCTACCGGCATGTGGAAGGCAATGTCTTGTCCTCGCTGGACAGGGCGGTCAGTGGTAAGGTGCATATTACCGCTGACTCATGGTCCAGCAGGCATGGACAGGGACGTTACCTATCTTTCACCGCGCACTGGGTGACTCTGCTGGCAGCTGGGAAGGATGCAGGACAGGGTGCAGTAGTGTGGGATGTTGTTCTGCCACCACGCCTCCAAAATACTACTAGTGGTGATTCTGCCACACCTCTCTCCTCCACCCCCTCCTCTTCTTCTTCCTCCATGGCCTCTTCCTGTGCTGATTTGACTTCGGAACCAGCGGTGCTCTGTAGGTGTTCAAGGGGCTACCCAAGCACACAGGCCAAAAGATGCCATGCGGTGCTTGAGCTGGTGTGCTTGGGGGACAGGAGCCACACTGGGGCAGAGATTCTGTCAGCTCTGCAGGGGCAGCTTCAGAGGTGGTTTACGCCACGCCAGCTTAAGGCAGGTATGGTGGTTTGCGACAATGGCACCAACCTCCTCTTCACCCTTTGACAGGGACAACTGACCCATGTGCCCTGTTTGACTCACGTCCTTAACTTGGTGGTGCAGCGGTTCTTGGGCAGGTACCTGGGCTTACAGGATGTCCTGAGGCAGGCCAGGAAAGTCTGTGTGCATTTCCGCAAGTCATATAATGTCAGTGCTCGGCTGGCTGACCTCCAAAAGGAATTTAACCTGCCCAAGAACCGCCTAATCTGTGACATGCCCACCAGGTGGAACTCAACGTTGGCCATGCTACAGCAGCTGCACACGCAGCAGAGGGCCATCAATGAGTAATTGTGCGACTATGGCACCAGGACAGGGTCAGCGGAGCTTGTTTTTTTTCCCCACGCCAGTGGGCCATGATCAGGGATGCATGCACTGTCCTGTCACCATTTGAGGAGGCCACGAGGATGGTGAGCAGTGACAGTGCATGCATCAGTGACACTGTCCCCCTTGTCCATGTGTTGGAGCACACGCTGCGTGGAATAATGGACAGGGCACTTGAGGCAGAACAGAGGTAGGAAGAGGAGGACTTGCTTAGCTCTCAAGGCCCCCTTTATCCAGACAGTGTTCCTGCGTGCCCGCCGATCACACAGGAAACCTACGCTGCATGGCCTCCCTGATCCTGAAAAGCCTGCTGAAGGATCCTCGTATTCGTGGTATCAAGGAGAGGGATCAATACTGGCTGGCAACCCTCCTTGATCCACGTTACAAGGGTAATGTTGCGGACCTTATCTTGCCGTCGCAGAGGGAGCAGAGGATGAAACATCTTCGGGAGGCCTTGCAGAAAGGTCTGTGCAATGCATTCCCAGAGACTGGGAGGTTACCAACTCCTGTTCCTGGACAACGTGTTGCTGAGGCTGCGGTCAGTCAAAGAAGGAGCGGTGGAGAAGGTGGCCGTCTGACCGATGCGTTCAGACAATTTTTTAGTCTGCAGCCCCAAGGTATAATCGGTTCCAGCAACCATCGCCAGC
This sequence comes from Aquarana catesbeiana, assembly GCF_042186555.1. Classification (NCBI taxonomy): domain Eukaryota; kingdom Metazoa; phylum Chordata; class Amphibia; order Anura; family Ranidae; genus Aquarana; species Aquarana catesbeiana. Next base: position 140,218,092 of record NC_133335.1, on the reverse strand, counting down.
GTCTGTTTTACATGGTGCAGGAATACCTAGGGGCAAGATCTGACTTGGACACCTTTCCCACCGAAAATCCTCTGGGTTACTGGGTCTTGAGGATGGATCACTGGCCAGAGCTTGCACAGTATGCAATTAAGCTACTGGCCTGTCCTGCATCCAGCGTTCTTTCGGAACGCACATTCAGTGCTGCTGGAGGTTTTGTAACCGATCACAGGGTGCGCCTGTCCACCGACTCAGTCGATCGACTGACCTTCATAAAAATGAATCAGTCTTGGATCACCACCAGCTACCAAGCACCTGATGCTGATGTAACTGAATAATTTTTTTTGAAATGTCAGATTCCTTCAAGACTGCCTATGCTGATGCTGAGTGACTATCCTGTTATGCTGAGTGACTATCCTGTTATGCTGAGTGACTATCCTATTCCTCCTCAATGATCAAGCTGATAGCTTGTAAGAATATTTTTGGTTCTGGGCGCCGCCACCAGTGCCTAAGGCCCAATTTTTCAGCCCCTGTTTAACAGGGGCATGTAATTACAATTTTTGATGCAATACTTTGCAGCAGGGCTTGTTCCTGTGCTCCAACTAGAGCACTGGCTCTCAACCTTCCTAGTGCCATGACCCCTTGATAAAATTTCCCAAGTTGCGGGGACCCCCAACAGTAAAATTATTTTTTTTTTGGGAAAGTTAGAATTATTCCATTAGAATCAATGGCTGAAACTTGATTTGGACTAGAATAGAGCAGATTTTCACTTCAAAAAAATGCTCTCTAATTAGCTCTCATTTTGGTATTTACTAAAGCGCCGGCTAAAAAAGACACTCGAGTTAAAATGAGAGTTATTTTCAGGTCTGAGCATGCTCAGTTGTGTTGGCACCTAATTGTCCAAAACTGGGAATTTTTCACTTCTCAGACTTTTAAAGATATTTCAGTGTAGAAATCACTTTTTCACACAGTTTAAAAGCAGATTATCTTTAAATAATATACTGCATTTTTCAGTACCATTTAGGCAATTATATCATGCTCTAAACATTATTTCCATGTGCACTACTCCAGGTTTTAGCAGAGATATGCCCTGTACACACGATAGGATTTTCCGATGGAAAATGTGTGATAGGACCTTGTTGTCGGAAATTCCAACTGTGTGTAGGCTCCATCACACATTTTTCATAGGAATTTCCGACACACAAAGTTTGAGAGCTTGCTATAAAATTTTCCGACAACAAAATCCTTTGTCGGAAATTCCGATCGTGTGTACACAAATCGGACGCACAAAATGCCACGCATGCTCAGAAAAAATTAAGAGACGAAAGCTATTGGCTACTGCCCTGCTTATAGTCCCGACATACGTGTTTTACGTCACCGCATTCAGAACGATTGAATTTTCTGACAACTTTGTGTGACCGTGTGTATGCAAGACAAGTTTGAGCCAACATCCGTCTGAAAAAATCCTAGGATGTTGTTGTCGGAATGTCCAATCAATGTCCGACCGTGTGTACAGGACATAAGGGTTTGGGCGCTATTTGGTTTCAGGGAACTATAGTAAATTCGATTTTGGGAGTATTTTCTCACCAGCTCTATAGTGAATACCGTTTTAGCGCTAATTACCGGCAATTAGCGCTAATTAGCGCCGCAGCTCTATAGTAAATGACCCCCTGAATGTGTAGATGGAAGGAATATAAGGTGTATGTGGGAAGACAAATAATCCAATAGTGAAACTGAGTATGAAAGGAGATGAATAGAAACAAAGCTAAATAATTAATAAATAAGAAAACAGTAATAACTATAATACTGGTTTTGGGGTATTGGTTTCTTTACACATAGACACATACAGTATCTCACAAAAGTGAGTACACCCCTCACATTTGTGTAAATATTTTATTATATCTTTTCATGTGACAACACTGAAAAAATGACACTTTGCTACAATGTAACGTAGTGAGTGTACAGCTTGTATAAAAGTGTAAATTTGCTGTCCCCTCAAAATAACTCAACACACAACCATTAATGTCTAAACCGCTGGCAACAAAAATGAGTACACCCCTAAGTGAAAATGTCCAAATTGGGCCCAAAGTGTCAATATTTTGTGTGGCCACCATTATTTTCCAGCACTGCCTTAACCCTCTTGGGCATGGAGTTCACCAGAGCGTCACAGGTTGCTACTGGAGTCCCCTTCCACTCCTCCATGATGACATCACAGAGCTGGTGGATGTTAAAGACCTTGCGCTTCTCCACCTTGAGGATGCCCCACAATAGGGTTTAGGTCTGGAGACATGCTTGGCCAGTCCATCACCTTTACCCTCAGCTTCTTTAGCAAGGCAGTGGTCATCTTGGAGGTGTGTTTGGGGTTGTTATGCTGGAATACTGCCCTGTGGCCCAGTCTCTGAAGGGAGGGGGATAACACTTTGCTTCAGTATGTCACAGTACATGTTGACATTGATGGTTCCGATAATGAACTGTGCCGGCAGCACTCATGCAGCCCCAGACCATGACACTCCCACCACCATACTTGACTGTAGGCAAGACACACTTGTCTTTGTACTCCTCACCTGGCTGCCGCCACACGTATGACACCATCTCAACCAAATATGTTTATCTTCAGACCACGGGGCATGGTTCCAGTAATCCATGTCCTTAGTCTGCTTGTCTTCAGAAAACTTTGCAGGCTTTCTTCTGCATCATCTTTAGAAGAGGCTTCTTTCTGGGATGACAGCCATGCAGACCAATTTGATGCAGTGTGCAGCATATGGTCTGAGCCCTGACAGGCTAACCCCCCCCACCCCTTGAACCTCTGCAGCAATGCTGACAGCACTCATACGTCTATTTCCCAAAGACAACCTCTGGATATGACACTGAGCATGTGCACTCAACTTCTTTGGGCGACCATGGCAAGGCCTGTTCTGAGTGGAACCTGTCCTGTTAAACTGCTGTATGGTCTTGGCCACCATGCTGCAGCTCAGTTTCAGTGTCTTGGTAATCTTCTTATAGCCTAGGCCAGTTATGGCGAACCTATGGCACGCGTGCCACAGCTGGCACGTGAAGCCCTCTCTGTCGGCACGGCAGGGGAATCCCCCAGCCAGGCAATCACTTGCACTGACAGTGCAGGCAGAGAGGAGCCGGCTCCCTTCCTTGCATCAGTGCCAGTGACGTCGGCAGGGGGGTGGGCAGCCAATCATCTTGTTCCATGCATGCTGTTTAGGAGGGGTGTAAAATGTTTCCTCCACCATCCCAACTGTTCTGCAGCTTATTGCCTCCCCCGGACCCCTACACCTCTGGTAAGGCATTCGGGGATTACTTTCTGCAGGCACCCTATTCCAACACCCCCTGCTCCAGGACGACTTTGGTTCAGTCTGTCCTAGTGCAGCCTGTGGAAAGCAGTGGGCCTGGGCCGTGCTCGGAGCAGATCGTCCATGGGGAGAGGTGTAATGGCTACTAGCTGACATCCTGGTGGCGCGGATATCGAGGAGCGGCTGGATGGTTGGGATTCCTACAATACTGCCCGGGGAGAGCTGGGCGATGAGGCCATGGAAAGGTTGGAAGGAGGATGGATCCTCTGATCTACATTGTACTGTGTGGGGGGGATGTTAGTAGTGCAGGAAGCATGTGTCAGGTAGGTGAGTGCACGTGTCAGGTAGGTGAGTGCATGTGTCAGGTAGGTGAGTGCAATGTCAGGTAGGTGAGTGCAATAGTTAGGTAGGTGAGTGTATGTGTCAGGTAGCTGAGTGCAATGGTCAGGCAGGTGAGTGCATTGCTCAGCTAGGTGAGTGCAATGGTCAGGTAGGTGAGTGCAATGGTCAGGTAGGTGAGTGTAATGGTCAGGTAGGTGAGTGCAATTGTCAGGTGAATGTAATGGTCAGGTAGGTCAGTGCATGTGTCAGGTCAGTGCAATGGTCAGGTAGGTGAGTGCATGTGTCAGGTAGGTGAGTGCAATGGTCAGGTAGGTGAGTGCAATGGTCAGGTAGGTCAGTGCATGTGTCAGGTAGGTCAGTGCAATGGTCAAGTAGGTGAGTGTAATGGTCAGGTAGGTCAGTGCATGTGTCAGGTAGGTGAGTGTAATGGTCAGGTAGGTCAGTGTATGTTGCACAGTGCATTCTGCATTCTTTTTGGTCCCTTAGGGCTCATTCAGAGGGATTATCAGTCCCATCCTCTGTACAGAGACGCTGGCAGGTTTAATTCTGTGTTGGCACTTTGAAAGAAATTAGTTGGTTTTGCGTTGCGGTTTGGGCACTCGGGCTCAAAAAGGTTCGCCATCACTGGGCTAGGCCATCTTTATGTAGAGCAACAATTCTTTTTTTCAGATCCTCAGAGAGTTCTTTGTCATGAGGTGCCATGTTGAACTTCCAGTGATCAGTATGAGAGAGTGAGAGCGATAACACCAAATTTAACACACCTGCTCCTCATTCACACCTGAGACCTTGTAACACTAACGAGTCACATGGCACTGGGAAGGGAAAATGGATAATTGGACCCAATTTGGACATTTACACTTAGGGTTGTACTCACTTTTGCTGCCAACACTTTAGACATTAATGGCTGTGTATTGAGTTATTTTGAGGGGACAGCAAATTTACACTGTTATACAAGCTGAACACTCACTACTTTACATTGTAGCAAAGTGTCATTTCTTCATTGTTGTCACATGAAAAGATAAAATAAAATATTTACAAAAATGTTAGGGGTGTACTCACTTTTGTGAAATACTGTATATGTTTCACCTTATGGAGCTCTATTGTTGATTGTTTTAGGTTATGACGCTTATTGGGCGGGGCGGGGCGGGGCCCACTCAGAGATCTGGACTATTTCGTCCAGACTATGGTGTTCGGTTCAGTGCTATGTCTGCCATGTGAACTGATCTCTGCCCATTTTTGTCTGTCTCTCCTCCAAGGGTAAGTTGTGTTGGGTGGTTCATTCATGGATGTTTTCCAACCATGCTTCTGAACATGTTTTGACAGGAGTCATGGGCTCTTTTGACAGTTAGTATAGCTATTGCTGCTTTGTTTCTTTTCATCTCCTTTCATTAACAAGTTATATTGTATGTGGTTTTTAAATGTATGTGAATAATTTTTTTATATATAGTTTGTTTGAGGTGGGACTCTTCAAAAGTCCCATGGGCTAAATATTTTTTGTTGTGTGCATTTATAGGGAAGATGTTTTTATATATATATATATATATATATATATATATATGCGGAATATGGTGGCACCCAATATTATCCCCCCCCCCCCCCAAAAAAAAAAAAAAAAACTATTTTTTTTTTCATGACCTAAAGGTTTTTATCCTTGTCGGTAGTGAGGTATTCAAATTAAACCAGCTCAAAGCGGAGGTCCGCCCAAAAAAAAATTAAAAGCCAGCAGCTACATATACTGCAGCTGCTGGCTTTTAATAATAGGACACTTACCTGTCCTGGAGTCCAGCGATGTCGGCACCACAGCTGATGTTTCTATCAGCTGTCGAGTGCTGCCGCCGCCATTGCGGGTAAGGGAGCCCGGCAGTGTAGCCTTACGGCTTCATGCCAGGAACCCTACTGCGCATGCACAAGGCCCCGCTCCTCTCTCCTACTGGCCCGGTGACAGGGGAGGAGGAGGGAGCCCTGCGGTGATGTCATGGGCCACAGTGCTGGCTCCCAGAAGTGGGAACAGGATACCCGTCAAAGACAGGTATCCTGTCCCCCCTCCCCCCTGAAAGGTGTCAATTGTGGCACTGGAGGGGGAGAGGAGACAAATGAGCGGAAGTTCCACTTTTGGGTGGAACTCCGCTTTAAGGGTAGGAAAGCCACCTCTTTCAGTTCCAATCAAACATCTAGGAATAATGATATTAAAACATTCATGATATTAATACCAAAAATGTTGTGTACTTAATAATTTGTCCATATGGTTACCAATATGTTGGGAGGACAATTAGGACATTACAGACTAGGCTGAAACATATAGCCAATATAAAATCCGGGTTTCCTGGGCATAGTGTACACAAACATTATGCCAAGTATTATGGCAAGAATCCGGCAGGCACTACTAGTCTGCTGTAGATAAAATTTCCCTGCATTGGAGGGGCAGCTCCATCAAGGGAAATTTCACGCTTGGAAACCAAATGGATTTTTTACCTTAAAACATACAGTGGGGACGGAAAGTATTCAGACCCCTTAAATTTTTCGCTCTTTGTTATATTGCAGCCATTTGCTAAAATCATTTAATCATTTTTTTCCTCATTAATGTACACACAGCACCCCATATTGACAGAAAAACACAGAATTGTTGACATTTTTGCAGATTTATTATAAAAGAAAAACTGAAATATCACATGGTCCTAAGTATTTAGACCCTTTGTTCAGTATTTAGTAGAAGCACCCTTTTGAACTAATACAGCCATGAGTCTTTTTGGGAAAGATGCAACAAGTTTTTCACACCTGGATTTGGGAATCCTCTGCCATTCCTCCTTGCAGATCCTCTCCAGTTCTGTCAGGTTGGATGGTAAACGTTGGTGTACAGCCATTTTTAGGTCTCTCCAGAGATGCTCAATTGGGTTTAAGTCAGGGCTCTGGCTGGGCCATTCAAGAACAGTCACGGAGTTGTTGTGAAGCCACTGCTTCATTATTTTAGCTGTGTGCTTAGGGTCATTGTCTTGTTGGAAGGTAAACCTTCGGCCCAGTCTGAGGTCCTGAGCACTCTGGAGAAGGTTTTCATCGCAACCAGTCGTCCTGTCCCTGCAGCTGAAAATTAGTCTTGTTCAGCCAGCGATTCCCTGCACCAAAATAATTATCATAGCGGCTGTTCCGCCACTTGATCGTTCTTACGGGAGGCGAGAGGAGACACACCCCTCCCACCGCCCTCCAGTGCTTCTACCGACTCACCGCTTCCATCAGTGAGTCGGACACAGGATCCACTGGCCCTGGATGGTGACGATAGATATTTCCGATGGACCAGATGGTCGCCGGAGTCACTATGATTGTTCGGAGGCCAGACGCGATGTTATGACGTCACGCCCGGCCTCTGCATTCAAATGAATGGCGTCCCCTCGGCTGGGAAGCCGAGATCATTTAATTTTTTTTTTTATTTCAGGCTTCCCAGCCTAGAGTTGAGATGTGGGGTCTTATTGACCCCATATGTCACTGTAAAGAGGACCGATCGTGCCATATTCCTATTACATAGTTACATAGTAGTTACATAGTTAGTCAGGTTGAAAAAAGACACAAGTCCATCCAGTTCAACCATAAAAAAACAAACAAAAAAAAACCCCAAAAAATATCGTACAATCCAATATACCCAATTCTATACCCACAGTTGATCCAGAGGAAGACAAAAAACCCCAGCAGAGCATGCTCCAATTTGCTACAGCCGGGGAAAAAATTCCTTCCTGATCCCCCAAGAGGATTTTCCCTGGATCAACTTTACCTATAAATGTTAGTACCCAGTTATATTATGTACATTTAGGAAAGTATCCAGGCCTTTCTTAAAGCAATCTACTGGGCTGGCCAGAACCACCTCTGGCGGGAATCTATTCCACATTTTCACAGCTCTTACTGTGAAGAAACCTTTCCGTATTTGGATATGAAATCTCTTTTCCTCCAGACGTAAAGAGTGCCCCCTCATCCTCTGTGTTGACCGTAAAGTGAATAATTCAACACCAAGTTCACTATATGGACCCCTTATATATTTGAACATGTTGATCATATCCCCCCTTATTCCCCTCTTCTCAAGAGTGAATAAATTCAGTTCCTGTAATCTTTCCTCAAGTAGGGATGAGCTTTATGTTCAGGTCGACCATGAGTCCGACTCGAACATTGGATGTTCGATCGTTCGTTGAAATACGAACATTATGGGGCCTTCACGCCAAATTTGAGCTGCGTGTCATGCCTCATAATGCACTGCGACATCACAGTGCATTGCTGTCTGATGATTGGCCAAGCATGCACTGTGACCACATGCTTTGGGCAATCACAGCGCCATCAGCAAAGAGAGCCATTATTGGCCTTTGGCCAATTATGGCTCAGGGGGTTAAGTCCAAGCCCCACACTACATAAGGCTGCCTGCACTTCGGCCCTGTGTAGTGTGTTGCTGGCGTTGACCAAGAGAAAGTGTCATTTCATTTAGATTGAGCAGGCAGGTGATTCAGTTAGCTGCAGTGTATTTAGTACATCCAGGCTTATATATATATATATATATATATATATATATATATATATATATATATATATATATATATACACTGTATCCAGTTTAGCTAGATCTGACTGCAGGCCGTTCCTGGTGTACTTTTTCTAATATGCTTCAGGCAGGCAGGTGATTCAGTGAGCTGCAGTGTATTTAGTATATACAGTATCTCACAAAAGTGAGTACATCCCTCACATTTTTGTAAATATTTTATTACATCTTTTCATGTGACAACACTGAAGAAATGACACTTTGCTACAATGTACAGCTTGTATAACAGTGTAAATATTTTAGTCCCCTCAAAATAACTCAACACACAGCCATTAATGTCTAAACTGCTGGCAACAAAAGTGAGTACACCCCTAAGTGAAAATGTCCAAATTGAGCCCAATTAGATTAGCCATTTTCCCTCCCCATTGTCATGTGACTCATTAGTGTTACAAGGTCTCAGGTGTGAATGGTGAGCCAGTGTGTTAAATTTGGTGTTATCGCTCTTACTCTCGCATACTGGTCACTGGAAGCTGAACATGGCACCTTATGGCAAAGAACTCTCTGAGGATCTGAAAAAAAAGAATTGTTGCTCTACATAAAGATGGCCTAGGCTATAAGAAGATTGCCAAGACCCTGAAACTGAGCTGCAGCATGGTGGCCGAGACCATACAGCGGTTTAACAGGACAGGTTCCACTCAGAACAGGCCTTACCATGGTTGACCAAAGACATTGGGTGCACGTGCTCAGCGTCATATCCAGCGGTTGTCCTTGGGAAACAGACGAACGAGTGCTGCCAGCATTGCTGCAGAGGTTGAAGGGGTGGGGAATCAGCCTGTCAGTGCTCAGACATTACGCCGCTCACTGCATCAAATTGGTCTGCATGGCTGTCACCCCAGAAGGAAACCTCTTCTAAAGATGATGCACGGGGGCGTGTCCGGGATGGCAGAGGGAGCAGATGTGTGAGGCCTGAGCTCCCGCAGATCGGAGCAAAATCCTACTCTTTTGGGGTGCAGACGCCGGCAAAACGACCCTCCTGTACCCCCCTTGCCTCTGAGACACCTTTGGGGTGAGTACAGGGGGAATTCCCAGCCAAAAAATCTCGGGAAAAGGCCGCACCGCCGAGAACCACGGACAGGGCCGAAGCCGCGGTCTCACCTAACCCTCCTGCCCGCCTCGAGAACCAGGCCGGCGCAGACCGGAACTAATCCTCTTCTTTT